>NW_015162731.1:0-8212 GCF_001447785.1 Gekko japonicus | reverse complement strand
AGTGGGACTATGACATCTTGTGATTTGGACATTATGCCTCTTGTTGATACAACCCAAGACTGCATTAGCCTTTTTTGCTGCTGCATTACACTGACTGCTCATGTTTAGCTTACAGTCCACCTGTACCCCAAGATCTTACTCACACACACTGCAACCTGGAAGTGTGTCGTGCATCCAGTATGGACGCTTGTCATTTCTGTTACCTTTTTTTAAAAAGAGAGACAAAATATCCTAGCTGCAGAAAAGGCTGCCGGTACTTCTGTTCTTCTGGGGGAAAGAGGAGATTGGATTTATACCCTGCCCTTCACTCGGAGTGTCAGAGTGGCTTACAAACTCCTTTCCCTTCCCCTCCCCACAACAGACACCCTGTGAGGTAGGCGGGGCTGAGAGAGCTCTTTCAAGAACTGCTCTTTCAAGGACAGCTCTGCCAGAACTATGGCTTGCCCAAGGTCATCCAGCAGCTGCAAGTGGAGGAGTGGGGAATCAAACCCGGTTCTCCCAGATTAGAGTCCGCGCACTTAACCACTACACCAAACTGGTTATCCAACCCCCTCTTGAAGCTGTCTATGCTCCTGGTAGAGGTGAATTTTTAAATCTGTTGCCATTACAGCACTGAAGGAGAAGGTGAAGAGGTTCTCATTACCTCCAGGACAAAAGACGACATAGAGTGAGGGTTAAACGCCCTTGCTTCTATTTTTAGATCTTGCTTGCGTCAGGAAAAGCCCTTTCTCTGTAGAGGTGAACCTTCCAAAGGTTTCCAAAACCTGGGTCAGTTTCACCTCCGTCTCTGCAGAGGAAGGGAGAAAGTTACACTGCCGTTCTCCACCCTTTTAGTACAAGGACTCCGTGTACAAGTAGTACTTAATTTTTCCAAGATCGATAGCTGGATCTGCAAACAGCTGCACAACTGAGAAAGGGATTAGGGAAGAACAGCCTTTTCATGGCAGGAGGATGCAGACATAGACTTGGTTCAATCCCCAGCTTCTCCGTTAAAGCAGATCAAGTGATACGAGAGACTTTTCTGAGGATCCAGCGTGTCGGATGTGGTTGACCCCCAGCCCTTCCTTTGATACTACTCTGATGTTTCCAAAGTGTGTCTCGAATTTGACAGCCAGTGTTAGAGTGGTTAGTGTCAGACCCGATCCAGGAGTCCCTGGTTCAAATTTCCCCTCTGCCATGGCAACTTGCTGGGTGACCTTGGGCCTGTTACATGCTCTCAACCTAACCTACCTCGTAGGGCTGTTGTGCGCTTTTATTTCTCATTTATTTATATTTTGCTTCCCCCTCCCAGTTGGGACCCAAAGCAGCCTGAGAACACCGTTCTGCCCTCCTCCACTTTCTCACAACAACCGTGTGAGGTAGGCCAGGCTGGGAGTTTTTGAGGGGCTCCAGAGTCATGGCAGAAGTGGGGATTTGAACCTGGCTCACCCAGGCTCCTACATAAGAGCATCAGAAGAGCCCTGCTGGATCAGACCAGTGGTCCATCTAGTCCAGCATCCTGTCTCACACAGTGGCCAACCAGTTCCTCTGGAGGGCCAACAACAGGGCATAGAGGCCCAGGCCTTCCTAAGAACATCAGAAGAGCCATGCTGGATCAGACCAGTGGTCCATCTAGTCCAGCATCCTGTCTCACACAGTGGCCACCCAGTTCCTATGGAGGTCCAACAACAGGGCACAGAGGCTGAGGCCTTCATAAGAACATCAGAAGAGCCCTGCTGGATCAGACCAGTGGTCCATCTAGTCCAACATCCTGTCTCACACAGTGGCCACCCAGTTCCTATGGAGGTCCAACAACAGGGCATAGAGGCCAAGGCCTTCATAAGAACATCAGAAGAGCCCTGCTGCGTCAGACCAGTGGTCCATCTAGTCCAGCATCCTGTCTCACACAGTGGCCAACCTCTGGAAGGACAACAACAGGGCATAGAGGCTGAGGCCTTCCACTGATGTTGCCTCCTGGCTCTGGGATTCAGAAGTTTCCTGCCTCTGAATGTGGAGGTTCCCATCAGTCACCACCATTGATAGACTTATCCTCTATGAATCTATTTAACTAGAAATCCATGATTTGACTTTCAGGTTCTTGAAAAGACAAGACTTGTAGCTGTCAGTAAGTGTATAGCAACAGCCTGATATTGTTCAGGAACTGAGGAACTGAGGAAAACTTGTTGGTCTTTTAGGTGTTCCTGAACTCCAATTTAGCTCTTCATTGCACTCTGTGGCGATCTATGGTCTTTTGCCTTTTCAGCACCATGGGGAGCTCCCAGTATTAGGCAGGATATATGGCCGATGCTGCTTAGCTGCACGGAACTGTGAACAGCATCAATTTATCCCTGGAAAAGAATAGCATCAGTAATAAAAACTGGTGTCAAATGGTTAGAACTTTACAGGGCAAATAGAAATAGGTCAGACCATTCTGTTCAGGGATGGATGGAACACATCGGGATTTGAATGTTGTAAGACTTCTCTTGGTTGACTCAAACCACTCTGAGCGCTGACGAAATTGTCATATATGAGATGAAATGCATATCCATAAAGATCTGCATTTTTATCACAGCTGTTATTATACAGAAATTTTTCACTGTGTGATACATGCAACACAGTTACTTTTGTTCCTGAATTTGTTGACATTGGCTTTTTCCGATGTGTAATGGCAAGGGATTAACCTGCAGTTAAATTGTGTCTCTTCACTCTGCATTCCGGCTGAAGCTTTTTAGCATTTGCACGGGGTGTAGCATTCCTTTTGGCACCTTCTTCTGGGCCATTCACACGTCATCTTTGTCTTCTTTAGGTATAAACTGAAGGTGTGCACTTGAGCAGTTATAAAGTGTGAACAGTTCATAAAGAAAGGGTGAATTTGCATTGGTAGATAACACATTCACTTTCATTTGCAAGCCAAGATTGTATGTGGTTGTCTGTTCAGTGCATTTTGCAGAGGCGAATGTGGGTTTGCCACTGTACGAGGTGTGAAATGTGCCCTTACAAGTTCAGAATTTCAAAATGAAAAAAAGGCCTTCTGTGGATAGCTAAAAATGTAATGAAAATTTCATTGGAAGACTGGGACTTCTTGTTGAAACTTGCTGTAATTTTCAAAGAGACACATAGGCTTGGGGTGTGAGTCAGAGGGGGCACACTGTTAATGACATGCTTACGGGACAGGTGGTGAGCGATGGTTAGTGCTGCTTGGCCCTTACGTTGAGGGTCCATGGATGAGGGTCCGTGGCATAGCATGTGCATTTCATGCATAAAGTCCTAGATTCAGTTGCTGGCACCTGTAGTTAAACGAATGGGGGAGACTTCTCTTGGCAGTAGTATGTGCGGAAAGGATCTAGGGGTCTAAAAAGGCACATGCGATTTTGGGCTGTATCAACAGAAGTGATCTGGTGTCCAGATCACGCGAAGTGATGGTATCGTTTTACTCTGCTCTGGTTAGACCTCACCTAGAGTATTGTGTTCCATTTTGGGCACCACAATTTAAGAAGGATATAGACAAACTGGAACATGTCCAGAGGAGGGCAACGAAGATGGTGAGGGGTCTGGAGACCAAGTCCTATGAGGAAAGGTTGAAGGAGCTTGGTATGTTTAGCCTGGAGAGGAGACAACTGAGGGGTGATATGATAAACATCTTCAAGTACTTGAAGGGCTGTTGTATAGAGGATGGGGTGGGGTTGTTTTTTGTTGACCCAGAAGGTCACACTGGAACCAGTGGGTTGAAATTAAATCAAAGGAGTTATCAGCTAAACATTAGGAAGAATTTCCTCACAGTTAGAGCGAGAAGGAGGGTGGGAAGGGTTGCATAAGTGCTCAGTTCTTGTAGCCCTTTCTTACACGCCCAGGGAAATGCTGATCGCCATTTTGAGGTCAGGAACAACGCTCCCTCTAAGCCATGGAGTCCTGTGAGCAAAGATCTGAGCTACCGGCATTAAAGTTGTGAGCAGGTGATTTGGCTGCTGCATAAATTAGTTTGCTCTGGAGCCCTCCTTCCTGAGCTAAGACAAAAATGTGTGAGCCAGAGGCTAAAAAACTGTGAGCTAGCTTACACTAACTCAGCTTAGAGGGAACACTGGTCAGGAAGCAGTTTTCCTCCAGACCAGTTTGGCCAGGGTTCCTGGAGGTTTTTTGCCCTCTTCAGGGCATGGAACAGTGGTCACTGCGGGTGTGGGGGGAGGTATTTGTGATTTTCCTGCCTTGTGCAGGGGGTTGGACTAGATGACCCTGGAGGTTTCTCCCAATTCTGTGATTCTATGAAGCTTAGGTGACAGAGCTGGGGAAGCCTGGTGAGATTCTGGGCAAGATATTGTCAGCATGGTATAGTGGTTAGGTGCTGGACTAAGATCGGGGAGGCTTAGTTTCAAATCCCCACTCTGCTGTGGATTCTTGCTAGGTGACCTTAGGTCAGTCACACAATATCAGTGTCTCTCTCTCTCACACACACACACACACACACACACACACACACACACACACAAAACCTTTATTGGCATGAAAGCACAAAACATCATGGAAATAAATAAATATAATAAATACGGGAAAATCCTAAGATGCATCAGTCACTTACACTTGGCTATTCAAGCCTCGTCTTCTGATTGCATCATATAAAAATTTTGCAACAGGCTCCATCATTTCGCAATGAGAATTAAACAGAAGAAAGTGAACGGCTGAGTCATCAGAGTGCCAGCTCTTACCCTCTAGAAGTGGAGTAATAAAACGAGATCGGATATCCCTATAGAGGGGGCAATGAAGTATGGTGTGTGTAGTGGACACAATGTCAGCTTGACCTACCTCCCAGGGTTGCTGTGAAGGGGAAATGGAGAGGAAGAGAATGATGTCAAGCACTTTGGATCCCCGCTGGGGAGAGAGGTGGGGGTAGAAATGTACTTACCGTATTTTTTGGACCATAAGACGCACTTTTTCTTCCAAAAAAAGTGAGGGGAAAAGTGTGTGCGTCTTATGGACCGAATACTGAGCCCCAGGGTTCAGAATATTTTTTTCCCTGTTTTCCTCCTCTGAAAACTAGGTGCGTCTTATGGTCAGGTGCGTCTTATGGGCCGAAAAAATACGGTATTTTATCATCTGCCCTTTTCACTGAGACTCAAGGCACCATTTAAAACAACACACAGTGAACGGTATAAAACATGCAACCAAAAACTGGCTTGTGAAATTAGAGAAAGCGATGCTAAAACCAATATAAGAGACACGATGTAGCAGTATAATATGTAAGGAGAATGCATCCAGTGTGTACAAACAGGGCTCGATGGCAGAGCTGAAGAACGATGCCATAAAACAGGGGTGGCCAAACCTGCTTAATGCAAGAGCCACATGGAATCAACGTGAGATGTTTGAGAGCCGCAAGACACGAACAAATATTGCACACGTTTTTATTGAAAAAATATGCAAATATGCATTTTATTAACATTAAATGAGACTGCCAAAAATAAAAGCAAAAGGGGTAAAAACAGATATAACTGTAAATGCGTCCCTCAAGCCCCACCCACCCATTCCCCCGCCGACTGGCTTGGCAAAAGGATTTAAAGAGACAAATGCCTTCTCCCAAGCTGGACAATGGGAGGAGGGGGCTTTCAGAACACAAGTTGCTTTCTTTCTCTGCTCCCCCCCCCCACACCTTAAGCCTACCCAGGGAGGGGAAGACTGGCTGAGGAAGGAAAGACCAATTGGGGAGGCATGCCTCCTCTTCGCTCCCCAGCCGCCCTGCCGGAAGCCACACACTATGTGTGAAAGAGCCGCGTGTGGCTCCCAAGCCGCAATTTGGCCACCCCCTGCCATAAAACAATTTGGCGTTGTGGTTAGGAGCGCGGACTGGGGGAACCGGGTTTGATTCCCCCCCATTCCTCCACATGCAGCTGCTGGTGTGACCTTGGGTCAGTCACAAGTTCTCTCAGAGCTGTTCCTGTTGGCATATACAGAGTGATGCCATTCAAGATGACAGCAGTCGCTGAGATCTGTGTGATCTAAATTGACAGTTCAGAGATCACATGACCAGTGTTCCCTCTAAGCTGAGTTAGTGTGAGCTATCTCACAGTTTTTTAGCATCCAGCTCACAAGATTTTTGTCTCGGCTCAGGAAGGATGGCTCCAGAGCAAACTAATCGATGCAGCAGCCAAATCGCTCACTCACAACTTTAATGCCAGTAGCTCACAACGTAGAATTTTTGCTCACAAGACTCCACAGCTTAGAGGGAGCATTGCACATGACAGCCAATGGCATCAGCTTTCAAGGAGTCACGATGGCATTTTGCATGTACTGTACTGTGATTGGTTGTATACCTGTATATATTGAATGTAGTTAAGTTCACTACGACAGCCTATGTGGTTACTAGTGCCTGGCGAAGCGGTTTGTCGGTCTAACAGCCGAAAGGGAAAAGAGATTGTAAGCTGCTCTGAGATGCCTTCGGGTAGAGAAGGGTGGGGTATAAACCCAATCTCTTTGTCCGTAAAACAGTGTATTCAGAAGTGGGTAGTGTCCAGTGTTCCCTCTAAGCTGAGTTAGTGTGAGCTAGCTCATGGTTTTTTAGCCTCTGGCTCACACATTTTTATCTTAGCTCAGGAAGGATGGCTCCAGAGTAATGCTCCCTCTAAACTGTGGAGTCTTGTGAGCAAAAATTCTACTTTGGGAGCTGCTGGCATTAAAGTTGTGAGCGAGCAATTTGGCTGCTGCATCAATCAGTTTGCTCTGGAGCCGTCCTCCCTGAGTTGAGACAAAATTGTGTGCGCCAGCGGCTCAAGAGGCTTAAAAACCCTGAGCTAGCTCACACTAACTCAGCTTAGAGGGAACACTGCGAGTCCAGAGCAAACTGATTTATGCGGTAGCCAAATCGCTCGCTCACAACTTTAACGCCAGTAGCTCACAAGTTAGAATTTTTGCTCACAAGACTCCACAGCTTAGAGGAAACATTGGTAGTATCTAGTTCCTTGTGATTTGTATCCCCCCCAAAACACGCACACGCACACACACACACACTCTTTGCCACAGATAGATTCAGGTGGGTAGCCATGTTGGTCTGAAGCAACAGAGCAAAGTGTGAGTCCAGTGACAAGCTTAAGACCAACAAAGTTTTAATTCTGGGGAGAAACTTTCGTGTGCATGCACACTTCATTGGATCTTTCAGTGTATCTCCAGAAATGTGCACGCCCACGAAAGATTATCCCCAGAATTAAAACTCTGTTGGTCTTAAAGGTGCCACTGGACTCACACTTTGCCACATCTGCCAGTATGGAAACAACATGGTGTGCTTTTTTCTGTAGTGGAGATGTTTTTCCCTCCTGGGAGCTTCCGGTTTCCTCTTATGGCCCTTGGGAAGAAAGGTGGGATATACATTGAAGGAAATAAATAAATCCCCAGTGAGAATCAGTAGTAGTAGCTGCACCAATTCCAGTGTTCCCAGTGCTGTTGTGGATGCTCCCAGTGCTGCTTTCCTGGCACTGGGGATCAGAATTCTCCAGGTTGAAAAAACAAAGGAGCTGGGGGGAGCATGGGTGTTGGAACGCTTCTGCTTCTTTCTTCCACTCACCCAAGCTGCAGTGTATATCCCCTGGGCTTTGTAAGGATCCAGCGCGACACAGATTAGGTGATGCTGACGTCACATCTGATCGTGGCCTTCAGAAAGGAAATGCCCCAGGCAAGTTGGAGGTATATGGTATGAAACCTGAACCAGCGCTCAGGTGCCCTGCAGGTGAAGGAAGGGGCCGCGGGACGGTGAATTTCACACCTGTGTTCAACTCAACTACCTAAATACTTGACTTCAGGTCAGACGCGCTAAAGCTGCCGTAGAGTACTTCTTTTGCGCAGTGTAATTTCTTCCTTCCCCCTCTAGAGTTCCTGTGGGTGTGTTATTAACATTTACGGAGCGAGAATGTGTTTGCAATTTTTTTAACTGCTCCAGTGTTATTAATCTGTGTTAAGTGATGCTGTGTATGTACTCTTGCTTAAGAACATGAGATGCGCCTTTCTGGAGACCAGAGTTTACCCAGATGATCACATAGTTGGCAAGAATCTCCGCAGGCCGTCGATGGTCTGCCAGGAATGCATGAGTAATTTTCCGCATCTAAATTCCCCCTAGATTTTGAGATCCTAAAAACTTGACCTGTTTTCCAGAAAGGCACTGATGCATTAGTCGCTTCCCATTCTTCTGGTTATTTTTATGTCCAGGTATGGTTAGGATAGTCGCGCACGTGCAGCTTGCAATAGTTTTGTGTTTGCG
>NW_015162730.1:6831-8384 GCF_001447785.1 Gekko japonicus | reverse complement strand
GTTGCCTGTTCTGGGTTGGGAGATACCTGGAGATGTTTTTTGGGGGGTGGAGTCTGAGGAGGAAGTAGTTTGGGACGGGGAGGGACTTCAGGGGTCTCTAATGCCATAGAGCCCACCTTCCAAAGCAGCCATTTTCTCCAAGGGAACTGATCCCCGTCGTCTGGCGATGAGTAGTAATTCCAGGCAATGTCCAGACCCCACCTGGTGATTGGCAATCCTAAATCTGTGGCATATTATACCCTCACGGAGGTCACCCCCATCCCCAAACCCACCCTCTTCAGGCTCCACCCCCAAACCTTCAGGAATGTCTCACCCCAGAGATGGCAACCCTAGACCACGCCCGGCGCAACATCCTCGCGGAAAGAAAGGCCTCCTCCATGTTGTTTCCAACTCAACTCCTCCTAATTGCTGTAATCTGTTGCCCATTAAATCTGATCACTCTCTTATCAGCGCTAATAACTGCTAATTAGAGAGGCAGTGAGGGGTGTGTGCGCTCTGCCTTCGTCAGCGGGACTTAATTCTTTTTTTAGAAAGGGGAAAGGCTTGAGTGCGTCAGGGAGTCTCCCAGGTTGCCCTCTCTGGCTTGAGAAATCCCTTCCGGTTTGGGGGTGGAGCCTGGAAAGGGTGGAGTTTAGGGAGGGGACTCAGTCGGGTAGAGTGCCGTAGAGTTGCCCTGCCAACCTCCAGGTGAGGGCTGGAGATCTCCTGGGATTACAGTTGAACTCCAGGCGAGAGAGATCTCAGTTCTGTTGGAGAAGGCAAGGTCTGGTGTACAAAGACAAGAAGAAGACCCTGCCGGGGGCAGCAAGAAGACGGATAGTGAGGTCAGCACCTTCTCTCCTGTTAAGTGTCATTAAGTGTCACCTTCTCTCCCGTTGTGTGAATTTGGGCAGATGAGGAGAGGGAGGGCAGGAAGGGTTGCCTCAGTGCTTAGTTCTCGTGGCCCTTTCTGATACGCCCCGGGAAATGCTGATTGCCACTTGGGGGTCAGGGAGCAATTTTTCTCCAGGCCAGTTTGGCCGGGGATCCTGGAAGCTTTTTTGTCATCTTCATAAGAACATAAGAGAAGCCATGTTGGATCAGGCCAGTGGCCCATCCAGTCCAACACTCTGTATCACACGGTGGCCAGAAATACCAGTGCCATCAGGAGGTCCACCAGTGGGGCCAGGACATTAGAAGCCCTCCCACTGTTGGCCCCCCCAAGCCCAAGATGACAGAGCATCACTTGCCCCAGAGCCCCTATCTATACCTTGTGGCTCAGAGCCACTGATGGACCTCTGCTCCATATGCTTATCTAATTCCCTTTTGAAGCCGTCCATACTTGTAGCCGCCACCACCTCCTGTGGCAGTGAATTCCATGGGTTCATCACTCTTTGGGTGAAGAAGGACTTCCTTTTATCCTTTCTAACCCAACCGCTCAGCAATTTCATGGAGTGCCCACGAGTTCTTGTCTTGTGAGAAAGGGAGAAAAGTACCTCTTTCTCTACCTGCTCTATCCCATGCATAATCCTATAAACCTCAATCATGCCACACCTCAGTCATCATTTCTCCAA
>NW_015162730.1:1150-2769 GCF_001447785.1 Gekko japonicus | reverse complement strand
CAACAGTGGGAGGGCTTCTAGTGTCCTGGCCCCACTGGTGGACCTCCTAACGGCACCTGGTACTTTTGGCCACTGTGTGACACAGAGTGTTGGACTGGATGGGCCATTGGCCTGATCCAGCATTGGCTTCTCTTATGTTCTCTTATGTTATGTTACCCTGACTTCTTTTCCTTTTCCTTTTCCTTTCAAAGCCTTCCTAAAACCAACAGAATCCATAAGTGGGGAACGGGAACACGGGTATGAAAATCTCACCCCACCCGCCATTTAGTTCTAGATCCCAGCCGTGCCTTTTCCTTTTCCTTTCAAAGCCTTCCTAAAACCAACAGAATCCATAAGTGGGGAACGGGAACACTGGTATGAAAATCTCACCCCACCCACCATTTAGTTCTAGATCCCAGCCGTGCAAATCTGATTTTGAGACTTAAAAAAAAAAACAGCTTTAAAGTCCCGTCGATAAATGCTTCAAAGCTATAATAGCGTCTTAATCGTGCCAGATTCAACATTTTTACACCTGGTTTTACTAAAACTTTAAGAAGTTCCCCTCCCAGTTGAGCAGAGCTCCGGATTTGGAATGGTGCCCAATAAAAAAACACCCCAATTAATTAAGAAAGCCGGCTTTCTTCTTTTTCTCCCCTTCTTTCATCTCAGGGAGATTATTTCTCCCCCGCAAAAACAGACGTTCCCTCCGCCGAGGGACAATTCCGGGGGGGTGGGGAGCGCTGTTGCCTATGCGGTAGTTTTGCAAAGAAAGGCTCCAAACAGGTGCACGGACACAGAGGCCAGAGGGTGTGTGCATTGCTGATTAGGAGTTTCCATTCCCGGCCATTAGCTCAATCCTCTCTTGCATGATGAAGAGGAGACCCGGGCTGGCGGGTGAAACGCTGGCATCTGCCGCGCCGTTGCGTCTCATTTTATTTCGGCATGCGCTCGCACGGCAAAGGCGGCCTGGGCTAGGCATGAGGATGATGTCTAGATTAAGGTGCTTTTAATTTATTCATTCATATAGCAGTTTGTGGTGGCGGTGGTGGGAGCGCAATTTCAACTCTGCAAAAGCGGCGGCGTTGGAATTGGGTGCATGCTTTTCAAGGCGGTGGCCGGCGTTGACTCTCTAGAGTGGGGTCGTCGCAGAGTTGTGCGGAAGTTTTCAGATCCTCCCCTCCCCGCTTCTAAACTTGGTCTGAACTTCTGTCTTCCCGCACTAGGGTTTCCAGTCTCCAGGCAAGGCCTGCAGAGCTCCTTGAATCTCCGGACTGCAGAGATCAGCTTCCCTGGAGAAAATGGCTGCTTTGGAGGGTGGATTCTGTGGCATTGTATCCTGCCGAGGCCCCTCCCCTCCCCAAACCCCGCCTTTCCCAAGCCCCACCCCCAAATTTCCAGGATGGAGCCAAACTCATTCAAGATCTGGCAAGATGCAGGCTTCACTAGACTTCAGCATTTAACTAGGAATGGAAAGATTCACAGCAAATCTCATTTTGAAGAACATACTGGTCATACCATCTCATGGCTTCAATTTCCCATGATGGAGTTGGCAACCCTCCCTGGCCCGTACCTATGGTGGGGCTATTGAGGGGCTCAGCCCTGTTCCTTAAAGCCCGCCCCCTTTAAAGGTACCCCACTTC
>NW_015162730.1:0-841 GCF_001447785.1 Gekko japonicus | reverse complement strand
GAAGAAGCAGGAGACAGCCAGTTCCACTGCGGCCCTGAGAGAAGCCCTCTGGGAGCCTGATCCGGCCCCCGGGCTGCACGTTTGACACCCCTGCTTTAAATGCTTTTGAGAAGAAGCAAGGCGTGTGTGCCTTTCTCCCTCCCTCCTGCAGGATTTATAGGGCGGATTGGTGGGGCACATGCTCCCCGCTGATTAGCTGAAGGGCCCTTCAGACCTTGCAGGAGGGGAGGAAGAGGGGTGCACACCAACCCCCCCTTCATTATGGCAAATAATGGCAGCCCCACCAGAAAAAAAATTGCCCCACGAAATCCTGGCTATGTGTGTGAACCCTCCCCCCATAGTTGCCAACTCCAGCTTCAGAAATTAATGGAGATTTTGGGACAGTGCCTGGGGAGGGGAGGGACCACAGTAAGGTAAAATGCCACAGAGTCCTTGCAATGATTTCTTGTTTTGGTGTGTGTGTTTCTTTAAATGTTTAGTTTGACTGCAGTAATGTAAGGAGAGTGATAGAGGGAGACAAGTGTGATGTGATTGGTGGATGACTGACAGTGTGGGAGGAGAGATGTCTATGAGGTGATTCTGTGTGTGAAGTTTGGAGAGAGAGCATAGTCTGTGTGACTATGGGAGTTTGAGTCTATTCTGTGTGAATAAGACAAACAGTTTAGCCTGTGTGGCTATATATACATATATGAGCGAGAGAGATTAGACTGAGTGTCTACGCCTGTCAGAGTGGAGTATTGGAGTTTGAGAGACTGCTTGTGAGTTCAACACCGGAATGTGGAGAGGAGCAGAATAAGGGGTGTACCTTTTTTCCCCCTTTTAATTTCCTTCTAATTTTTAA
>NW_015162729.1:0-8644 GCF_001447785.1 Gekko japonicus | reverse complement strand
CCCCCCCCAGTTGTGTATGGCACATCTGTCTTGGCCCAAATGCAGTCTTTTCACCAGTGGAAACTGGCTCTTCCTTGTTCTCAAAGGGAACTCCTGATATCAGTCTCTAACTATTTCTGCACTCTCGTGGCGGGCATGGTAGTCATCAAGGTGACCATCCAAAATTGGGGGTGGGGGTGGAGGAAGAATAGAAGGACTTGCCCCAGCAGTTGGTCTCGTCTCTGGGAATCTGAGCTGTGTAGCCAACCTCCGGCAGACTGTGTTAACCGGGTTTTGAGAAGAAGAGGCACTGGCGGAGACGACTGCTCCCGGAGGCCTCTGGTTTCTCTCCTTTTCTTCCATCAGTGGCGGGGCCGTGAGACGTATCAGCAGAACACGTCTCTGGTGGACCTAATAGTGAGAGTGCAGCCTTCAGGCACTGGAAGGCCTCGCCCGCATCCCAGGGCGATCTTGAAAAGTGACTTTCGAAATTTTCACACATGTAGGATTTGATATTCTGTTGGGAAGCGTTTGTGTAGAAAACAGTTTAGGGGAGTGGAGAGGAAAGAACTCTTGCGGCTTAATGCTCAGTGTCGGAGCCAAGAGTCCAGACAGGCCCTGGTTTTGCACCCCGACCCAAATCTTGATACAAAAAGTCAGGCCAAGGATCTCCTTTTAAGACGTCCATTAGTCTTTTAAACTCCCTGTGCTGAGGAAATGCCTGCAGCCTGCAGCCGTATATGATTGCTCCATAGGATGCGTGGGGAGGATTATTGCCCACGTTCCTGTTTTATCTGAAATCTGGACAGGCTCAACGTTAAGATCGTGAAACTGACATGGAACAAAATCCAGTGTAAACTGTATCCAGAGGCCAGAAATAACGCCATTTTAGGGAAGAGGGGTGATGATATTCCAGGCAAAGGACTATGGGCCTAAGGCAAAGGCCTGAGGCAGAAGATCACAGTTGCCAACAGGTTGTGTACATGAGCTGGTTACCAAATGTTAAGGGAGACAGGTAGGGTCACCAGCTCTGGTTTTGGAAATACCTGGAGATTTGGGGGGTGGAGCCTGAAGAGGGCGGGGTTTGGGGTGGGGAAGGACTTCAGTGGGGTATGATGCCACAGAGTCCACTTTCCCAAGCGGCCATTTTCTCCAGGGGAACGGCTCTCTGTCGCCTGGGGATCAGTTGTAATCCCAGATCTCCAGCTACCACCTGGAGCTTGGCAACCCAGGGGAAGTCAGGAGCAGAGGACAGGCTGCCCTGCCTGACCTGACATCTGCAGCTCAGGGGTAACATGTTTCTCCTGAATTCGCTATAAGGTAGGCCCCTATTAGGGGACGCCGTATTGCAAGGGGGGGGGAGAGATATTTGATGTCTTGCTAGGGTTGCCAACGTCCAGGTGGGGCCTGGAGATCTTCCAGAATTACAGTAGATCTCCAGACTACACAAATCATTGATTTATTATTTGTTTATAAAAAACATTCATTCCCCTTGTCATGGAGAAAATGGCTGCTTTGGAAGGAGGAGGAGGAGGAGGAGATTGGATTTATACCCCGCCCTTCACTCAGAGTCTCAGAGCGGCTCACAGTCTCCTTTCCCTTCCTCTCCCCACAACAGACACCCTGTGAGGTAGGTGGGGCTGAGAGAGCTCTTTCCAGAACTGCTCTTTCAAGGACAGCTCTTGTCAGAACCATGGCTTGCCCAAGGTCATCCAGCAGCTGCAAGTGGAGGAGTGGGGAATCAAACCCGGTTCTCCCGGATTAGAGTCCGCACACTTAACCACTACACCAAACTGGAAGGTGGATCACATAGCATTATACACTACCAAGGTCCCTCCCCTCCCTCAACCCCACTTTCCAAGTCTCCATCCTCAAATCTCCAGGTATTTCTGAATCCAGAGCTGGGAACCCTATCAAGCTGTCCCAACACCAGGAGTCATTTTGAAAGCACAAGCTAGTTTTGAAAGCAGAATTTTGAAAGCACAAGCTAGCACAACAGATCTATGCCCTTGCTGCTTGGGAATAAGGTTGGACTGAGGCTTGTTACGTTGGCAAGGAAATGGGACTCCATACTGGACAGGAAAGGCAGAGTAAGTGTGCCAAGCTATCTCCATAAGGTAGGATGGAAAGAGACTGCAGAGAGCATGTCCAGCCCTCATGGTGGACAAGGGTGGGGGGAGAGAGAGAATAGGGTTGCTGGGTCCATCCTGGCAACCGGTAGAGGGTGAAGTGGGACTTACCAGGAGCGGAAGGAAGGCTCAGGCTATGTCACCATGGCAATGTCACTTCCAGAGTGTGCCGGAAGTGACATCATCAAATTGGGACATCCCAGTGATGCTCTGATATTTGGACCAAAACTCTGTGGTAAAAATGGCATCAACCATAGAGTTTTTGCCCAAATACCCGAGTGTCGCCAGGTCCCCAACATGATGACGTCACTTCTGGCAGATGCCGGAAGTAATGTCATCACATTGCCGGTGACGTAGCCCGGGCCCCATTTCTGCTCATGGTAAAGTTCCCTCTGCTGGTCAGCTGATCAGCAGTGAGGGACAGGGCCCAGGCATAGGCTTGCCAGCCCCCAGGTCCAGACAGAGTGTCCCCCGATTTCTGGGTCTTTTCTCCATTGCGGACCAGCTGGCTGGCTAGGGAAACCCCTCCTCTAAACCCCACCCCATGTCATAAGTGTATGTCTGCCTGATAGTTCTGGGATGGATCTGGGCACCACCTGAGGACTGTGGATGGTGTAGCTCGGCCTTCCTGAGGTTGCTTCTGATGTCCAGTTGGGTCCGTAGGCCAGTCAAGTGTGGGGAGGAGTCCTCTGGGCCCATTATTTGGTGACTCAGTGTTGGAGCATCTGCAGGTTCTTTCCCTGGTGTCCTGAACGAGTTAGCCTGTTTGTTTCTCTATGCTAATTGTTAGTTAATTAGTTAATTAGAACCCATGGGGCATTAAGTAGAAGTTCCCAGGCTAGAAGGGGAAGGTCTATGCACAGTGAACTGACCTTCAGCGTGGTCATTGGTCATAGTTGGGTGACGTTACCTGAGGTATTTTGGGTCTTCCTCTTCCTTCCTTTGTTTAGCGTTCAGTAGCCGAAGTCTCCATCTTGGAGTTAACTCAGCTAGGAAGATGTAGCTTAGTTAGCTAGACTGTCCTTCCTTTTCTTTAGTAAACTTTCTTTTAGATGATTTCCACGCACGTGCTGCGTTACTATTTTTACTTGCCAATACTCAGTCTGCAGATTCGCATCCTGAGGTAAAAAGAAACAGTTCCCACTGTGGACTCTGGCTAGGGTTGCCAGGTCTCACCTTTGCTGTCGTGGGGGGGGGGCTCCTGGCTCCTCCCCAGGACTCTTCTGCATGCGGCGAGATGATGTCACCAGCAGTGATGTCATCACACTAGGGCCATCGTGCGGCGACGCTCTAGCATTCGGAGCAAGAACTCTATGGCAACCACAGAGTTTCCCCCTGAATGCTAACGCATCATCACATGACAGCCCCAGCATTATGATGTCACTACCGGTGACGTTGTTGTGTTGGCAGCATCCCTGTGGGATGCTGCTGTTTGGGGGTGGGGCTTCCCCCACCAGGCAGCTGGCCGGCGGCAGATTGGGGGCCCCAAAGTCAGGAGATCCCTTGGCCCCATTGGGGGGATGGCAACCCTACCTCTGACGGTGATCAGTGGGGTGTCTTTGGCAGTTGCTGAAGCATTTCCTGAGTGTGTTGGGAAGGGCAGTTATGAGGAACGGACTGAATCGGGAGAGGAACCTGTGCTCACAGACACTCCCCTCCCCCACAAAGATAGGAGCATCTTTCCTATTTTACTAAGCTGGTGGGGAAGTGAGCAGTTTCATGACAAGGCAGGAAAGGCTGGTCAGGGGAAGTGTTAGGGTTGCCAAACTCCAGGTGGTGGCTGGAGATCTCCCAGAATTACAATTGATCTCTAGGCAACAGAGATCAGTTCGCCTGGAGAAAATGGCCGCTTTGAAAGGTAGACTCTATGGAATTGTACCCCACTGAAGACCCCCTCGTTCTCAAACCCCGCCCTCCTCATGCTCCACCCCCAAAATCTCCAGGTACCTCCCAGCCCAGAGGTGGCAACCCTAGGAAGTATGCCAGGTTCTCTGTCTGTGTCTCCCCTGAGGGAGAAGTAGGGTTGCCAAGTGCGATCTTTGCCACAGCGCACGCGCCGCATCCTCATCACTCAGACATGACGCGACCACGCCGGGCACGCTGGGGGCGGGGCCACGACCATCCGAGGGAAAACCATAGAGTTTTCCCTTGGATGACTGTGGCCCCGCTCCCAGCATGGCCGGTGTGGTCGCGTCACTTCCGGGTGACGTGCACGCCGGGATGGGGTTCCCCCCGGGGCCCTATCCGCCGGCGGCAGGGAACGGGCCTCTGGGGTGTGGGTTTCCCCGCCCCCCGGGGGGACTTGGCAAGCCTAGGGAGAAGACATAGGAAAGGTGAGAAGGGCCCATGTTGATGGGTCTGCAGAAGGAAGCATTTGTGTGTCTGCTGCCTGTTAGGCCAATTTTATTCTACCAACTGCTATACAGAGGCCAGACCACTTAAGGTATTCTGTGTGCAACGAACACCAAGCTTACTGGGTGATTAGGGATTCCAGGCCTCCACCTGGCAACCCCTGGAGATTTTTGAGGGTGGAAATAGGCATTCCAGTGTTGTGCCGGCATGCAGTGTCACTTCCTGTGGAAACCAGAAGTGATGTCATGATGTCGGGTGCTCTAGAATTTGCCCAAAATGCTATACCATAGCGGTTTTGGCAGATCCTAAAATGTCACCCCCCAACGTTATGACATCACTTCCATTGTTGTTGTTATTTTGCTGGAAAGGAGGTCACATGCCAGCACAATGCTTGCATGCTCTCCCAATTTTCTCCCACCAGCTTTTGAGGTGCCAGCAGGCAGTGAAGGGGAAATCGCTAGAAGGCGTGCCACCGTGGTAGAAGACCTGCCGACCCTATGGGTGACCTTGGGCTGGTCATACACTTTAAGCCTAACCTCCCTCACAGGGTTGTTGTGAGGATAAAATGGGAGAGAGGAAAATGATGTGAGCAACTTTGGTTCCCCATTGAGGAGAAAAGTAAGGTATAAATGAAGTAAATGAATAAATACACAGGAGTCCCTGTCATTAGAAGATAAGCACAGAACGTGTGGGACTTCAAAGGAGCCTGCGTTTATCTCAGAGTCCTTGATCCCATTTTTCTTCTTCACAGGGCTTTTTTTGTAGAAAAAGCCCAGCAGGAACTCATTAGCATAATAGGCCACACCCAACAGCAGAAACTCATCAGCATATTAGGCCACACCCTGACAGCACATCTCATTAGCCTATTAGGCCACACCCCATGTTACCAGAAGTGTGGTCATCCAGCCACACCCACCTTTTGCTGCTTATTCTATTTACTTTGTTTATTGTCAAAACCCAGGGCTTTTTTGTAGTAGGAACCTCTTTGCATGTTAGGCCGCACACCCCTAATGTAGCCAATCCTAATGAGTTTCTGCTGTTGGGTGTGGCCTATTATGCTAATTAGTTCCTGCTGGGTGTGGCCAACATGGGAGCCAGCCGGAACTCCGTTCCTGTGCGTTCCTGCCCAAAAATAGCCCTGCTTCTTCACAAGAACCTTAGGAGAAGTTAGGTGAGACTCTATAGCCCAGTTCCCACTGGTACAGGAAACCCGCTTCTGACTGCTCACATGAATGAAATTCTCTTCCGTGGACCAAAATGCCCTCCACACAGAAAACTATATATTGGGGATAGATAGCCTAGGGCAGTTTTTGTTTTTCGCCATGGGCCTGCTAATTTTCTGCGTGGAGGGAATCCAGTCAGTCAGGTAAGAAGCCCCATGGCAGTCTAAAACTCAAGGGCAGGCTGATCACTTCTGTGAGAACCAGGCCGGTGAGAACCTGCTAAAACACAATTCCTATGTTAAATGAAGGTCAGGTTGCCAACCTCCAGGTGGGGACTGGAGATCTTCAAGAATTACAGGTGGGGGTGCCAGTTCCGAGTTGGGAAATACGTGGAGATTTGGTAGGTGGAGCTTGGGGAGGGTGGGGTTTGGGAAGGGGAGGGGCCCCAGCAGGGTACAAAGCAACCGTTATCACAAGGGGGGACTGATCTCTGTCACCTGGAGATCAACATTGTAATAGCGGAAGATCTCCAGGTATCTCCTGGAGGTTGGCAAGCCTAATTACAGATGATCTCCCCCTCGAAAAAATGGCTGCTTAGGAAGATGGACTCTGTGGCATTACATCTCCACAGAGTTCCCTTCCATCTCCAAAATCTGCTACACTCCCAAATTTCCCAGAATTCCTCAGCCTAGAATTGACAGCCCTAAGCAGGGGTCATTTCGTAGAAAAAAAGATGCAGGAGCTCATTAGCATACCTTATTTGCATATGCCACACCCCCTGACGTCACCGGAAGTGTATCAGAAGGCAACGCCGACTGCTCAGGCTCCACTGGACTGTTTTGGATTGTTAGCTGGGGGGGGACGGGACGTGCAGATCTGTCCTCACAGAGGAGGGAGAGCTTGTACCTGAATAAAACCTGATCTTAAAGGTGGCACTGGACTGTTCTGGATTGCTAGCTATGGGGGGGGGGAACAAGAGAACTGCTCTCACAGAAGAGGGAGAGCTTGTACCTGAAGGCAGGCCGGGGTCGGGGGGCTCTGCAACTTACCTGGCTGCTTCTTGCTCTGACTGAGGGTTGCTGGGAGCAGGGGGCGGGGCTTGTTGCATGTGCCTGCCCCCTGGGCTCTTTACTGCCGGAGCTCTGCTCCGGTGCGCTCCCGCAGGAAATGACCCCTAGCCTAAGTCAAGGTCTCCATATGTTTCTCCAAAATCTAAACCAAGCCTTTGATCCACTGAACAAAATCGTGGTCTTGCAAACTTTTAAAGATGGTTTTTAAAAAATAAATAAATAAGATCCAAAGGGGATTAAAGTGGAATGGTGGCGTCACTCGAAAAGCATACTTTTCAGGCGGGAGATTTAAGAGTATGGAGGTGCTCAGGGAAAAAAAGGAGTCTTGTGTGTTCGAGAACCATTTGAGATGGTGTCTTTTAACCTTGAAGAGAACTGTAAATAAAGGGAGGAAGAAAAAAAATGGAAAAATCAGACACGATTTAACAGGGAGGCCTCTGCTGCTGCATAAGGCGAATCTGTTCATTGCATGAGGTCTGCAGGTTCAAAAGCTCTCTGTAAAAAGACACAGCCTTTCACTGAGCCAGCTTATGATCTTGACAGAAAACACATTTCAGGTTCTCCTCACCTGAACCTTTCTGAGCCCTTTGAAGAAGTCACCAGGGAGAACTCTCGGGGCTTAAGAACATAAGAGACGCCAATGTTGGATCAGGCCAAAGGCCCATCCAGTCCAACACTCTGTGTCACACAGTGGCCAGAAATACCCGGTGCCATCAGGAGGTCCACCAGTGGGGCCAGGACATTAGAAGCCCTCCCACTTTAGAGATGCAGAAGAATCATCTGCTCGCACAGGGACACGTGGGTGCTGTGCCTTCCTCAGCCTCTACCCACAAAACCTCCAGGTATTTCCCATCCCGGAACTGGCAACCCTAAGTTGTTTTAAGCATATTGACAGATCTGGGGCTTTCCTCTTTCATGATGGCTTCTGATGCCCCCTAAGTATACCTTTAGGCCCCCTCTCTGTACAGTTTGTAGTCATAGAGGCCTGCTTGGGCTTCTTACCTACAAATGGCTCTCTCATACACTGTTATTGTTTCTCTGACCAATAGCTGGTCAGCCACCTCCACCATCATATTCCTCTACCTGCCTGTGTCGATACCTGGAAATCTGGTGGGCTCAGGGCACAGCCTCCTGAAGGCAATGTGGTTAGGTCAGTACTTCCTGGAAAAAGTTGTGCTCCAAGGTTTAAATGATATTGGAGGGCACACCTTCTTTGTCTGAGCTAATTGCCTGGAAATCAAGTAAAAGCCCACTTTATAGATCGAGGTCTTCATAGATGTAGATCTGGAGTCCTCCTGAATCCCCAGTCTTTTCGCGCCTGCAGGCACCTTTGGAATTCTGACACTGGATGATGGGTGCAACCACACAATGGTTGCCACAAGAGGCAGGATCAGCAACACAAAATGGCTGCCAGAAAAGGTGGAGCCAACCACAGAGTCTCGGGGAGTGCATAACTCCAAGAGTGAGTCTTCAGCATTACAGGCAGAATCTCTGTTTAACAGGTTGCCTTATCAAATTAAAGGAAGGTTTAAAAATACGCATAGCTTATCTTCAGTCATACAGTGAAGAGCCTGGTGCTGTGGCGGCAGCCGCTGCTGAAGCACTGTCTTAAAAAATCTGCACAGTTAATCAGATCTCCACCGGCCAATCAGAAGTTCCACTGGGCAAAAGCCCCACCTGGCCCCGCCCACTTCCTACCAACACTTGGCAGGCAGCAGGAAACATGTCCGCGGGTTCTGTGGAGCTCACGGGCGCCGTGCTGGGAAACCCTGACGTGGATTTTCGCGATCCAGGTTGTGTCCAGAAGACCAAGCAGCTCATCTTTAGCTTCGTCCGGATGCTCCCCGTCTAAATCAACTTGCCTCTCACATTCAGTTTCCCTTCTGTGTTGCTCTCTTCTGACAGGATTCAGCGGGTACAGAAGCATTGCCAAGATGTTCTCCGAGGCCTT
>NW_015162728.1:8071-8506 GCF_001447785.1 Gekko japonicus | reverse complement strand
ATGTGGCTCTCTGTGAGCCACAGAGTGAGAACCAATGCTCTTGATTGTCCAGCCAGCTCTGACTGCATAGAATGTCTTGCAAGAAAAACCCTCTGCAACAACCGATTGCCATCTTGTCAACGAGAAGTTCTATGCAGGGCACTGTAGAGCAGAGGATCCAGGACTGCATCACGATGCTCATTCCTTGTAAACCAAACCAGTTAACCGCTTCTGGAGCAGCTTTCATTCTCCAGCCTGTCTATGATCCTTGGTTGCAAAAATGCACTTCATGTTTGGCCTCGGTGATGTCACCAAGCCAGAAAACCAACACTGGAACCAACACTTGTTTGGAAGAGAGGTGTGCTGGCACTAGGCTTGGCAAGTCCCCCCCGGGGGGCGAGGAAACCCCCGCCCCAGAGGCCTGTTCCCCGCCGGTGGCGGATTGAGCCCCGGGGG
>NW_015162728.1:0-7623 GCF_001447785.1 Gekko japonicus | reverse complement strand
TGTCACTTGGAATAGTGAGCTAGGGACAGTATATATTTAGACGCATTAGGGCATTTTATTTCTTTTATTTTCACCCACTTACTGTTATTATTCTCCACCTTGTTGTTTGACCTCCTATAAAATAAACCATTTCCACGTTTCACTCTGCCTGGTCCTCGCACCTGCTATTCGGCCAAAAGGGAGGTCTGAAGGTCTTGGGAGGGTGCTCTGGGCCTTCTCAAGGGAACCTGGAACCAGAGTGGTGGCAGTATCAGGTGACACCCCACCTGAGCCATGACACTAGGGTTGCTTGCCTCCAGGTGGAAATTTGAACCTGGATCTCCCAGATCCTAGTCTGACATTCTAACCACTGACCTGGATAGCCCAATCTCATCATATCTCGGAAGCTAAGCAGAGTCGGCCTTAACTAGTATTTGGAAGGGTGACATCCAAGGAATATCAGGGTCGTGATGCAGGGGCAAGCAATGGCAAAACCACCTCTTGCCTTAAAAACAAGTCCAGCATGCCACCTAGTGCTGCATAATGCTAAAAAAGCTAGAACTTGTGGCTGCCAGACAATCTTAGGATCTCCTGGCTATTCTACACCCAATGCCATACGATAATTATTATAATTATTATTACTCTAACCACTACAACATGCTGGTTGAGATAAAAGCACAGCTCAGTCCACGACTTGCCCCTCTTTAAAACAGCCACTCATTGGAATGTAGCAATTTTGCCAAAATAGCCTTTAATGTGGCCAGAAAGGCATGCCAGTTGTCTGCCCACAGCAAGGAACCTTTTTCTCCTGCCCCCCGCCCCAACTGACCAATCTATTGAGCAGCAGGAGAAAAATGGAAGGGTAGGAGGGATGGCACGGACACAGTGACATCACTTCCAGGTGATAAGCCGGAAGTGATGTCACGTGTTTGCAATGCCTTTCCCTCCCCAGGTTCCGTGATATCTAGCCAACCTATGACTGGAACACTAGAAAAAAACCCTGGAGATCTATGAAAATCCATAACCAAGAAACTCTTGAGAAAACTGGATTATCAGGAAAATCACTGCAGGAACAATATATGCTTCTGCAGTTCCCGGAACGAACAAGAATCTAGTTCAGATGAAGGATTATTTGGGTTAGCAGAGTGCTCAAGGCACATAATGCAGCAGAGTCTATCTGGTTTGTGTATGCTGACAAGAAACAAAGTTACACACGGAGCCTCTTTATCTTTGCAAAGCTAATATGAGTCCTGTATTGTAAGGAACTCCATTCTAGACAGGATAGAGTAGAGATAGGATTCTAATCGAGTCTAACTAGCTAGGATGGATAGAGATGCAGGAAGCATGTCCGGACCTCATGGTGCCAAGATGGAGAAGAGATAACACAGTGTGGAGAGAAGGTGTCAAGCCAGAAGGAAGGAAGATTCCCTGAGAGCCGCAATCTTCACATCCAAGGGATAGTACCAGAGCAGTAGAAAGGAAGGATGATCAGTGTCCTGGACTCCCTATCTTTCTGACTCTCTTATAGACCCCCTCTGAAGTCTGAGGCTCAGAGACAGTGCAAAGTCCTTCACTTCCAGCATCAGAGACATCTTCTTGCAACACTTTTGCAGCAGCTCCCAGAGATTCCCCTGGATAGGCCTGTGACTGGATGCATGCTCAGAATACGACTGTCACCTGTCATTAAGATTAATAAAGCCAGAGACCTCAATGCAAGGTTCTTGTCCTTGAGAGCAAAAGATGCTGCTTATAAGAAGCCCAAGGCAACCAAAATGTTACGTTCCACATGAGACAAACCAAACAAGGAGAGAATCACAGAAACGTCTATACCAAAAGAGAATAAACCGTGACAAACTAATGATAATTACTTACAAATGCATTTTATAGTTTTTATTATTTTAAATGAACAGTGCAATGAGGTGTGAAATGCATCTTACACTTCTTAAGAAGACTCTTCCCTTTCATTGAACTCTTTACAATTAGGACTTGACACCTTTGGTGAAATTTCTCAATTTATAACAGAGATTGTATTTTTCTATGGAATTAATTGAATATTTTCATATGCATTGCACTGTTCATTTTAAATTATAAAAACATTTGCAAGTAATTATCATTAATTAGTTTGTCATGGTTTATTCTCATTTGGTATAGATGTTCCACATAATGACAGGATACTGCTGTTTTTCAAGATCTCTCTGCCCGTGAGCCAAACTGCATCCTGAAACCAACACCCTTCAAGATACAGACCTGGAATATGCCCCCGAAGACCACAAGATGTGGCAAATCACGACTTGGAAGGAAGGTGACTAACTTTTCAGAGAATTAGATTTGTTTACTTTATATATATTTCTCCTGTTGCTTTAATTTCTCCCTCAATATATGCTGACCAGTTTGACATATTGGGTTCGGAGAGCATTTGAGAGATAAAGCTCCCAGGTTCGAGGTTGTAATGCAAGCGTAGCAAGAATTTGACAGTCATAAGCCATGCACTAGTTTCAATTAGAGACATGCCAGTTTCCAGGCAGACAACTGCATATGAAACACATTTCGGCATACCCAAAATTCTTCTCAGGGATTTGGATTGGGTCCATTCAGTAGCACATTCAAATGATCCAATGCAAATCGGGATGCTATATAATAATTGTGAAGTCACTTTGGCCTTGAAAATTTTTATGGCAGCTGGCACAAATTGGTTACCTTGGCCATTAAAAAAAAACATGTTATAGCCGATGCACTAATGTTAGCTGATTTCACTTATGTTCTTTTCTATTGTCACCTGTATGCACAGTAGCTCAGCAGTTCAAGACCCGAGTTGCCACATGACGGAGTGAGCTCCCATCTCTAGTTCCAGCTCCTGCCAACCTAGCAGTTCGAAAGCAAGACATTGCAAGTAGATAAATAGGTACCACTTCGGTGGGAAGGTAACAGCATTCCGCGCACCTTGGTGTTTAGTCATACCGGCCACATGACCACGGAAATGTCTTCGGACAGCGCTGGGTCTTCGGCTTTGAAATGGAGATGAGCACCGCAACCCTAGAGTCCGATTCGACTGGCTTTCGAGCAAGGGAACCTTTACCTTTATACAGATTTACGTTATATGCATTTACATTCTGTTCTAGTTAGGATGAGGGACTGATGCATTCAAGGTTTATAGACTTTGGAATGATTTCTCTAATGTCACCGAGAAGGTGGCAAAGTTTCTTTACTCTGCCATAAAGGTACACCAAGGGATCTCACATTGATGTATATGTATGTTGTGGTTTTAATCGACCTTTTAAACTGTATTTCCTTGTATCAATTTTTTTTCTATGCCAATAAAAGCTACTTAACTATATTTCTCCCCAATGGGGACCCAAAGAAGCTGATGTCATTCTCCTCTCCTCCCTTTTATCCTCACAACAACCCTGTGAGGTAGGTTAGGCTGAGAGAGTCTGACTGGCCCACGGTCACCCGGCAGAGTAGGGATTCAAACCTGAGTCTCACAGATCCTAGCTGAATGCCCTAACCACCATGCCATGTTGGTCTAGGGAGATTTACTCCCTTCTGGGCTGCCCTTTACAAAGACATTTTGGATGAAGAGAGATGCCGATGGTGAGTAAGGAGGTTAGTGGCCGGTTTGCTGCTGCGAAGAAAATGAAGCAGTTACAGCCTAAGCAATGCCCGGCAGTCTCCCCCGGAGGATTAGCCTGCTCATGCAGATGCTGCAACTTCTGTGAAGGTCTCTTCCATGGCCATGTTGACGTCAACCTGAACAATGCTTTTCACACGAGCTGAGGCATCAGAAAGTGCCTGTTATGTCTGAAGGGGACACCTTCTGTATTGTGAAGGGACTGCCAAGTAAATTGATGAATTAATGCCGGGTCAGAGACTTTCACTTTAAAAATTTTTTTTAAATGTTTAGAAACATAGAGCTGGAAGGGACCTCAAGGGTCATCTAGTCCAACCCCCTGCACAATGCAGGAAATGCACAACTACCTCCCCCCAACGACCCCTGCTCTATGCCCAGAGGAAGGCAAAAAAACCTCCAAGATGCCTAGGCCAATCTGGCCTGCAGGACAATCCCTTTCTGACCCCAAAGTGGCAATTGGCATTACCCTAGGCATGTGAGAAAGGACCACGAGAGCCGAGCACCGGCTCATCCCTTCCTGCCCTCCCTCTCACGATCTGCCTAAATTCACAGAATCAGTATTGCTGTCAGATGGCCATTTACCCTCAGCTTTAAACCTCCCAAGGAGATATTTCATATAATAAGATTTCACTGTTATGAAGCACACACAATGCCTGTGAAGGAAGAGCAGAGAAAGTTTTTAGGGATTCAGTACCTGTCCCTGTCCCTGGAATCTTTAGTGTTTCCTCCTAGATTAAGGTCTTTTGGGCAGATCTGCGACCCACTCCCCCCACAAACCAACAGTGCAGTGCAGTTGGGCTGAAGGGAGATAGACAGGTCTGTTGGCCCACCCCATCTTACTGTGACCAGTAATTAGCTTTTTTGTTGGTTCTTTCAGTGTGTTATACAGGTAATAACAAGTGCAGTGTTGTAATGTGAGAAAGCTTTTAACTGTAATTCTCTGATAAGTAATGGAGAGCCACAAAATGCCGCTTCATTTGCAAGAATTCGCGGTTTATAACTCATTACCCGCATACTTAAAATAAAGTCTGCAATGTTAAAAGGACTTGTGTTACCCATCAAAAGTGATAAAATTGCACACTGAGTTTCAAGATTCCCCCAGCGGCTGCCAGGCTTGGCATTGCAGTAATTTTTCCGAGGTCTCCGGGTGAGCATTTTTACGATTAACGCATGTCTGGGAAAGTGAACCCAAGGAGTCATTGAGATTCTCTAATGTGAAGCAGAGGATTCTCAAAGGTGATATAGTTTTAAACACCACACTGGAGAGTCACAGTCAAAGGATTATCTAACGAGCTATTAAAACTCTCTGTAGATGGTGCATATTTGGACCCCAAAAATGTAAACCTGTGAAATTTCAAGACAACCAAGAAAACACGGATTAGTAACAAGAAGATTTTCTTACATTTTAACACAAATGTCATTGGATGTGTTTTTCAAGTTTTTCCTCAAAAAGATAAGAGAATACTAAGGCCCAAACGACATGTTACACCCAACAGGAGCTGGATCAGGATTCCTGTGACCCAACTATGTCTTTTCACAGTTGGAAGAGTGACATCGGGAAGCTAATGTCCCCATGTGTATCTGTCATGATCATGGGCTTATAATAGTTCGGCCTACATGCTCTAGGGAGGCCTAGTGGCTCCAGGGAAGACTGTACTAGAGTTGCTGCTATCAGGGCCTACATTTCCCAGGTCTCCTTTGGACCCTGTGATTGGTTAACAGGGGATTTGGAGGGAAAACTTACACCAGTAGAATAGTGGAGGGTGTTGCCTGGGAAGAAGGAATAAAAGGCCTTGCCCAAAGTGGGAGGGGGTTCACATCCAGGGAGCAGAGCTAGAGTGAGGCTACTGCAGGAAGAGGGATCCCTCATCCAAAGGGGGTCAGTCAGTTTGAGGCAAAGGACCTAGAGAAGTCTAGGGACGGTATAGTCAGATGCATTAGGGTTTCTTATTTTGCTGGTTTACCTACCTTTACTGTGCTCAGTTTTCCTACATGTTATTGAAGTACACTTGTTGTTAAATCTCTTTAATAAAAATAGTTTGTTGCTCTGCCTGAGTCCTCATGCCTCATTTGGTCACGTATGTACTTGATCTTTACCGTATGATGTACTGTTTTATATTTCGCCAATTGTTGCTGTATTATTATTGTTCTCACTCAGTTATATTTGTATTGATCTTTGCAAAGTTATAAATAAAATATTTGTTTAAAAAAAATGTATAAGGAGGAACCTGCTGGAAAAGGAGTATATAAAGTGGCAGGGTGGGTGCCCTGGGCCCTCCCGAGGAGACCCAGACCAGAGTGGTGGCAGCCGTTGGAGAGTTTTTCTAGCCGCTGCCCACAACTTTTCTCGTGGGCACTCAAAAAAATTGCTGAGCAGTCGGGTTAGAACGGATAAAAGGAGGCACTTCTTCACCCAAAGAGTGATGAACACGTGGAATTCACTGCCACAGGAGGTGGTGGTGGCTACAAGCATGGACGGCTTCAAGAGAGAATTGGATAAACATATGGAGCAGAGGTCCATCGGTGGCTATGAGCCACAAGGTATAGATAGGAACTCTCAGTCTGGGGCAAGGGATGCTCTGTATTCTTGTTGCTTGGGGGGGGGCAACAGTGGAGGGCTTCTAGTATCCTGGCCCCACTGGTGGACCTCCTGACGGCACCTGGTATTTTTGGCCACCGTGTGACAAAGTGTTGGACTGGATGGGCCATTGGCCTGATCCAGTATTGGCTTCTCTTATGTTCTCTTATGTTATGTTAACAGTGTCATGCCTGCTGTGCAGCCCGAACCCGTGGACCCTGACCCAGGGGATTCTGCACCCTCAACTTCTGAGATTGAGTTCCCTGCACCTCTTGAATCGCCAGACCTAAGTCCTGAGGAGGATGAGCACCTGTCAACAGGAGAGTTTGCACCTGGAGCCGCACCACACAAGCACCATACCTCCTGATTCACCCCCACCAGTGGCTTGTTTGTGAGAGCAGAGGCGACGGGACATGGCAACCCGGCGTAAGGAGGCGCGCATGCAAGGTCGACGTACTCTAAGCCCAGAGTACTGACCGGATGCAGAACCCTGTTAGCGGCCGGTAATTGGCTAACAAGCGGAATGGGCTCTTTAGGCGGCTCTCTCAGATCCACAATTCGTGCTGGCAACTAGTCTCTTGGACGACTTGCTGCACCCCGGATCCTGCGTTCCCGTCTCCTGGTTTTCGTACTAACTTCCCAGCTCCTGACTTTGGTTTGCGTGACGTTGCTTCCCGACTATGGACTGTGTACCCTGACTTCTGACGAACTTCAGCTCCTGAACTCTTTAATACAACCTCCGGTAACCCTAGGCTACGTTTTGACTTGGTGTTTTGGACTTTGCTCACTTTACTCTGTCTTCTCTGGTACCTTGACCTCAGACTGTGTTTCGGACTTCCGTGCCCTGCCTGGCCCGACAGCGCAAACGTGACAAACAGCACCTCAGCCTGATTCCCTCCCACACTGTTTTCTAAGCCCCTGAGGTCATTTCAGCTCAGGAAAACACATCGGGAGGGAAGGATGAAGCCCCTCTTCAACCTATGCCATGATGCCGAGCCAAATTGGGGCCCAGTGTGTTTGGAAGCCTAGTTCCCCAATGTGACATCTGACCATAAAAAGAATAGTGTTGAACATAATGCCTAACTCTTGGACCTACCAGTCACTGATAAGAACAGAAGAACAGTCTTACCGGATCAAAAGAGTGGGCAGTCAACCAATTCTGGATTGTGATGGTGATAGACTTCACCTGCCCTTTGCCCCCAGCGCCTGGCACTCATGGGCACACTGCCATTCGACATGGAGGTTTCATTTAGCCATCATGGTAAAGGGCACTTCTACGTGTCTGAACCCAATATATTTCACTTTTCCTTTCCTTTTATCTCTTTAGAAGCTCGTTGATTCACAGATCTTGGGCAGCAGAAGATATTTCCTTCCAATTTTTTGATGCAAAAGGACCGAGACAAATTTTTCAGTTGCTAGAGTAAACTTAGGATCCTTA
>NW_015162727.1:6176-8563 GCF_001447785.1 Gekko japonicus | reverse complement strand
ATGTTCACGGTGAACTGCAGGCAGGATGGATGCCCTGGGAGACAGAATCCGGCAGGGAGCACCAGGAGGCGGGGGCTGAGCCCCCCCAGCACACTCGTGCTCATGCGTTGCCAAAGGAAAGGTGGCGCTCTGCACGTGCTTAGACACACTCTGCCCTTACTCCTACTGCATCCACTTGGCGGACGGGCCCCGTACGCTGGACCTGACCCACCTGTCCAGCTCCCCTGCCCCCAGCAACGCACCATGGAGGAGAATACGCCGGCCCACCAGTAACCTGCCCCCACCTCTGCTCCTCCTTCCCACCCCACCAGCCCTCCTCCTGTGTGTGTGTGGGGGGGGAGCCCTTGTGCATGCCCCCAGCCTCACCTGAGCGCCCACAATCTGCACAGGAGATGAGATCCTCGGGGCAGCCAGTCTTCTTGGAGCCGCCTAGACAGAAATCACAATAACCGTTTGGTATGACTGTGCCGTCCGGGGCTTTCTTAGCTGCAAAACAGCAAGGAGAGGCCAAAATCAAGGGTGGGCGACGCAGACCCCCTGCGCACCCGACATACTCCTGCCCTACGGGGGAGGGGAGACCCCACCCCCACCTCCTTCCACCTGCCCACAAAAGCTCTCCCTCCCATGGCCCACCTGCCCCTGGCAAGCTTGGACACCGGGTTGTCACCCACGGCCACCTGAACATTTGAATCGGCGGTGGGCTGCCCTTCACACATTACAGACCCCCATGTGTGGCGCTTTGACCCCCTAGCAGAGAACAGCAGGCGCCCTCATCTGTGGACGGTGAATCTACTGTGCCCCACGCCCAAGCCCACTGAGGCTGCATGGGGCGTGGCGGTGTGCCTGTGCGCGATTTCCCAAGGGGAAGCAAACCTCATGCAGGAAGACTCCCCAAGTTCCCCCATCCTCCTAGCTGTGGGGGATGCCTCACCATTTCCCCCCCCCCACTCCCACTGTCTGCCCCTCACTCCATTTTGGTCAATGCACACCCACCCACCCGGCACTGGGTATCCCAACTCCCGGGGGCAGAGCAACGGAGGCAAAGGTGACAGGCTGTCCTTAGCAAGAGACTTCCCTGTGCCGCTCTGTCTTTCAGGCGCCCGGGCCCTGCCCACCCCCACCCTCTCCCCAGCGTCTCACTCAATCCATTCTAGGAGAGGAAAGCGGGGAATCCTGCCGGGTCCTAGACACAAGCTGCCCTCTCTCCCCCTGCCTCCCCACCCCCACAGGCTGCCGTGGCATTTACCTGTGTTCCTGCGATGGTTCTCTGGGACCCAGTTCAGCTCTTTGTAAAACTCTGGAAGAAGCAAGAGAATGGCATTTGAGAAGAAAAGAAAAGTGAAAACCCTGCAAAACAGAATCTCTCTGAAGCAGCCAAAGGGGCAACTCGTACAGAGAATGGGGGAATTAAAACGTCGGACCTGAAGACCACCCACTGTCCAGAGCACCCCGCCCTTTGAGGACCTCCAGCGTCCCTGACAAACAATTGTCCAATCTCTGCTTTAACACATCCGAGAAGGGAGGACCCACCACCGATGTCCCCTCTAAGCTGAGTTAGTGTGAGCTGGCTCAGGTTTTTTAGCCTCTGGCTCACACATTTTTGCCTTAGCTCAGGGTGGATGAGGCTCCAGAGCAAACAAACTGATGCAGCAGCCAAACTGCTCGCTCACAACTTTTAACGCCTGGAGCTCACAAAGTAGAAATGTTGCTCACAAAACTCCACCCACACCGAATGGCCTTCTTACGGCGAAAAAGTTTTCCCTGATATAATCCCATCGATCTCTTCCCACCCACCCCCCACCCCCAACTGACACCCATTGCTGCAGGTCCTGCCCTGGGCTACCAGCTGAAAGGGAGCTCCCCTCTCCTCCCAGGGACAGGCAGCCCAGTCCTTAAAAACACTTCTCCAGATTTGAACAGTAAGAGAAGCAAAGACCGGAGGCCCCTGACTGAAGAAGGGCCTGCTGGGGACCGACCCCAGGGCTGCTGGCCCCCCGGGCCAAGTCCGGCCAGAGAGAGGCCCTTCTGCCACTCTTGGGCGGGAGGGGGAAGAAGAGATGGGATCTCTACCCTTCCCTACCCGAGGGAGTCTCCCAGAAGGTGTTTCAGAGCAGCTTACAAACTCCTTTCCCTCCCCCTCCCCGCAACAGACAGACACCCGGGGAGGTGGGCGGGGCTGGGAGAGCTCAGAGAGAACGGCCCAAGGCCCTCCAGCAGCTGCTGCGAGTGGCGGAGGAGTGGGGAGAGTCTGCGCACTCCACCACCGCCCCAGAGTGGCTCTCCGCCGAACGGGAATGCCCACCCGCTGGCCTCCCCTCGGGCGCTCCGCGTGGCGCTCAGGGAAGGGGTCGCGCCGTCTGATGGGGGCGGGGAGGGAGGGAAGGAGG
>NW_015162727.1:1816-3451 GCF_001447785.1 Gekko japonicus | reverse complement strand
CGGGGAGGTTTTGCCCCCCCCCCCCCCAAGTGCTGGGCAGCTGGAGGCAGGAGACGGGCGAGAGCCACCTCTCCCTCCACCTCCCCCAGGATCCAGAGCAGGTCCCATCCTTCTTTTCTCCTCCACTTTACCCCTCCTCACCACAACCCTGTCAGGTAGGCTAGGCTGCATGGGTGTGTGCCGCAGCCGGGATTCGAACCTGGGTCTCCTCCAGTCCTACTCTGACCCTCCACCCTCTTCGCACACCAACAGCTGCCTCCTTAGCTCCTCATTAAAAAAAAAAAGATAAATAAAATGCTCTGCTGTTTTCCCCTGACTTGTGTAAGTGTCCCGTCCGGCTGGCCTGCTGCTGTCCTTGCTTTGGCATTGGCTGGCCTGCCCTGTGGCGCCCTCCTGCCCTCCGGCTGAGCAGCAGGGGGTGGAACAGTCCGGAAAGAGCCAGCAGACCCCCCCCTGCACCGCCCCCAGCCCCCCCTCACCCTCACCTTGCCCTTGGCTTTGTTCTTCCTGCGGGGCGCATCGTCCTCCAGGTCTTCTGGGTCCAAATCATGCAGGAATTCCCCGACAGGTGCCTTCTGCAGCAGAACCAAAGAAAAGGGCTGCTGGAGGGCTGGGAAGCTGGACCCCTCCACACACAAAGCCCGGAGAGAAACACAGCCTCGCCATACTCCCCACAACAGCCCTGGAAGGTAGGCCGGGGTGCTCACCCTCCCGTTGCAGGTGAGCCCGGGAGGGGGAGGGGGACTTTCCTGGGGCCACCTTGGGGAGGGACCTTTGCCGCCCCCGCCCCCCCACAGCTTGGCTCAGGGCCTAGCCAGCAGCAGCAGACAGCAGCCCCCACCTAACCCTAACCCACACACCCACACATACTGCCGCCCATCACGCCTGGCACAGAAAGAGACCCTTCCTGCCCCCCTCCTTGGCAGAGGGCAGCCCCTCCCAGCTCTCAGCCCCGCAGACAACCTGGCAGGGGGAGCGGGCTCCGGAGGGGCTTGTGGGGGGTGGGGTTGTTCCATAGGCTCGAGGAGGGGGCCCCCCCGCGGCCTCTCTTACCTGGCAGTCCGAGGCCAGCTCCTCCTCCTTCAGCTCCGGCTTCTTGTCCCCGGATTCCGCACACAGCAGGGCCTCCAGGACTGGCCCCTCGGGCAGACCCCCCTCCTTCTTCAGGGGGGGCTCACAATCTGGGCGGTGGGGGGGAGGTCAGCTGACACAGAGGGAAATCTCTCCTCTCCCTCCTCCCAGCTCCCTCTGAGAGCCACCTCCTCCCCCTCCCCCAAGCAAGGAGCGCTTTCTGCTTTGCATGCAGGAGATTCCCTGCCCAGGTAGCTCCAGGGAGGCCCCTTTCCCCGCCCCGCCCCCCAACAGGAGGCAGCAGCCTGCCCACCCCGGGCCTTTGCAGGGCGCAGCTGGAGAGGCAGGCAGGCAGGCGGGCCACGAGGAGGAGGGAGAGAAGCCGCTGAGATCTCCACCCACAGCAGGGACTCCCACCCCCCACTTTGGAGAAAATCAGGCTGCATTGCCCCAACCCCCCCCTGCACAAGAGGCTCCCTCCTCCCACCCTTCACCTCATCATCTCCCCCCACCCACCCAATAGCCAGAAAGGTAAACCCGTGTTCCCTCTAAGCTGAGTCAGTG
>NW_015162727.1:0-911 GCF_001447785.1 Gekko japonicus | reverse complement strand
CCCCCCACCCCTCCTCCCGGGAAAGCTCAGGGACACCCGGCGTAGTCCCACCTGGGCCCCGGTGGGTCTTCTCCATCCAGATGTAGCAGTTGTTTTGGGCCACCCCCGTCTGCGAGTCGAGGAAGGGCAGGCGCATGCTGCGCTCAGCACACAGGCGGGCATTGTAGCTGCGGCAGTGCTCGATGGCCTCCCGGTAGAAATCCTCGCCCAGGCTGGAAGGACAGAGGCAGGGCCCTAAATCTGGCTGGAAAGCCACTTCCCCCCCCACACCCTTTCCTCCTTTCCATCCTGTGTGTCAGACTGCTGCAGCAGAGGAAGAGGAGGAGGAGGAGGAGATGATGATTGGATTTATACCCCACCCTTCTTGGAGCGGCTTACAAACTCCTTTCCCTTCCCCTCCCCAGATCAGACACACTGTGAGAGAGCTCGTTCGAGGACTGCTCTTGAGAGAACAGCTCTGACAGAACTAGGGCTCACCCAAGGTCATCCAGCAGCTGCAAGTGGAGGCGTGGGGAAACAATGCTCCCCCTAAGCTGTGGAGTCTTGTGAGCAAAAATTCAACTTTGTGAGCTACTGGCATTAAAGTTGTGAGCGAGCGCTTTGGCTGCTGCCTAAATTAGCTTGCTCTGAAGCCCCATCCTGCCTGAGCTGAGACAAAAATATGTGAGTTGGAGGCTAAAAAACTGTGAGCTAGCTCACATTAACTCAGCTCAGAGGGAACACTGGTGGGGAACTCAAACCCGGTTCTCCCAGATTAAAGTCCGCGCACTTAACCACTACACCAAACTGGCTCTCTGCGGGACCTTTTTAAGGTCAACCGACTTGCATCTGAACTCTTGTACAGCTCGTACTAGCAGCTGAACTCTTGCAAAGCTTGTGCTGCTGGTCTTAACCCCAGCCCCAGAAGACCA
>NW_015162726.1:0-9054 GCF_001447785.1 Gekko japonicus | reverse complement strand
TTCCTTCCTTCCTTCCTTCCTTCCTGCCCAAGAACTGTGTTGTAAAGTTATGAGGCATGACCAATCCAGTGTGGTTCTTGTTTGTGTCTGGCACCCTGATCCTCCATGTTTTTACAGACAGAGCAAGATGCTTGCAGCACCCACCTAATAGTGTGGCAAAGCAGAGGTCCCCAGCATTGGTTAGCTTTGGACACTACTGGAAATTTGAGAACACATCATGGGTGCCACCACCAATTGCTGCTGCTGTGGGATTAGGGTTGCCACTTTGGGGATCTTTTGGGGTGTGGAACTAGGTGTCATGCAATGCTGCAGGATGCCACAGCATCACTTCTGGCCATGTAACTGGAAGTGACACCACATGCTGCAGCAGTGCTGTCGCAGTCCCCCAAATCTCCATGGTAAAATCATTGCTAGAGCATCATGGTGACATGTGACATCACTTCTGGTTATGCGACTAGAAGTGACCTTTCTGCATTTTCTACCAGCAGAGGGCAGCCAGCATTCAATGGCAGCACTTGTGGCCCCAGATTCCTCCCAAGGCTGCCTGAGAGTGGCTCCAAATTCCTCCCAAGGCTGCCTAAGAGTGGCTCCAAATTCAATCATATTGCGGGCAGCATACTGCTTTCCATGCAAGTGTGGCAGTGGGTTGTGGCATGCAGCGGGGGGTCCTCCCAGCCTCCCATCTCCCCAAGGGAGGGGAGCCTTCGTCCTCACAAATTCCTTTAACACCTGCTCTTGGGAGGCTTGTCCCCATCACAGTGTATTGCTGCATGGATGGGGCCATTGCCTGAGCATTCTCTGCATGGGACAGCTGTGGTAATGGCAAGGGCAACTGGTGTCCAGGATGACCCATCCCATCCCATGCAGGTGTCTGTGGCCACACAGCATTGCCTGAGTGGGTCTGATCTCCCTGCCCCTTCCAGTGGCCACAGCAGCACAGAGTGGGTGCTGTGCCCCCTACCCACCCAATTGCCTGGGTCCCCCTATGTGGGAGGGGGTCCAGTCACAAAATGATTTCCATTTGGGAAAGGCTGAAAGATAGAATGTAATGGAATTCTAAGGTGTCCTTGACTCTTCTGCCTCAGTCAGGCAGCAGACAGGATTATCCCTTTGCTTTGGAGAAGAAGAACTGGGCACTGTGTTGGGGATCCCAAGTTTTGGGCGACTAGATGGACCACTGGTCTGATACAGCAGGACTCTTCTTATATTTTTGTACTCAACAACAACAAAAAATAATCCCTAGCCTCCTTCCAAGGCAAATAAAATACAAATATTAATTATTAGATACAGATGATATTGTGACCTGGATAAATTATAAATAGTAAATCAGTACATTGAAAGACAGCAGCCTGATTATTAGACATTTCCATTAATGCAGAGACCTGTCAGCCATGCCTTATTAATGGGACATAAGTGCAAAGAGTCCATTACTTTTCAGCTTATTTGTCTGTCCCTCTTTGCATGGCTGAACTTTGCAAATACAAATTGCTTTGTGAGATTCGAAACAAAACAAAACAAAACAAAAAACTCCCAGCAGAGGTTAAGTGCCAATTAAAAATAATAGGAATAGCTAAGGAGTTACTTGTGAGAAAACAAAAATTCTGAACTCTTTTTCACTCAGAACAATAATTGATTTCATGAGCAAAGTAAGCAGTGTGTGTGTGTGTGTGTGTGTGTGAAGTGCCATCAAATAGCTTTGGACTTATGGCAACCCTACTATGAATTAATGGCCACCAAAGCATCCCATTGTTAACAGCCTTGCTCAGGCCTTGTGAACTGGGGGCCCTCATGGCTTCTTGGTTGAGTCCATCCCTTTCATGTTGGGTCTCCCTCTTTTCCTGCTGCCTTCAACTTTTGGCTGAAAGCCAAAATGTAATGAAATTCTAGGGTGTCCTTGACTCTTCTGCCTCAGTCAGGGAGCAGACAGGATTATCCCTTTGCTCTGGAGAAGAAGAACTGGGCACTGTGTTGGGGATCCCAAGTTTTGAGCTAGGTAATATATATTGCGTTTTGGCGCATGGGAAAGGGAACACAGATTGATGGGGTTTTTTGTCCTTCTCACAAATGGGGCCTGTCTTCTGAGTGTAAAATGACAGTGATTGTGACCTCCAAGAGTGTTGCACTCCAGGGGCCTCGCCCTCAGAAGGCACAGCCCCAGCCTGTGATGTCATGACTTACTGAGCCCCAAACTTTTCCTCTCAAGGGTAGGGTAAGGCAAAATGAACTTCAGTTTCTTACGCCCACAGGATTAAAGTTTCCTCTGTAAAAAGTCTTTGGCATTTTATGTCACCCCATGTTGCCTTAAATTGGGGTTCCTGCTGGACTGTCACTTCTGTACTACTTTGAGGGCTACTCTTTGGGTCCTTCTAATGTTGCGGGAGCGTGAGTGTAGGGTTCCAAGGCCTGCCTTTGGTTAGTCAGCACCCTTATGGACTTTCCAGCCTCCCAGCCTTACCAGCTCTTTGCTGCAGTTCTTGCTGCTCTGTCCCTTATAGTAATCACACTGCATAGTCCAGTGGTACACTATGTACAAGGGTTTTATTCACAGAATATACAATCAAACTGCTTCGCCAGACATGCTATTTCTCAGAAGAGAACATACATGGCTTCTATACAAGACTTATATACATCAGTCCACCAATCAGCTGCAAGCTGAGTCATGGTGACTGCACACTGTTCAGTGCCAGCTATAACCGGTCAGAACCAGGCTTATCTCACCACCTGCTGACAGGTAGCTGTCAGTTTACTCTCAGGTAGATCATACTGATCTTCCTACTGGAGATTAATATTACAACATCTAACCCTTTCCTAGCCAGCTACTGAGGCTGGGGACTACAAATGACAAGGCTTTTCCCATCAGAGCCCAGGAATAACACTTATAGAGCTGCTAGGCAGTGTTTGGCAACCAGAGGGAGGTTTGTGGGGGGTACAGTGTCACAGGAGAATATTTGTTTTTTTAATGTAGCCTTGTGTACTTAACAGAGGTGCTTTACGGGAAGTAACAAAGGAAGCTCCAGGATTCCTAGAGCTACTTCAAGAAGTTAGCTGTAGCAATCATTAGAAATTCTACACTAAAACCATAGAGTTTCCACCAATTCCTAGAACTACCTTTGTTATTTCCTGTAAAGAACCTCTGATACACAAAACTACTTTTTTCCCTTTAATTTATCCTGCCGCCAGTCAGTGCAGTGGGAGAAAGGACCAGGAGGCAGATGATCCCTTGCCCTTGCTAGAGTCTAGAGACTTAACATTTGCCTCTGACAATTCTTGCCCCTGCTCTCAGTTCTCCACCTTCAATAATTTGAGGGGTGGTAGAAGGATATGAGGGCAATTTGGCTGTGACATCTAATCACCAGGGTTGATTGGGCTGATCTGGCCAGCTAGGCAGTTTCTCCTTCTGACCTCACTGCTCCATGAGAGGGAGAGGTGGCATCGATGGAGAGGCTCTAGGAATTTCCTCCAATCTCTGTGGTAAAGACTATAGAGTCTGTGGGCTGGAATTCCTAGACCATCATGCAAATACTGAGTCCCTCCTCTCTCATAGAGAAGTATTAGAATTACCTCAGTGAATCATACCAAAGGCCCACTGACTCTGAATGTGGCAGTTCTGTTCAGTCATCATGGCAACTAGCTAGATTGACCCATTTTTCATGAATTTCCTTTGGGCTTGTATCACTGTGTTCTGTTTAAAAAATTACATGAGTCAATTAGTCACTGATAGAAGAAATGCTGCCTTTTGTTTGTCCTCAAACTATTGTGAATCAATTTCACAGGAAGGACTGCCTCATCCTAATTTTGTGTGTGAGTGAAATTGCTTTCTCTCCATCTCCACAGTGTTCATAATGTCGAAACTGTTCATGCCCTTCCTAGTCATCTTCCTTGTTTGTTTATTAATCCATTTGTCACATTAAACTGTCATGGCTAATAATGCTTGATAGGGCTCTCTTCCATGAATTGTATTTATTCCGCTTATATCTCTCTCATTTCCCCACCAAACAGGGCTCAGGGCAGCTGAGCTTTTAAAGGGTGGAAGCAGATATATTATTTAAATGGTAGACACAGTGGGCACTTCATCCCCAGCATGAGACCATCTCTGTCATTTGCATGACAGACTTACATACCAACAAGGCAAACACTGGTTCAGCCATCAAGTTTGTCCCCTTACCCCATACTCCAGGCAGGCATTCTTCACTTAATTTTTTTTTAAGTGAACACTCACACGAATTGTTAACAGGTGTTGAAAGAATTTAATGACCAGAGAGCCAGGTCAATACTATGCAGCTTTGAGAATGACAGAAGTACTCCGTCCATGAATGTTAGCTGCATGATGTGGTAAGAAAACCTTTGAAGCCAAGTTATATTAGTAATACTGTATAATTTTTATACTTATGAATTATGCCTTTTAAATAGTCTTTTGTAGGACTGGCAAAAAGCATCCATACAAGAAGGCTGTCCCCCGTTTTGGAAGACTTCATGCAAGGAGAAGCGGGCTTATAATTCTAGAAATTCCCATTGGGGCTTGACTTTTAAAACACTGATGCAAAATTGTTTGGTAGTTAGGAATCTGTATGTATTGAATGTTATTGCTTATTGAATGTAATGAATATTTATACCTGACTAGGATGAAATAATGATACACTATGCACTTTACTAAATGATGACCATAAACAGAACACATTAGCTGTCTAAAAAGTTTTTGCAGTGTATATTTATTTGTTACTAGACCACATGGACGTTGGCAACCCTACCCTCAAGTGTAACAATAGTAGGGTACAAAGTTCCATGTAGGGCTGTACTACAGCCAGGGCCTGTTAAGGTATGTATCACCCACTCTTTCAGCAAAGTACATGTAGCTTCCTCCAGGGTTGCTTCTTTCTGGTTCTGAGCAAAGTCAGAGCTTGGACCCAGCTGGTGGCAGTGTGAGTTCATGAGGCAATGCCTGGGTCAAGCTGAACCCTGCAATAAATTGGCAACCCCACCCCAACTATGCCACCTTGGATGTCTTGGTTGGGAACTGACCCTGATTTGAGAGGTAGCATGGTGTAGTGGTTAGAGTGTTGGAGTAGGATGTGGCAGACACAGGTTCAAATCACCACTCTGCCACAGAAACTCACTGAGTGACCTTGGGTGACTCTCAGCCTAACCTAACAGTAACTGGTAGCATAGGGGCGTGTAAATAAATAGGTGACTTAGGACTTAACAATGTTGAAAGGTTCTTAAATGGCTGACAGCTATTTCAACCTAACAGTGGGGTGGGTCTGGCAGTCATTTCACCAGTCCGTTTCACTTACCCCACTTCAAAGTGGGGGGAAGCAAAACTGAACGGTGAAATGGCTTGCAGCCATTTCAACCTAACAGCTCAACTGTGGAACCTTCACCACTCAGCTGTTAGGTTGGAACAAGAAGGGGGACCCGCGATACTCGCAAGGGGGGAGGAGAAGCTATATGGGAGAAGGAAGCAGCCGCAGGTGAGCCTTCTCCCCTGTCCCCCCACATCCCCGGCACCCATGGTGAGGCCCGCATCCCTCCAAGCTTCCCCTCTTCCCTAGTGGCGGCAGTGGTGGCAAGGCCTTGTTGGCCCACTGAACTTTCTCCCTCCTTTCCCCCCGGCAGTGGTGGCAGCGGTGGCAGTGAGGCTTTGCCGGCTCGCCAAGCTTTCTTCCTCCCCCTTCAGCAGTGCCGGCGGCAACGCCTCGCTGGCCGGCTGAACTTTCTCCCTCCCCCCTCCCCCGGCGGCGGGGGGGAGGCCCCTTTTCCCCTCAGCAGCAGCAGCGGTGGCGAGGCCTTCGTGGCCCGCTGACCCTCCCCCCTCCCCCCTCTCCTGGTGGTGGCAAGGCCTCCCCGGCCTGCCAAACTGTCTCCCTCCCTCCCTCCCCGGCGGCAGCAGCAAGGCCTTGCCAGCCCGCCAAACTTTCTCCCTCCCCCCCCAGGTGGTGGCAAGGGCTGAGCGGCTTACAGCCGCCAGCCGGCCAAGCCTTCTCCCCCTCCCCCTCTCTGGTGGTGGTGGCGGCAGCGAAGCCGTTCTAAGAGCATTCTCTGTGCATGCACAGGGGATGCTCTTTTACTTTTGGGGGGATTTAATTTTAATTATCCCCCCTATATTTTTTTTACAGTTTTCAGATTTTTCTGCACACCTGGGCATTGCCCCACGTGCACAGGAAAATCTCCCTGCCCCCCAGGTGCCCCCGATGTGAGGATTTAAATATCCGCACGCAGGGGGTGCCTTGGGAATTAGATATATAGATGGCCCTGAACAGCTGAACTGGACAAAAGTCCGGTAAATGGTCAGGGAAGATGCCTTCACTCAGCATCAGTTCAGGTGCACTGAACCGGCCCAAGTTCATGCTGAATTTTGGCTTCTGAGCCGGTTCATGCCCATCCTTATCCCCCAAGTGGGGGGCAATAAATAAAAAAGAGAGCTGTCCTTTTCGTCCTTTTGCAACACTTGCTTTTAATAGCAGCCTGTGCTCAAGACCCTGGAGGAGAAACAAGCTGCAGAATGAGATATGAGATGGCCTTCCTTTCCACTAGAAGTGATCTACTGCTTTTCTGCGCACATGGGATAGCAATGATGTGCCAGGAGCGGAGGCAGCTTCTTAGGGAAGAAGAAATTACTAGAGCTTTACAGGAAGAAGGAATCAGTAAATGTCCTCTATTTTTTCTTTTTTACATTTGTTTACAATATTTTTGTGTATGGTTTTTTGTGCTTGGTTTTGTTAGGTTCATTTGTTTTGTGCACCCATGTTTTTCATCTGTTTTGTGCACCCATATTGTCTGGTTTTATGTCCCCTGTGTATGGCAATTATATCTACAGGGTATGTCATTTATATAGCTAATATGCCTATCATGTATAATACTGTTTTTTAAATACACACACACAAATAACATTGGGGGAAAATGTATGCCTTTTCTGGGGGTTGCAATCAGCCTGAGGAAACAGAAAATGGCATGAAAGAGTCAGCAGTTTTATTGAGAGAAGTAAAATTGAATGGATGTTTTCAGGTTGAAACAGAATAGATGAGAAATGCAAAATCATCCCCAGTAAGACACTGCCTATAGCCAGCGTTCCACATATGTAGGACATAACATTGCAGCCTAAATTTGCCCCCTAATCATCGGTTTACTAGAAAAAGTTGAAGGCAGCAGGAAAAGAGGAAGATCTCACAAAGAGTTGCCAGGTCTGGGTTGGAAAATACCTGGAGACTTTGAGGGTGGATCTGGGGGAGGGGCCTTCCCTCAGCATCAGTTCAGGTGCACTGAACCGGCCCAAGTTCAGGCTGATGGAGTCCACCCTCCAAAGCAGCAGTTTTCTCCAGGGGATCTCATCTCTGTCAGCTGGAGATCAGTTGCAAAATCATGAGTTCTCCAGACCCTCATCTAACACCAGGTAGACTGACTCAATCAAGGAAGCCCCGGCCCTCAGTTTGCAAGATCTGAGCAAGGCTGTTAACAAAAGGATGTTTTGGAGGCTGTTAATTCATAGGGTGTCCATAAGTTGGAAGCAACTTGACAGCACACACACACACACAGAGAATCATAGGTTTCCTTCTATGGAGGCTGCTGCTTGCTCAATGATGCTTAGAATTGGACTGAGTGGCCCAAAATCCGGACTTCTGATTTGAAAGCAACATTTCCCCCAAATCTCCACTCCCCCCATCAGATCATATTTGTCTTGTACAATGCAGCTAAAAGGGGGGAGCAAAACCGGCAGAGTGACATTTCTGAGGCTGAGGCTGAGCACAAGGCTTCTATTCTGGTTGCTCTCAATACCAGGTGCCACTCTAGGTGGCAGGTGGTAGGTTTTAATCAGCAGCTTTGCCTTGCTTCATATGTTAGCCTCGTTATTTTTATCCTGGTATGTTTTGCTCCCCTTCTTATTTGAGCAGCTTCTAAATTACTTGATAATTAATGCGGCAACTCTCTGCTTTCCTGAATGTAGAGACGGAGTCGCTGCAATCCTTTCTCTGGCGGCTATTTATATCTGCGGCAGGGGCTGTGCTTTCCTCCCCCATGTTCCGAAGTGGGTAGCAGCTCCTCCATCGAGTGTGTGCATTGTCGCATCAGCTTGGTACTGTGCGTTGCGCTGTGCATTGCTTTCTGCTTGCTTCAGATCTAGATGGAAGGAGTGTTGCATAGCTCTGCTATCATTCTCTTTCCTTTAATGGTAGGCTGGATATTCTAGTATGGATGACACCTGTGGCTTGTCAAAAGATGTGAAGAGAAGTGGGGGAGCACCCCAGCAGCCTGATGACCACTTTAAACTGTTGGTCAGGTTCATAGTAGCCATTCCCCCTTTCTGATCTTGTTTGTCAGCTGGCGTTAAGGTTCCCATTTCTGGATAGAGCTACCCTTGTCACTTCCAGGTAGCTCTAGGAATCACCAGGAACTTTATGGTCAGGACTTCCGGCAAGCAGCCAAGGCCTTATTTTTCTTTTTTAATTTTTCTTTTTTAACTTTTCTGCCCCTGCACATCTCACAGGTCTATAGTTCCAATCCCCCCTTTCTGATCATATTTGGGTGTGGCTCAGCTGACATTAGGGTTTCCATTAGTTTGTTTATGGCTAGAGACTTCCAGCCAATTGCACCCCTTGTCTGCTAATGCTCAGCTGATCAACAGGCAAAAACTGGGGCCAAAGGAGAGGGTGATTGTCCTCGGGAGAAAAATTAGAAAGTAAAACAAAGCCTTGGCCACATACTGGAAGTTTTGGGCATAGATTTCCTGATGATTCCTTGAGTACCCAAAAGTGAAAAGGGTAGCTCTTGCAACTACCAGAACTTGTATGGCAAATTTACCATGGAACAGCAGCTCCCAGCCTTTTCTCTATGGTGACTCACGTCCAAATCTATTTGGCATAGTGACCCATTCAAGGTTTTTTGGGCCTCTAGGCAAACTATGACCTTGGCATCCCTCTAGTTCAGCATTCCCTTTTCTACAATGGCTACTTACAATGTTTTTGGGAAACCATCAAAGGTCACACAAAGGTTGCAGCTTCCCCCACTCTGAATCCTAAGCCAGTGGCATTTCGACATACACAGCCTTTGCATGTGGAGGTG
>NW_015162725.1:0-8829 GCF_001447785.1 Gekko japonicus | reverse complement strand
AAACCTTCAAACACGCAACTCACCCCCCCCACACACACACACATACATGCACATATGCACTCATTCATGGTACATTCTGAAATGGCCGGGTTTCTATAATCTGCTTCCAGAGTCCAAATATCTGAATTGGCTTTCAGGGTCATGTGGTTGCTAAGAGACATCAGAATATATTTGCCTGGACCTTGAAAGCCAGAGAATATAATGGTGGGCTTGTTCTGAGGCAGGCATCCTCAGGGTCTAGTTGATGACATAAGCATCACAAGTGGCCACTAGGGGTCCCATGATGATGGGGAGTGGCACTTTCATTCCAGTGACTGTGGCCTCCTCAGCTGTTCCACCTCACAGGGGTGGTAGCAAGGAGGCCTAATTTTTAAATCCAATGCACAGACTTTTTATGACAGAGTGTTTTGCCCTGACAGTTAATAACCAGCTTGTCTTTCTGTCCTGATCTTTGTTAATAAAAGCCATTAAAATAAAATGAGAAGAGGCAACAGAATTAACCGCTTTTATGGCTACCCCTCTTTAAATGATACAGATTCTGCACATCTCGTCAATATTTACAGGCTGGAGGTAAATTAGCAAAATTAGATGCTGCTTAGCCATTTAGCAGAGCAGTGGAAAAGATCAAATCAGTAGATCCAATAGTCAATTACCTTAATGGATTCTGCTGTATAAAAATGGACCCATTGTTACTTAAGTTACAAAGTGACAAGCAATTACTTAATGAGCTCATATATTACCACTTTTCTTTCAACTTTGTAATTATTGAATTAATTGAGAAGTGAACTTCTAGATAAGTGTGTCTTTTAACAGACTAATTAAAGTAAAGGAGAAGATAACTTCTAGATGCTTCCTGGCTTTTCTATAAGGATGGAGTGGGAGGGGGGGTGGTCACAAGAAAATGAGCTGTCCTCACTCGCAAAAACAGAACTAATAGGACTGGCTGTTCTCTGGGTGGTCCAAAATATCAGTGTTGACAATTGAAGGCAACATTTAAGTCCTGTTGCCATCACGGCCTGTATGCAGTCTTCCACAAGATTATGGGAAACAGGATGCTGGGCTGGATAGACCTTGAGTCCGATCCAGCAGGGGTCTTCCTATGAATGATGGGACTTCATAAGTGATAACAGCAGGAGTAGGATTTATATACTCACATGTGCATTTCAACTAATTTACATACAAGATCATATGTCTTGATCACTTAAGACAGCGATAACAGCAAATAGAAGTAGAATAAGACCCGAGTGACCGATATCCAGCACTGTATAGATCATTTTTTTGGTAATTTTTATTGTAAGTTGCGTAAACATTAAAGTGACACATCAATGCAAAACATTTTGCATTTTACGGTGCAATATAGAAGAACTAGGATAAAGCGTAATGAAATTCAGCAGTTTAACAAAACTACCTATGAACAATCAATCGACAGTGTATTTTCATGTGGAGAGGAGTCCCAGATTTCTTCTTTAGCAGCACTGTATAGATCATGATTATTCTGAAGAGGAATTCAGATTCTTTCCCATAGAAAAAAAATATTGCCCATTGCATCAAAACCCATTGCTTTTACAAGAGATGCCTTCTGAACCAATGTATTGCATTCTGTTTCACTTTCAGGTGTATATAACATAGTAGGGATGGTGGTTTGTGTGGCTATGAGAGCATGTTGAGATTTCATGTGTAGCTTAACATAGGTCTGTGCACTTCAAAAATTTCATTTTAATTTTGTTTCAGTATTTTGGAAAGAGCATGATTATTGTTATCTTGAAATGTTGTGAGTATTCAAGTGAGTAGCCATATTGGTCTGAAGTGGAAGAACAAAGTTTGAGTCCAGTGGCACCTTTAAGACCAACAAAGTTTTATTCAAAGTATAAGCTTTCATGTGCAAAGTACACTTCTTCAAAGACACACTTCTTCAGATACATATGTATCTGAAGAAGTGTGTCTCTGAAGAAGTGTGCTTTGCATACGAAAGCTTATACCTTGAATAAAATTCTCTTGGTCTTAGAGGTGCCACTGGACTCAAACTTTGTTCTGTTGCGAGTATTGATACTGTTTGGGAATCTACATCAAGTAATTTGGGAGATTTAGGAATACTTGATATTAATAGACCAGGCCTGTACCCAAAGGTCAGGTCTACCATCCCTTTTTAGATCTATCACCCATCAAAAACAGTGGTGGTAGACCTGGCATCTCCACTTGTACACTGGGTCTACCCCCACTGGTTCCAATGGAAGCCAAAATATCCCACCCCAAATCCTGAAATTTCAGGATATAAATCTCAGAATTCTACACATTTCGGGAGCAATGCTCCCTCTAAGCTGTGGAGTCCTGTGAGCAAAAATTCTATTTTGTGAGCTACTGGTGTTAAAGTTGTAAGTGATTTGGCTACTGCATAAATTAGTTTGCTCTGGAACCATCCTTCCTGAGCTAAGACAAAAATCTGTGAGTCAGAGCTAAAAACAACTGTGAGCTTGCTCCCACTAACTCAACATAGAGGGAACACTGTTCGGGAGTGCATTTTGCTATTTTGGGATACAGCTGGGCTGAAATTAAACAGCAAATTTTGGGTATCTGAATGCACATTCTTAGTACAACATGCCTGCTCTAGTACTGCTTTTACAGCTATCACCTTGATCAGAAAATAAAATGATAAAAGCCTTACTTAATATTATCTGTCTGATATTTATAGTATAACATGTCGATATATTTGTCCCTGATCTTACCTGTCACTAGGGATGGACACAAACCATCACAAACTTTTTGATGCTTGATGAACCAGTTCAGTTTGTGAGGTTTGTGGTGTGGCATAATGCTTCACTGGCATGCTGGAGACACCAAACTCACCATAGATCTCCAGCTGATTCTCCTCTATCTACCCTCCAAGTTTGGTGAGGATTGGATTTACGGAGTCTAAGTCATACCCCCCCAACAAAGGTGCCCCATCCTCCATTGTTTGCAATGGAGGAAAAACCCAGCAAAAAAAGTAAGGGCAATAGAACAGGATCAAAGTCCCAGAGAATCTCTGCAGTAGAAACTGAAGGGGGGGGGCATTTTTACAAGCTGGGCAGAACCAGTACACTGTCCCCAGCAGAACCATCACCATTGTGGCACTGCAAACCCAACAGGACTAAGGTCAAGCCAGGAAAGTGCTTTTGGAGGAAATGTCAGGAACAGATTCAAAAGTGTATAGAATGGACCCCCTGAAAGCTTAAAGCACCAAACACACAGGAAACCTCATCCTGCCACCCACTCCTCTGCAATGTCTCCAAGTTGGGGGCTGATTACAGGAGATTTTACAAATTGCAATGTAAAACAGCAGTAACAAAATAATAGAAAAATGTATCAAAATTATTCCTTTGTTCTCTGAAATTTCAAAATGACTAACAGTGCCATACACAGCAAAGTTGTACCTTACTAAATCCATTGACATCAGTGGGTTTAGAAGCCTGTAACTCTGCTTAGGATGGTATTGTAAAAGCATGAAATTTATTACACACAAAGGGCTAATGGAAAGGGATTTCTCTTCTTAGTTTCTGTGCTAAGAATTGCACAGTTGTGCTCTCCTGAACCATAGAAATAAAAGCGAGAGAGACACCCCTTTAAAACCAGTGTTCCCTCATCCTACCCAAATGATTCTATCCCATCAAACCACTTTATGGGTTTTTAAAATCCTATTTTAGCTGAAGTATTGCAGTATAAAGCAAAGGAGTCCAACAGGAGTCAAAGGAGCTAGCTGGTAGATTAGACTATTGGCCTGGCAGAGGTGCCTTGCTATCTAATTACATATTTGCAAAGAAATGAAAAATCAGTACAGAATATATTGGCAAGAAGGTCATATGGCAAAAAAACCCCACCAGCCTTAGAAACCAAAGCAGTAAGGTACTTGCACAAAATAGAGACTGGCTGTCGTGTTGTAAGATACAATTAACTATGTTTCATCATTCTAGATAAGGGCTCTGCAAATTTCTTTTTCATATGCAGCAGTGACCCCCCCCCCCCGTGAAATGTTTTCAGGTTTTTTTGCAGACAGTGTGCAACATTTTTTATGAGAGCCTACTATCTATTAAAGAACTGAAGTCTGTAGGGTTTAATATGAAGAGGGAAATATTATTTGATCTTTTGAGTTAACAGTGATCAATTCCCCTGAATCAAGGCTTGCAGGCCGTCATAACAGAAGATGATTCAAGTGATCTACAGCACTTCCAAAATTCTATCATCCTCCATTTCCCTTGCTTTCCCATCATATGAACTGGAGCTTGGGGCAGGGCTTTTTTAGTGGTGACATCTACTTTTGGAGAACATGCCCCTAGAAGTCCAATCAGCTGCCTCCTTCACCTTATTTTTGTTTCACAATGCATTCTCAGCTTGGTAGTAATTTTCTAGCCATGTTTTAAAGTTCTCTGGTGGCTTTGGTAGTGGGGCAGTCCTCACCAATGGTAGTGGGGCAGTCCTCACCAATGGTAGTGGGGCAGTCCTCACCAATGGGTAATCTCCTCTCCTCCGGAAGCACGGTCGAACAGCAGAATTTGATCCCGGAGGGGAGGGGCTTGCCCACAGATCCTCAGTTTTTTCGGCCCTGCTGAAGGAGCACAATGTCGACAGCGGCACTCTGTGAGAGTGCGGAAGATCTCATGAGGCCTTCACCGGAAGCCAGAAGAAAAAAGTTTGAGGGCAGGAAGAGAGTTTTCTTTCCTGTTCTGTCCCTGCCGCTGCGGTGGAGCGGCGAGGGACGAGCTTAGCCGATGGCGATTGGTTTCTCTAAGAGCCAAGGCTTGGTCGCAGTCTCCTGGTGTGGTCGCTAGCCTCTTGGTACAGAGGTTTTCCTCCCACCCTCTTCCCCTTCACATCGGCGGGGAGATTTGAGACGGCAGCAGCCTCCTGTCAGGTACTCACTGTGGTCGGTGCGACAGAAGGCGGGGAGGGAGCAATCTCCGAGTGTTCGGAGGATCAGTCCTTTTACCCAGGTGACGTCTGAGTTGCAGTAAGATAAGGCATAACGAGGGGTGCCTCTTCATTAATTAAAAAGTCCTTGTCCCCCCCCGCCGCCGTTTCCCCCCCTCCACCTTGGCTCAACTTTAGGGTAGTCATTTTGGGGCTTCTTTCCCTTCTGTTTTGCAGGGGGCGGCTGTCTTTTCCACCTCACAGTTTTGGCGGGGGGGGGAATGGCGCATAGGGTGGGCCTCTCCACCACACCTGAGCTTGAGGGTGCGGCAGGTGGATCTGCCTCTTCTGCCGCTTCTTCCATGTCTCTTCCTCCCCCGGATGACACCCAGTGAGGGGAAGGAAGCAGTAATAGGGATGTGGACCTTTCAGGGACTGACACAAAGTCTACCCTTCTTGAGTGGATTAGAACTAAAATGAGGAGGGAGATCAGAGTGGCCATGCAGGAACCACAGGCTACTGCGGCTGGCCCTGACAGAGAGTCTTCCACAGCCCCTAGGGCCAAAAGGAGGAAGAAGACAGAGATACCAACTAGGCAGTCTAGCAATAGAGAATTAAGTCCTCTGTTAGAAGATATATCTGGAGACTCAGAGAGTTCAGAGATTTCTTCTTCCAAGGAGGAGGGGAAACTCTCTGATGAGGAGGACGAAGTGGTCACATCCTCGCAAACCAGACTGTTTCCTCAAGAGCTGTATTCCAGATTGCTCCTGAAAGTACTTAGAGTGCTAGAGTTAAATGCCCAGCCTAAGAGGAATGAGGAGCCTGATCCAGATTTTCCAGAAGGAGCCGAAAAATCACTCCCTATGTCTGGAATGAAGGCCTCTGGGGCTATATTAGATCTGAAGTGGGTGAATCGTTGGGTCCAAACGAAGAAATTCAAGATGGAGACTCTCAAGTCAACATTGTTAGCCATACAGAAGGGGGAATATATGGTATCCATAGATCTATCAGAGGCCTATTTGCATGTTCCCATAAGGGAGTGCCATCGCAAATGTCTTCGTTTTGCCTACAACAACAATCATTTCCAATACAAGGCTCTCCTTTGGTCTCAAATCCTCGCCCAGATTCTGGTGGCACTGGTGGCTCACCTCCGGCTGGAGGGGGTCTCCCTGTCACCGTATCTGGATGACATCCTGGTCAAGGCACCCTCACTGGACAGCTACGTGTCAGCAGTAAGAGCTACTGTAGAAAATCTACAGGATCACGGTTTTGTGATCAACTGGGACAAAAGCTGTCTTCAGCCATCATAGATGATGGTTCATCTAGGCATGCAAATCAACATGCTACAAGACAGGGTCTTCCTGACTCAGGAGAGACAAATAAAGATTTAGACCCTAGTGACAACGGTTTTGACATCTCAACAGGTGAAGGTTATGACCCTGGCTCAATTGCAAGGGCTGATGGTATCCTGTCAGGAGACCCTTCAATGGGCCAGGTTTCACACTCGCCCTCTCGAGAGATTTCTGCTACTTTTCCAGGATACGATTGCTCACAAGAGACTGAAACTAGTCACCTTTCCCGAGACCCTCAGGTTGGAACTGGGATGGGGGGTGGACCCGAAGAGATTCCTACCAGGAGTACCGCTTCGGGAACCAAGAAAGGAGATTTTGACGATGGACACATGTCTGTCGGGTTGGGGAGCGCATCTGAAGAACAGGATGGCTCAAGGTGTCTGGTCGCCTGAGGAATAGTCCCGCAGTATACATTTCCTGGAGTTGCAAACGATCAAACTGGGATTGTGGAGCTTTCAGAGCTCATTGAAGGACTGCCATGTATTAGTGCCGACAGACAGTATGACTGCGAAAGCATATATAAACAGGCAGGGTGGGACCAGATTTCAGTCTCTCTATGCGGAAGCCTGCCATCTGCTGCAATGGGCAAAAAAATATCTGCAGTCAATCAAAGCAGTTCATGTTTCAGGCCAGGACAATGTACTAGTGGCTGAGCCGCAGAAATCTGGATCAGTCCGAATGGATGTTACACTGGGAGGTCTTCTCCCAGATATGCATGAGGTTCGAGACTGCCGATGTAGATCTATTTGCGAATGCCCAAAATTCTCAGGTGCCAAGGCTCATTGCAAGGGCAAAGGAACACCTGGCTATCAGAGTAGACGCACTGAGTTGCAAGTGGACTTGTCAACTCCTATACACCTTTCCCCCACTACAGCTCATAGCCAGGGTAGTGCAGAGGGTCATAGAGCAGAGGGCGGAGGTGGTGTTCGTAGCCCCATTCTGGCCTCGCCGATCATGGTTCCAGGACCTCATGAGGCTATCCTTAGGGAATCATTGGTGTCTACCAGCGAGGGAGGACCTTCTCTCGCAGGGCCTCATCCTCCACCCAAATCCACAGCTTGGAAATTGAGCGCAGCCAACTTTCCGGGGTAGGGTATTCAGAGAGAGTCATTTCCACCATGCTAGCCTCTAGGAAGTCTTCTACTTCTAGAGTTTATAACTCTACCTGGCAGGTGTGGAACCACCATGTGGTGTATAGATAGGGGTTGGGAGCCCTTGTCAGTGCCTGTTAGTGGAGTTCTTTCCTTTTTGCCGGAAGGGTTAGAAAAGGGGCTTAGCACCAGTACGCTCAGGCGACAGGTGGATGCTCTATCAGCTGTCAGAGGAGCTAGGAAAACTGCTTAGTCAACATCATCACATCAAGCAGTTTTTGAGGGGTGCAGCCTTATTAAATCCTCCCCAGGTACATCGTTTGCCCACCTGGAACCTCAATCTGGTTCTTCAAGCGTTATCTAGGGAACCCATTGAACCTATGGCCGTTTGTCCCATGAAGGAATTGACCTTCAAAACTATCTTTCTGGTAGGGATTATTGAGGGCTCTATCTATGTATAGGGAGCTTTGCGTGTTCCACAAAGATAGAGCAGTGCTTCGCCCTGACCCGGCATTTTTATCTAAGGTAAATTCTTCCTTCCATAGGGCGGAAGAAATAGTTCTGACGTCTTTTTGCCCTAACCCAAAGCATCGGTGGGAGAGGGAGTAACACTGCTTAGATGTTCGCAGGGCTCTAAGCTTCTATTTGGACAGGACTAAAGCTTTTCACAAGTTTGAGTCTCTCTTCGTGTCCTTCAGAAAATCTAACCTAGGACAGGGGGTTTCTACTTCCACCATTAGCAGGTGGATTAGAGGATGCATTATTCTGGCATACAAAAACAAGGAGTTAGATCCCCTGACGGGCATCACCGCACACTCTTTACGAGGGGCGGCGACCTCAGCAGCCTATAGGTCCTTTCTGTCATTGGAGACGGTGTGTAAGCTGGCTACTTGGAGATCAGTTCACTCCTTTACCAAACATTATAGGATTGACAAACTGGCCTCTGCAGATGCGGCCTTCGGCAGGAGGGTTCTACAGCATACTCTCTAGGCCTGAAGCCGTTTGCCTGCCCTGGGAATACACTGCTTGTTACGTCCCATTGGTGAGGACTGCCCCACTACCAGAGCCACCGGAGAATGGAAGATTTGACTTCACTTACCGTGAAGCTTTCTTCTTGGTGGCTCTGGAGTGGGGCAGTCCTACCCACCCGAGAGCTAACTCTTGGACCGGCTTTGGAGCTTGGGGAGTGTTTTGGAGAGAAGTGGTAGGCTACCCAGGGGGTTCCTATGGTAGTTGTTTGTTACTGTACCTTTTTTGTCATTGTTTGGGTGCAATGGTTAATAGACTGGCACTATTTGTTAAGAGGTGCCATATTTTATTGTTCTTTTCACTCGCTAGAATTTACTTCTAGGGAAGGGGAGCTGTTCCCTTTTTTCTTTCTGCATGTATGTGAGATATGTATGGGAGGCACGGCTTGAAAACGGGCTGAGAATCTGTGGGCGAGCCCCTCCCCTCTGGGAACAAATTCTACTGTTTGACTCTGCTTCCGGAGGAGAGGAGATTAC
>NW_015162724.1:8041-9459 GCF_001447785.1 Gekko japonicus | reverse complement strand
ATTGGTGTCTCTTATGTTCTTATGAGATCATGTCTTCTGGAGGAAACAGACTCCCGTGGAGGCTGAGCTGTATGGACCACCATAATCTAACCCTTCCCTGGTCCCCACCAATGTTCCATCTAAGCTGTGGAGTCTTGTGTGCAAGAATTTTACTTTGTGAGCGACTGGCATTAAAGATGTGATCGAGCAATTTGGCTGCTGCACAAATTGGTTTGCTCGGGAGCCATTCCTTCCTGAGCGAAGACAAGAATGTGTGAGCCCGAGGCTAAAAAACTGTGAGCTAGCTCACACTAGCGCAGCTTAGAGGGAACACTGGCCCCCACCCTCCAAATTTCCAGGAATTTCCCAATCTGGAGATGACAATCCTACTGCGTAACTCGCTGTACCGGTCAAGGCAAAAATGCAAAGGTTTCCTTTGGAAAAAACAGACCCCGACTCTGTGCTGCAGTTTGGGGGGGGGGGGAGCTTTTCAATGTGAAAACTTTTGGCTTTTGAATTTGCTCGCAAGGACTGTTTCTTGTCAGTGGGACGTTCTCCTTCGGCATGAGAGAAGAAGATTTCAGGGACCTGTCGACAGAAAGGCAGAGCCAGCGTTCAAAAAGGACAAAAGAAACAAAAATGAAGGACGGGGAGTCCTGCCTGTCTATCTAAGTGATTGGCAAAGCCAGGGGACATTTCCTGCAGGAGCGCAGAGGAGCGGAACTCCGGCAGTAAAGCGCCCAGGGGGCGGGCACATGCAACAAGCCCCACCCCCTGCTCCCAGCAGCCCTCAGTCAGAGCAAGAAGCAGCTAAGTTGCAGAGCTCTCCCCGGCCCCCCGGTCCAAAACAGTCCAGTGGCACCTTTAAGACCAAGTTTTATTCAGGTGCAACCTCTCCCTCCTCTGCGAGGACAGATCTGCACATTCCCCCCCCCAATATCTAGCAATCCAAAACAGTCCAGTGGAGCCTGAGCGGTGGGTGTTGTGTTCTGACACACTTCCGGTGATGTCAGGGGGTGTGGCATATGCAAATAGGTTATGCTAATGAGCGCCTGCACCTCTTTTTCTACAAAATGACCCCTGAAAAACAAGGTTTCGAGATCCAGGTTGGGAAACTCCTGGAGATTTGGGGCTGGGGCCTGGGCAGGAGAGAGGGGTTTCTGTGGGGAGAAATTCCATAGACCCCCACGCTCCAAAAGCCTCCTTTTTCTCCCGGGGGCACTGATCTCTGTAGCCTGGAGAGGAGCGGTCATTCCAGGGGATCCCCAGGGCCCACCTGGAGGCTGGCATCCCTATCATGTCTGTTTACAGAGAGGCAAGGAACACCCCCCACCCCACCCCCAAATGCTTATCATAGAGATTTTTGAACTATTCAATTCCAGCATTGGTCCCAATATCTACGGGCGGAACTGGCGGCGACCCCCCCCCCCCCCCCCCCT
>NW_015162724.1:0-7664 GCF_001447785.1 Gekko japonicus | reverse complement strand
TCTTCCGGAGCCACATTTAGGAAGGGGAGGGGGCGGAGAGTGAGATGTGGGGCGGGGGAGAAGGAGGAAGGAGATAGGGGAGGGAGGAGTGGGGGGCTGAGGGGGAGATGGGGGGCTGGAGGAAAGGCTGAGGGGGCTGTTAAGGGAGGGGCGCAGGGACTGTGGTCACTTGCCCCCCAGAAGACCCACAGGAAACAGAATCTGACGAGTGCCAAGGGTGGTTTTGGGGGGAGGTTTTCCTCCGCAATATCAAGGCTGTGCCCCTTTGTCTTGGGGAAATAGAGGCAGGAGGGTCAGCTCTCCTCCCCATAGATGATTTCCTCCGGGTTTGATAGCTTGGGGGATTCATTTTTCCTGGTTCCGCACAGCACCCTGCAGCGCTTGGGTCCCTGCTGGAGTTCCCCCCGCTTCCCTGCGATCTTGCCTGAAGAAGAAGAGGAGATTGGAGTTATAACTACCGGAAGGAGTCTCAGAGCGCCTTACAATCTCCTTTCCCTTCCTCTCCCCACAACAGACACCCTGTGAGCAGTGTTCCTTCTAAGCTGAGTTAGTGTGAACTAGCTTACAGTTTTTTAGCCCCCGGCTCACACATTTTTGTCCTAGCTCAGGAAGGATGGCTCCAGATCAAACTAACTGATGCAGTAGTCAAATTGCTTGCTCACAACTTTAATGCCAGTAGCTCACAAAAAAGAATTCTTGCTCACAAGACTCCACAGCTTAGAGGGAACATTGCGTAGGTGGGGCTGAGAGAGCTCTTTCGAGAACTCTGAGGGAATTTGTGACTGACCCAGGGACACACCAGCAGCTGAATGTGGAGGAGTAGGGAATCAAACCCGGTTCTCCCAGATCAGAGTCCGTGCTCCTAACCACCACACCAAACTGCTTTGGGGTGAAGCTGAGTCTCGTAAGCAAGACATCGGGATGGCTGCCATTTCAAACTCCCCGGGACCCTGCCCCAAAAGCCGCTGTTTTCCCTTCCCCGAGTGTGGGTGTCAGGGTTTTTCTTAAATCTGCCAGTTGACTAGTGTATTGGTATATAACCACCTGTCTGTTTGGCTATACCACATATCGATATAGAATTGATGGTTTTTAAAACACTGGAACAGTCCCCTTTTTTGGGGGGGCAGGGGGGAACTGCAGGGAGTTTGGGGCAGGAATAACGGAGGGAAACCTCTCCCCCCCTGTGGCGGAGACATGAGCTGGTGGAGTGGACGGGACTGACGTGTGCTCTTTTCCCCTGCTTTGTCCTGGAAAGGATTCAAGGCAACTTCCCTTAAAACTGCAGGAGGAGGAAGGTGTTTTGGGAGGCTGAAGTCTCCCCACTACAGAAAAGCTCTATGGCCAGCCCAGGTACAGAGAGCAAAAACGTTTCCCCTGCAGGGCTAGTTTTCTGTGTGCAGGGAGACGTTAATTCCGAGCTGGCGTCTCTCACCTGCAGCCTGGAGTCAGGCCCTCCATCCCCTCCCCTCAGGGCTCTTCCAGCACACATTCTCCTAAAAGGGGGGGGGGCAGGCGGGAGGGTCTTGGCCTCGCTCAGAGGGGAGGGTTGTGGCTTCAGGCGGGGAAAGGGACTCCTCTCCCAGGAACGGGTGGGCAGAGTTTTGCAAGGGAACATTTCCAGGGGAGGAGGGGGATGGATGGACAAGGAAGGTGGGACCCCCCCCCATGGAGTGGACAGTTGAGGGGAGAGTTGTGGGGCCAAATGCTCCTGAGCCTTGAGGGATCCAATCCAGGACCTTGAATTGTACCCTGAATCCCATCTGGAGAGAGGTTCAGTCCAGGGACTGGCACAGAAAATGTTTGTGGAGCAAAAAGGGTTTCCTCACCTTGGTTTTTCTCTCCCTCCCAGGATGGCTCCTCCGCCGTCTCCTCTGTGCGCTGGAGGGAGAAGAGCCACCATGCAGCCAGCCCAGGTATTGGGGGGGGGGGAATCACTGGGGAGACAGGCAGCAGACAGGAAGGGTGCTTTCTGCTCCATTGTAACGCTCAGAGGATCGGGCTCCTTCCCGTCGATTCTAACGTCCCCGTCTGGGAAGGCAGAAAAACGGTCACCCCTTGTCTAGGATCGTTTTTGTGGAGAAACAGGACAACACTGAATTTCCCACAGAAAACTGTTTAGTCCTTGATCCTCCGGACGTCTCTGGCCTCTTCCCCACAAGGCTGCTAACCCCACGGCAGCTGAGGACGGCCCCTCGAGTTCCGGGATGCTCCTGAGGAGAGCTGGGGGAGGGGAGATGTCTCCACGGGGGGCTCTTCGTTCTACATCTTTGTGCTGCTCTTCTAGTATGAATTGACTTCGTTTTTGCTTCCCCCCTCGTGGGCCAGCTTTCCAGTGTGATGTAGAGAAATGGCTTCCTTCCTTCTCCTCCTTGCAGGCCGGGGTGTCCTTCGCGGAGGTGGCCGTGGACTTCACCCGGGGGGAGTGGGCCCTGCTGCGCCCGGCCCAGAGAGCGCTCTACAAGGAGGTCATGCTGGAGAACTTTGGGAACGTGGCCTCTCTGGGTGAGGAGGAGCCCTCTCTCCCTCTTGCAGTGCGGAGTGACCATAAGGAAGCCCTGAAGGAGGAGGGACGTGGTGTCAGGCTGTCTGCCCTGGTCCCCGTGGCTGGTCTCTGCCTCTGTCCTCTGAGGTGGGGAGGGTCCTGTGCCTTCCTTGCAGAGAGGGGGAGCACATGCCTGACACTTCTGTGCCTGAGCCACGTGAGAGGGCGTCAGGGGAGGTTCCAGGGGAGGCTTTGTCTGGAGGTGGGGGGGGGGTCTAAGCAGGGGGCTTCCCTCCAGTCTGGGCCTGGCCTTCCCTGGGCTGAGAAGTGGCTGTGGAAGGGACTGTGCCGCCTTTTCTTGTCCTTTGCGTTCCCAACTCTCAAGGGCATTTCCGTCTCAGCTTGGCAGAGAAGAGACGCGGAAGTGCCAGTGTTATGCCAGCACCCCTCGAGTTGTCTAGGGCCTCAGGCGGCCCCTTAAGATAGAAAAAAGGTTCCGCTTAAGGCCTCCCCTTCCATAACTTGCTTTCATTCTCAGAGAAGAGGTGCCCAAAGACCCAAAAGGTAAGAAGCCGCTTGATCAGATTCAGAGGATGTCATTACTGAAATCCTATGAAATGCAAAAAGAGGATACCCCCTTGCAAGAAAGCTCCTTCTAACAGAAAACAATTGTGGCTGGCTAAGATCACATCAGGTTCCAGCCACAAGAAGTGGTCAGTTTTTGCGAGAACAAAGGACACATTTCACTGAAGACGTAAAGGGATGTTCTTTGGCTCAGCACCTTAACCCATTCAAGCGAACAACCTGGTCTGCTTCCCGAGTTAATTATCAAAGGAAAACTCAACTTCGGACTCCTAACACATCTGTCATAGAGTACTAAACGGTTGTTTTTGAGTGAATCTCTCGGACAGCGCTGGCTCTTCGGCTTTGAAACGGAGATGAGCACCGCAACCCTAGAGTCAGATTTGACTGGCTTTCGAGCAAGGGAACCTTTACCTTTTAAGATCATTTCAGGTTCCAGCCACAAGAAGTGGTCAGTTTTTTGGGACAACAAAGGACAAATTTTACGGAAGACGTAAACGGATGTTCTTTGGCTAAACACCTTAACCCATTCAAGCGAACAACCTGGTCTGCTCCCTGAGTTAATTATAAAAGGAAAACTCAACTTCGGACTCCTAACACATCTGTCGGAGAGTACTAAACGGTTGTTTTTGAATGCATCTCGGATCACACAATCCCACAACAACTGTCTCATGGACTAGCCATGAGTCAGTCATAATTGGCTGTTTTAATCAACAAAGATCTCAGAAATGTTTGAATTTGGAATCACCCAAATAGATACTTTGTTTTGCGTGCCAGCTGCCTTTAAAATTCTCCCTTCTGTCTGGCCTCCAGTCTATACCTTGACGCTTAATCAAAGTCAGCCCTTCTAAAAGGAGGGTCTCACGACTTTGTGGGGAAACTCTGCCCCCATCTGCAATCTGTGCAGACAGAGGTTGAGGTCCCAGGAGGCCCAGAGCTGGGTGTACCTGTGTGCAGGGCCCCATATCCCTGCTCCTGCAGAGTCTCAGGATAACAAAAGGGGGATGGGGCTCGACCCCATATGGTACTGTTGTGTGTTTCTGGAGGGACAGTCAGTCTGGCTTGGAATTGTTTTATTTATGGGCACACAGAAGAGGTCTCACTTTGTGGGTCTTTCCCCTGATAAAACAGGACCTGCGATTGCCAATCCTGACTTCGTATGCTGGCTGGAAGAAGAGGAAGGTCTGTTTCTCCTGGGCTCTGATGAAGAGGAGGAGGGATTGGCAGGTAGGGGCTGAAGATCTCTCTCTTGGGACGGTGTGTTGCCTGCGCCTTCCTTGGGATGTCTGGTGAATGTCTGTGGCCTTGTTTATCCTCACCGTTTGCCCTGAAAAGGTCTTGAGTAAATTGCGGAGGCCGAAATGGTGCCTGGAGATCTTCGACCCGGGACAAGAGGCTGTTTCCTTCTGCCTACTCTCATGGCCCTTAGGCCAAGTCTAGCCAAGTCTTGCCCACTTCGGAGGGCAGGGTCTTTCAGGCCAGGGTGTTTGCCAGCCCTGTTTCACCTGAGATCCCCTTCACTAGAGACGCCAGCCTTTGACGCTGGCTCTCTGTGCCTGCAAAGCGAAGCATCTGTTTTATCGTAGGTATATGATTCAAAGCAGCCCCAGACTCCTCTCGTGGGACCCTATCTTACCTCCCCACCCCCCAGGCATGGAGGAGTGTTGCATGTGATTGTGAAGGGTCTGTCGCATACAGTAAGCCAATATAAAATTGAGCCTCTTCCAGAGGAAGTCCTGGCTTTCTCAGGGTATGTTGGGACCCTGCATAATGATTCCATGTTTTGGTGTGTGTGTGTGTGTGCCTTTAAATGTTAGTTTGACTGCAGTAATGCAAGGAGGGTGATAGGCGGAGATGAGTGTGCGGTGATTGGTTGATGACTCAGAGTGTGGGAGGAGACTGTTCTGAGAGGAATGTGTGTGTGTGTGTGTGTGTGTGTGTGTTTTATGACGGAGTTCTGTGTGTGTGTCTTTGGAAAGTGAAGTGGGGAAGAGCTAAGGAGCGGGTGACTCTAAAAGTTTGGTGAGAGAGTCTATATGGCAAAGAAACCAGTCGTGTCTAAACTGTGTGGTTAGACAAATGTTTTATCTTGCGTGCCTAAGACAAAGAGCTTAGCCAGCGTGACTTCATATATATGGGAGAGAGAAGCCTGTCAGCGTGGAATTTTGGTGTCTGAGAGACTGTGTGTGACACTTTGCCAGTTGCATTTACAAGTTCCTTTTTCCAGGAACCGTTCAAGATAACCAGAAACCTATTTTGTTCTTTATTCGATAAATCAGTTTTTGTTTAAAGGTATCAGTACAGTCCTTCCTCAGGGCCACATAGTCCTCTGAAGTGCCCAGACCCTGGGTCATACTACCACAAGAGAGAGAGAATTGGAATTTTTAATTCCAGGTGGCAGCAGAAAACTACCAAGTTTATATACGCAGAGGGTGGAGTAAAGGCAAAACAGGTCCCCCTCCCCCAATAGCAAGCACACCACACCCTGGTCAGGATTTGTCTCTTCTGATTAATGACCGATTGCAGGTTGCCTGGATCTGCCCCCCCAGGAAGCTGTTCATGTACCCCCAACAAATGTGCGGGGGGGAGGTCTTAGCAAGGGGGGGGCGGGTCTACACAGCAGATCCTCCCCCTCCCGAGGGGGTGGGAGAAAGGATCAGGGGCGTAGCCGTTGTGGGTCGTATTGGAGGAGCAGGCAGGCAGGCCCATCCCCGATTCGGATGTCGCCCTCTCTCTTCTGGGTTTGGCTCTATTTTACTTAAGGAGGAAGATCTAAAGACACATGATGACAAAGATGTTTGTGAGGCCTCAAAAGGGCACTCTAGCTCTGGCTTTCATAGCCACACAGGTGCTTTTTGGACCTTAATTGGAAGGTGATGTGTATACAGTTGATTTTTTAATCTTTGCTATTATATTGGCTATTATTTACTGCAGTAGCTTTTTATACATATCTTATCTTTTAGATGTTCTAATTCAGCAACCGTGCATTTGGCACCAGACGCGTGACTTTCACCTTTTGAGGCGTCAGGTCGTGTGTCTTGGCCCTTAGTGTTTAGGTCACAATGTTCCCTCTAAGCTGTGGAGTCTTGTGAGCAAAAATTCTACTTTGTGAGCTACTGGCATTAAAGTTGTGAGCAGGTGATTTGGCTACTGCATAAATTAGTTTGCTCTGGAGCCATCCCTTCCTGAGCTAAGACAAAAATGTGTGAGCTGGAGGCTAAAAAACTGTGAGCTAGCTCACACTAACTCGGCTTAGAGGGAACACTGGTTTAAGCCATCCCTCCGGCAGGGACCCTCTCCCCTCCCCCCGTTCCCGATCCCCTCTCCCCTTGCAGATTATCGTCCCGGCCCCCCCCCCCGCTCAACTCCCTCCTCCTGTCTGTTCGGCCTCCTTCTGTCTGTCCCCCCCCCCATTCCTTTTCTATTTTCTTTCTTGGCAGCGGCAATCTTGGCCCTCAGGAACTGTGCCACTTGGCCCTCAGAAGACCCACCGGGAGGAGAATCTGAAGAGTGCAGGGAGGGATGTTCGGAGGAAATCTTCCTCCCTCCTCAGCATCAAGGCCGTGCCCCTTCTGTTCTGGGGGGGAAATGGAGGCAGGAGGGTCAGCTCAGCTCTCCTCCCCACAGCTGATGTGCTCCGGAGGTTTGATGCTTTCGGAGGGCTCAGTTTTCCTGCTTCCACGCAGCAGCACCCTGCAGCGCTCAGGCCCCTGCCGGAGTTTCCCCCTTGGCTTTCCTGCCGTCTTGCCAAAAGCTGCTCTCTGGGGTGAACCTGAGTCTGGCAAGCCAGGCGGGGGGGCTGCCATTTCCAATTCCCCTGTCCCCCACCCCAATGGGAGCTGTTTTTTCCTTCCCCGAGTGCGGGTGTCAGTGTTTTCTTGTGTGTTTTTTTAAAAAAATTGCCAGTTGACTAGTATATTGGTAAAAGTGCACGTCTATTGGGCTATACGATATATTAATATAGAATTTATGGTTTGCAAAACACTGGAATAGTCCACTTGGGGGCGGGGAGTTTGGGGCTGGCAAAATGCAGGGAAACGTCTCCCCCTTGGGGAAGAGACATGAGCGGGTGGAGCGGACGGGACTGATCCCTGCTCTTTCCCCCTGCTTTGTCCACGCATGGAGTCAAGGCAACTTCCCTTGAGATTGCCGGCGGAGGAACACATGTTGGGAGGCTTCCCTCGGCTGAAATCTCCTCGCTACAGAAGAGCACCATGGCCAGCCCAGGCAGAGAGAGCCAAAACGTTTTCCCCCTGCAGGGCTAGTTTTCTTTGTGCGGGGAGACATTCATTCCAAGCCGGTGTCTGTCACCTGCCGCCTGGAGTCTGGCACTCCGTCCCCTCCCCTCAGGGCTTTCCCGCCTCATTCCCAGCACACATTCGCCTGAAAGGTGTGTGGGGGGGAAGGCAGACAGGAGGGTCTTGGGTCTCCCCTCAGAGGGGAGGAGGGAGGGGCGCGGCTTCAGGCAGGGGAAGGGACTCCTCCCCCCGGAACAGGTTGGCAGAGTTTTCTGAGGGAGCATTTCCAGGGGAGGAGGGGGGATGATGGATGGATGGATGGGGAAGGTGGGTGGGACCGACTCCGTATAGAGTGGCCGGTT
>NW_015162723.1:3872-9502 GCF_001447785.1 Gekko japonicus | reverse complement strand
TATTTTTAAACTCCACTTCTTTGGCAGAGTGAAACGGGTTGGCGACGGGTGTGGGACGCTTGCCAGATGTTCCTGTGTGATCGCGCCTGTAAAATCCGCCCGGCATTCGTGCGTATCGTGCTGCTACTTCTGCATGTGATCAGGACCATAGTTAGCCAAGAAGCAGATATCTGATGAAGAGAGCTTTGAGTCTCAAATGTTCATACCACCCCAAATTTTACTGCTCTCTATGAAATCCTACTGGCCTTGAATCTAGCTGCTCCACTCTGCACCCACTCCACTCTGCACCCTCCGAAACAATCTTCAAGGGATGAATAAGAATTTGAAGTAAGGATGGGGGTAATTTTCTCAGGACTGTGCCGGGAAGGACTTTATGACATTGACTTAATTAATTAATTAATTAATTAAGATTAATTCCAGATTCATGGGTGGAACTTACAAGGGAGTCGTTACCGGCTAAATGTCAGGAGAAACTTCCTAACTGTAAGAGTGGTTGAGCAGTGGAACAGTCTGCCTCTGGAGGTGGTGGAGGCTCCTTCGCTGGACGTTTCCAAGCGGAGGCTGGACGACCATCTTTCGGGTATGTTGGAGGGCTATCTTTCGGCTGTGCTCCTGTAGAGTGCAGGGGGTTGGACTAGATGACCTGCAAGCTCCCTTCCGACTCTAACATTCTATGATTCTATAATGGGTGGAAATTACAAGGGAGTCGTTGCCGGCTAAATATCAGGAGAAACTTCCTAACCGTAAGAGTTGTTGAGCAGTGGAACAGACTGCCTCGGGAGGTGGTGGATGCTCCTTCGCTGGACGTTTTCAAGCAGAGGCTGGATGACCACCTTTTGGGTATGCTCCTGCAGAGTGCAGGGGGTTGGACCAGATGACCTGCAAGGTCCCTTCCAACTCTAACATTCTATGATTCAATGACTCCAGAACTTTTTGAGAAAAAAATGCAGGCTCCTGATCGGACTGAAGTCTCCAAAACGTTCCATAGGAACTAAAATACAAATAAGAATAAATGACTCAGCAGGGTTAGAATCACCAAGATTTTTGTGGCGCCTTGAGGACTAATTTATTATGACATAAGTTTTCACTTTGTCGAGGGCATGGAGTTCTATATTTGATTGGCAGAGAGATTTGTATCCGAAGCGACAAACAATGCAAGGGCAGCAGCGAGGGGAGCTATTACAAAGAGAGGTCAGAAGGCCAAGTTCCTCAGGAGAAGGTGGGTTACAGCACATTGCCGAGCAGTTGAAAATCAGGTTCAGGTAGAGAGCAAACAGTCCACGAAATCCTCCTAACCGTTCCCAATTGTTGACAAATTGGCATAGTAGGTTGAATCTGAATACCATACGTATATCTGTAAGAAGGAACTATTGCTTATTGTAATAAGCTAACCTCCCCAATTCTCTCTCGAGTCCAACGTGGCTACCCGCATGAATCTATTTGGATGGGTTGTGTTAGTGAGGAAAAAGAAATTCTCCTGTCGGGACACGGGGTAATACCCCAGCACTCAACTGGTGCAGGGTAGGCCACCTCCTTAGAGATAAATAGCAGAGTCTGTGAATTAATCCAGTGTGGAGAAATATCTGTAGAGCGCACATATTCAAGAAAGCAATGTTTAATAACTATTTACAATTCTGTTTAAACAACAGCCCGGCTAAAGGTGAGGAGGTTTAATTAACTTTACCTCAGTATAACACACAGTAATACTAGCCAAGGTCAACCCTTGTTTTTAATGTAGTGTAGGACCTCCCAGCCCTGACTGGAATAGCTGAGGCTAGACCAGTCTAGTCAGATCTCAGAAGCTACGCAGGGTTGGCCCAGGTTAGTCTTTGGATGGGAGACCACAAAGGAGGAGGAAGAAGAAGAGATTGGATTTATACCCCATGGTCCTTCACTACCCAAAGGAGTCTCAGAGCGGCTTACAAACCCCTTTCCCTTCCCCTCCCCACAACAGACACCCTGTGAGGCGGGTGGGACTGAGAGAACTCTTGACAGAAACGGCTCTTTTTCAAGGACAGTTCTTATCAGAACTACGGCTTGCCCAAGGTCATCCAGCCAGGCGCAAGTGGAGGAGCGGGGAATCAAACCCGGTTCTCCCAGATTAGAGTCCACGCACTTAACCACTACACCAAACTGGCTCTGTACATGTGTGCATTGGTAACGTGAGTGATGATGGTGGAATGCAGTTCGAAGGAAGAAACTTGAGAGCTGCAGAAAGTGAGGCATACTCCAATTCTGGGATTTGTTTGAGAAATTCTCTGCATTAAACCAGAACGAAAGAGGAGAGGAGTGGAATGTACTGCGGAGTGAAATTCTGCAGTGACAAAGGAACAGAAGGGGTGGGGTGGGGAGGGTGGCTTTGCTCATTTTCCGTGTTCTGCACAGTGCAAGTGTCTCTTTGCAAGCAAAGACGAGGTTCTGTTTGATCTGATTATCGTCTTCCTCGCCCACCAAACTGTGACTTGCTGAGAGAATCAAATCTGCTCTTTTGAGATCTGACATTTGTAAATTGCTGTCTGAGTGCGTGTGTGCGCGTGTGTGTATGCATGTGGGCGTTTCCCTTTCCCACACTGAAATATTCATCAAAGACAGACAAGAACCCACACTGTAAAAATCATGTTGGCCGTGTACCTCTGGAACTCTACAAAGGCAAGGGGGAGAAAACAACGACCCTGCGATGCACTTCCAATGGCTGGTATCTGAAGAAGTGAGCAGTGACTCACGAAAGCTCCTACCCTGTCGCATATTCTGTTCGTCTTTAACATGCTCCTGGACTCTTGCTCTTTTCTACTGCTACAGACAGACTAATGTGGCTACCCATCTGGATCTATGGGCAACAGACAGTCATGTATGTTTATCAGTTAAGCCTGCCATAGTTTATCCAAGGGTGTGCCCGCTTGACGATAGTGCAATTAATGACAAGATGGAATTGCTGTCCATTGCACAGATCAGAGAGGCTGTGTTCTCTCTCTCTCTCTCTCTCTCTCTCTCTCTCTCTCTCTCTCTCTCTCACACACACACACACACACACACACACACACACACACTTTTTAAAAGCCCTTTTTGATTGTGCTGGGTGCACAGTTTCCAAGGCAAAACCCCCAAGGGAGAGACTTCATGCTGAGGCCACCAGAAAGAGCCAGATTTGATTAGGACTTTTTGTTGCCTTCATTTCCGTCACTGCCGTGGGCAGTGTTCCAAGCTGAGTTAGTGTGAGCTAGCTCACAGTTTTTTAGCCTCCAGCTCACACATTTTTGTCTTGGCTCAGGAGGGATGGCTCCAGGGCAAACTAATTTATGCAGCAGTCAAATTGTTCGCGCTCAACTTTAATGCCAGTCGCTCACAAGGTAGAATTTTTGCTCACAGGACTCCACAGCTTAGAGGGAAGATTGGCTGTGGGTGGGATTGCCCTTCTATAGGCAACGTTTTAAGGAAACTTAAAAGACACCACTATTAAACACCCCATATACTTTAGTCCACTGGAGGAGAAACAGAGGAGCTGAATTCCCATTTCTCCATGATTTTTTAAATATATATAGTTTTCCTTTTGCAAATTCAGCCTCTGGGGTTGTTTTATCAGGCAGAACTGAAAGGGGAGAGAGTGAGGGGGAATTTTTTTAACTTTTCCCTCCCCTGCTGCTTCCTCACAGGAAAAAAAAAAGCCATTCTGAGCTGCTTTTACACCCACTGGGGAAAAATAAAAGAATTGATTTATTTTCTGCCTGTGGAGAAAGTGTAAGCAGCAATATTTACCACATGGAGACTGTTACCCTCCTGGTACCTCTTAGTTACACGTTATTTGGTTTTTGCATTTGCCTTGGGCTGGCTCCTGAGGAGGTAGTATAAAAATGTTCTAAACAGATAAATAGTAAATTTGTGCATTGTTGGCCACACTTCCATCTTGGTTGTTGTATATCACTAGAACAACCACAATCGCTAATTGTGGTTAATTTTCCTTGTTTGATGCATACGCAAGTATAACAATGCAAATACAGAATAAATGCAAATATTAAAGCGGGGGGGGGGGGTAATTTCTCTCTGAAGACATGTGATGTCTCTATCTGACAGGAAATTGTCCAAAGTTCTTCTGGTCCTCCGCTCACCTCATGCAGAATTTCCATGGAACTACCAAAGGCAAGCAAATATTAATCTGCAAGGATTCGATGAGTCACATTGCGCTTGCCTGTTTCGGGTCCTTGTCTTTAGAAAAGGTCAGCCCAGAAATTGTTTGTGGGAGGCAGAGATAATGGAGCGCTGCTGGCATTTTGGTTTGCACAGGCTGCTGCCCGGGGAAACAGGCCAAAGAGCTCCTGTCAACTTAAAAAGACAGAGGGAGAGAGGAAGGAAGGAAGGAAGGAAGGAAGGAAGGAAGGAAGGAAGGAAGGAAGGAAGGAAGGAAGGAAGGAAGGAAGGAAGGAAGGAAGGAAGGTCACAGGTGCAAAGGAAGTCCCGAGCACCAGTCTCCGTTTCTGCACACAGTCCTTGCCTGTTGCATGCAGGACCAGCAAATGATGCAGGGTGCATTAGAGCCAGGACACATGCAGGTGTTGCCCTGACCTGGACGGTCCAGGGTAGCCCCGTCTCATCAGATCTCAGAAGCTAAGCAGGGTTGGCCCTGGTTGGCACTTGGATGGGAGACCACCGAGGAAGCCCAGGGTCACTCTGCAGAGGAAGGCAATGGCCAACCACCTCTGCTCATCTCTGCTTTGATCTGGGTGGCCCCGGCCTAGCCCCCTCTCATCAGACCTCAGAAGCTAAGCCGGGTCGGCCCTGGTTAGTACTTGGACGGGAGACCACCAAGGAAGTCCAAGGCTGCTATGCAGAGGCAGCCAGTGTGGCAAACCACTTCTAAACCTCTCTTGCCTTGAAAACCCTACAGGATCACCATAAATCAGCTACCACTTGACAGTACTGTCTGACACCGAGAAAAGCCATGATCTGGACGGCCCAGGCTAGCCCTGTGTTATCAGCCCTCAGAAGCGAAGCAGGGTCGGCCTTGGTTAGTACTTGGAGGGGAGGCCACCGAGGAAGCCCAGGGTTACTGCTGGGAGGCAGGCCATGGCAAGCCACTTCTGAAGATCCCTTGCCTTGGAAACTGTGCAGGATTGCCACTGGGCAGCATGGAGCCAATCAAGGTAAAAGAAAGGGCCTGCCAGAACGTAACACCAGAGATGAAGAAGAAGAAGAAGAAGAGATTGGATTTATACCCCGCCCTTCACTACCCAAAGGAGTCTCAGAGCGGCTTACAAACTCCTTTCCCTTCCCCTCCCCACAACAGACACCCTGTGAGGTGGGTGGGGCTGAGAGAACTCTGACACAAACTGCTCTTTTTCAAGGACAGCTGTGCCAGAGCTTGTGACTGACCCAAGGTCACATCAGCAGGTGCAGGTGGAGGAGTGGGGAATCAAACCCGGTTCTCCCAGATTAGAGTCCGCGCACTTACAGCTAGGAACCAAGGTCAAGTTGAGTCAGCTGAGACTTGGCAGCACGAGTTGACATTTGCCTGCCACTCCCAAGTTTTCTCAGTGTTCGAAGTCGAGGCAATTTAAGACCACGGCAAAACAGTATCCCAAATAACCCCGGGGCAACAGCAGGCTGAAACCGGGCTGACCCCTAAAGGGAGGTAATAT
>NW_015162723.1:0-3671 GCF_001447785.1 Gekko japonicus | reverse complement strand
GCCTCCTCTAACTAATTTATGCAGTATCCAAATGGCTCGCTCACAACTTTAATGCCAGGAGCTCACAAAGTAGGATTTTGTTCACAAGACTCCACAGCTTAGAGGGAACATTGGAGGACACCGCAGTGAACGTGGGTTAAAAGGAGAGTGCAGAAGGGGCCTCAGATACCGCATGATCCTAACAGGGCTCTTTTTGTAGAAAAAGCCCAGCAGGAACTCATTAGCATAATAGGCCACACCTGATAGCAGAAACTCATTAGCATATTGGGCCACACCCCTGACAGCACCGCTCATTAGCACATTAGGCCGCACCCACATGTTACCAGAAGTGTGGTCATCCAGCCACACCCACCTTTTGCTCCTTATTCTGTTGACCTTGTTTGTTGTCAAAACCCAGGGCCTTTTTTGTAGCAGGAACTCCTTTCCATGTTAGGCCACACACCCCTAATGTAGCCAATCCTAATGAGTTTCTGCTGTTGGGTGTGGCCTGTTATGCTAATGAGTTCCTGCTGGGCGTGGCGAACTCAGGAGCCAGCCGGAACTCCGTTCCTGTGCGTTCCTGCCCAAAAATAGCCCTGATCCTAAACTTGTTGATACAGAAGTACCAGCTCCATGGAGTTCAATGGACCATAGTGGGGACATTCAGGAGCACATCCTTCATGCTGGAGAACTTCCCTTAAACAGTGGAGAGGTCTGGCTTTCCCAGCTGGCTGAGGACAAATTACTTCTGTGCCAAGCTAATTAGTAGTAAAATCCTGTGCGGAGTTACTGCCGGCTAAATCCACGGAGGTCCCTCTGGGCTTAGAATGGAACCCTTCTGCACAGGATTGCGTTGGAAGGTGGCTGTGCTGCATAGAGTCAGTCAAGCGGCGAGTCTGAAAAGGGTGGGTGCGTCTAACCTAGGGTTGCCAGCTTCCAGGTGGGGCCTGGAGATCTCTAGGAACGAAAGGTGATTTCCAGGTGACAGCAATCGGGTCCCCTGGAGGAAACGGCTTTCCCCCACTGAAGTCACGTCCCTTCTCAAACCCCACCCTTCCAAGATTCCATCCCCCCCTCCCCAAATCTCCAGGTATTTCCCAGCCTGGAGGTGGCAACCCTAGCTCAGCCCAGCAAAACCAGATCTGATCACTGGCTTTGCCAGTTCCCGAATCTCTGCAGGGGTGAATGAGAAGACTCTAAGTGGCAGTTTGGACCGATAGCCATGCTTTCCCTGAGTGCATTAAAACACCCTTCCGAAAGTCAACCCGTGGTGAATGCTGTACATAAAAACCCCACGGAACGCTGCGTGTACCAGAATCAACAACTCGCTTCTTCAAAAGGAATGTTTATTGATACAGTATTGGCAGAGCATCTCGACTTCAGGTTCTGTGTTAAGACCAAAGCAAAAAACGTGGGGTGGACGGATATACAGGGTTCAAAGGGGTCACGGTTCAAAGGGGTCACTGGGCGGCACAGAGCCAATCAAGGTAAAAGAAAGGGCTGGCCAGAATGTAACGGTCCCGCATTCCCAGAGATGGTGTTACAGCTAGGAACCAAGGCCAAGCATATAAAACACATAGACAAGGGAGCATCGCCCAGACAGCAAGAGAACAGAAACCAAAACATTCCAAGTAGCCCCCCCCCCCCATACCAGGCTCTGTGGCAGCGAGCTGACACTGTGTTCTGAAAAGGCGTTATGGCTGCTGTTTACAGGAGGGAAGAACCACCCACTTCTATTTTGGTGTTAATTAGGGTTGCCAGCTCCAAGTTGGGAAATACCTAGAGCTTGGGAGGTGGAGCCTAAGGGTGGCAGGGTTTGGGGCGGGAAGGGACTTCAAGGGGGTATAAGGCCATAGAGTCCGCCTTCCAGAGCAGCCATTTCCCCCAGGTGAACTGATCTCTGTTGCCCGGAGAGCACCATGAGAGAAGCCAGTGTTGGATCAGGCCAATGGCCCATCCCGTCCAACACTCCGTCGCACAGTGGCCAAAAATACCAGGGGTAATCCCAGGAAATCTCCAGCTACCGCCTGGAGGTTGGCAGCTTTAGTATTAATACAGAGAGAAACCATAGTTGCTTCCCATGTTGGTTCAGACTCCAAATTGGATCTGGAGCTGGCTGAGCCCTGCTGTTCCAGAATTCCCTTCCTCAAACCCCATCCTCCCTGGAACTAGGGTTGCCAAACTCCAGGTGGCGGCTGGAGACCCCCCACTATTACAACTGATCTCCAGGCAACAGAGATAAAGAGAGAGATCGCAGGCGATCCACGGAGCAAGCCAGGCTGCTCTGCTGGACCAGACTGGAAGTTTACTCCCCCCCCCGTCCGCTCCCCAGCCCCTTCGCCAGAGCTGGAGGAGAAGGGTGGAACTGCCCCTTCTCCACCCGATGGAAGGAAGGAGGCTGGGGGATCTGCAGCGGCGGCAGCAGGCAGCGTTTCCGAAAGCCAGTGACACACAAAGGTGACGGGGCGCCATACGCGCTTCCGCCCCAAGTGCCTAGACGGGGCGGTGGGCACGTTGCCTTGGGGGCGCCTGAATGTCGCTGCGCTGTGGCTCACCACCCCCGGCCCTTTCCCTCTGGCCTCTCCCCCGCAGCCTTTACGGCACTCCGTCCCTCCTGGAAAGGTTAGCCCTTTCAGCGCTGGTTCTCTTGCTAGTAGAGCTATGAATTACACAGGGGACTGATCTGCCCTTGCAGGGGGGTGGGGAGGGAAGCTGCAGCCACTGGGCATTATCCTGGAGCCTGGGTGTGTGTGCAGGGCTGCCTTAGGAATTCCACCGATTAAATCAAAGTTAATTTAACTTTGATTTAATTGGCTGGTGCCCCCCCAGCCCCCTCCCCCAAAACTCCTTAGCTACGGGGCTGCTGTGGACAGTGGACTCTAGGGCATTATACTCCACCGCAAACCTCAGCCTCTTTAGGCTCCACCCTCCCCAAATCTCCAGGCATTTCCAAGCCTGGAGCTGGGAACCCTACTCAGGACTCATCCCCAAATCTCCATGGATTTCCAAACTCGGAGTTGCCAGCCCTCCAGTGGCCTACACCATTCAAAGCGTGCATTTGAATTTTTCAGCTCTTTAGCAGACAAAAGGTCCCCCCCCCCCGACTGATGCTTATTTTCATATAACCATCTGTACCCAAACTATACTATTGGTCTCAAATCCTCCTAAATTATCTCTTCAAGAATGCTTTGAAAAAATATTGCCTTGAAACCAGGCACATTCCACTGGGAAAAGACAAAAATCCCAGAGCCACAAACGATTGTTCCCGTTGTGTAAATACGCAAGCTGCTCAGAGCTTGCATTGTCCCTCAAGTTTACTTTGGGGGATAAAAAGAGCATATAATTTCTCCTCGGCATGTAAACCCTCGGATTCCACCACTGGTTTCCCTCCCCCTACAATAAAAACATGGTTTTGAGAAGGGTTCCAGATTCCTGAAGTTATTTAGATCAGGTTTGCTGCGTTTCCGGAACGTTCTACCAGGCTAGCCGGGACCAGCCTGGCTACCCCACCCGGACTTATGTTTCACTGTCCCAGATGGCCGTATGAGGTACAGTGAAATCTGAAATGGGGAATGGAAGTTCAGAAAGTGGCGTTTATCTATTCCTCCCCACCTGTTTTGGACTAGACCTCTGACCGTCTGCACCAGAGCCCTCCCCACATATGAAGGGGTGGGATCCAGGAGACACATGCT
>NW_015162722.1:4379-9566 GCF_001447785.1 Gekko japonicus | reverse complement strand
CAGACCTCTAAACTTCTAGACGGACCTGATTTTTCTTCTTCGTTTACCGTGCGTGTTCTTCTGTGCACATATTTACTCAACAACGATGTTCTAATTAAAACGCTATTAGTAGAACATCTGCTTGGTTCCAGAGTTCTCAGGGAAGAACCCCCGTGTTCACAGGTGAAAGGATTTCACGTTATCCCCTCTTGAGAAACCACAATTCCCCAATCAGCTAATTACTTAATTAGACCATTTTGGGTAACAAAATGATGAACAGAGAAGATGGGAAGGATTATGCTGGGAGAAGGAGTCCCAAAGGTGTCAGCATCCCAGGTCGCAATAGATCAGGGGTGGCCAAACTCAATTAACGTAACAACCACACAGAATAAATGTCAGATGCTTGAGAGCCGCAAGACAGGATCAAACATTACACACACGTTTTTACTGGAAAATACCTAAATTTGCTTTTTATTGACATTAAATTGTTTTGCCCTTGGTTTTTGTTAGTTTGTTTGTTGGAAAATAAAAAAGTAGACTGAAAAACAACAACAGGGGGCATGGTTTGCCGGCCGATAATGGCGGTCGCATAAAAGACTAACTCCTCCACCCTGCTCACCACGATCGCCTTTACAACCGCATCGCCGCTTTTCACCTTTATAAAAATCGCAATGGGAAAGAACGGAGCAACTCGCGTTACCAGAAATACCGGTAACCCCCACCAAATGACTAAATACCTTGTTAGGGAGCCGGTTAAGCAGACAACAGGCCGCTCGCTTGCTCCGGAGCCCAAAATGGTGCAGTATGAAGAGAAACTTCCAGGTGTTGTGAATATGCGTCAATCTTATCAACACTCACCAGAATCCTCAATTCTCACCCCCAACCAGACTGGGTTTCGCTGGAAGAAATTTTTGCCAATAACATAGGCCTCCAAACTGCCCTTTGGAATAATATATCTGAACATAAAAGCAATAAAAGATCACCCTTTTCTTTACCCTCTTTTTAGACTATGGCGTCTTAAACGTTCTCGGCTGGCACCCGACATATCGCTAGCCTCAACATTAGTTGGCCAGTCCTGGTTTTCTCCAGCGAATCATTTAAAATCATGTATTTTCTGGGACAACATCAAACTCACCAAATTATATGATCTGACATCTAAAGGAATATTATTACCTAAAACAAAAATAGAATCTAAACTAAACACGAAATTACCATGGTACAACTATTTTCAGCTGCAACACCTGTTCGCATCTTCCAAGATCAAAACAGCATGCAAAAGACCACCTACTGAATTCGAAAAACTGTTATTAACATCAAACGGTTTGCCTCATGGTTTAATTTCAAAAATTTATAAAATCCTTATAGATCCGGCACCATTTAAATTGCCTTCTTACACGTCTCAATGGTCTGCTGACCTTCAAACCGAGCTATCAGATGAATTCTGGTCACAGGTCTGGTCCTCCTATGCGTCCAGAACCAACTCAATTAATGTCCAACAGCAAAACTATAAACTATTGTCACGTTGGTACCTGACTCCAGTCAAACTTCATAAAATTAATAAATCTATACCACCTTTGTGTTGGAGAAACTGTGGTTTGTTGGGCTCCTATTACCATTGTTGGTGGGAATGCCCAATAATCCAAGCTTTTTGGCTTAAAGTATTAGTAGAAATTAAAAAACTAACAGGATACGATATACCTTTACAACCAGACACCCTTCTCTTAAACTATTGGAAGGAAACTTCAATACACCAATATGGTAAAGAACTACTCACCTATTGATGGATAAAATTACAGACAAACTAAATAGCAACGAACCATCCTATGAATATGATGCCTTTTATGGCAGGTGGAATCCGATATTGAAAAACTTAGAATATGTCCTGGAAAGAATCAATAAATCTCAACAATCCCAATATTATGATTATATGCGTCATGACTGGGTACTATAAGCTTTCGATTGTAACTGTCTTTAAGCCTTTCTCGTCTAAACCAGTTCACTTTATTTGCATTTGTTAATGGCTGTACTTTAAAATTATCAACTGTAACAAAAATAGTAGTTGGTTGAATTTGTAAGTTGTAAGTTGTTAAAAATGTTTTATTGATGTTAATATTTAAAATTAATAATAAATTTAAAAAAAAAACCAACAACAACAGCATTAAATGAGACTGTGTGAGGGAGCTGCACGTGGCTCCCAAGCTTCAGTTTGGCCACCCCTGCTACACAGGACAATGCTACTGACCGTGATTTGCCCCCACAGTCGGAATAACGAGACGGACAACAGTTTGGATCAAACAAGGGACACTTTATTAACTATATAACAGTTTATTAACCAAACAACGGCAAGGGAGCATTATCTAAGTAGCGGAACAGACAAGGCAGGTGTCAAGATGACCAGCCTCCTTGTCTAATCTGTGGGCGAGCCACCAACCCCGGTCTTGAGCCATTAATCTGGCTTGCGACCAGCAGCCTAGCCACTGGTAGCTTCGTAGGAGCGCCTACACCTGAAACCATACAGCTTGCAGAGAGGAGCTTACCCAAGAGGTTCCCAAGGGGAATCATCATTCACCGCCATGGGCCTTAATAACCCGCAGGCCGTTCCTGAAGACCCCCCAGTTCCCAAAACAGGGAACGGCTTATGGTGCTCACCATTTTTTGCTTCCTTATCCCACTCGCAAAGTCAAGCCCCTGCTTTGGCTGACGCGGCCACCTAACAACCAAAGGCGGCCCTGATCCCTTCCTGAATGTCCACTAAAAATAACTTGTTGCCCTCGTTTGACAAGTGAATACCATCCTCCCTATAGAGGGCAGTCTTTCTGAACTCTATTCCAGGGTGTGGTAAATACTGACCCAGACCACCTTCCATAACTTTCTTTATCTGTTTTTTAACCTTGCGACGAGCCCGGTCGATGTGTCTGGGATCCTCCAGGTTGCACCATACACGCCGTGGTAAAATTGCAGAACAGATTACTTGCACCCTGGGCCATCTTGTCCGTATCAGTTTCAGGTCTTCTGTGGCCTGGATAACCAGGGCCTTGCCTTTCATCAGGCCAAGATCATTGCCACCCAGGTGCACCAGTAAAATATCAGGAGGCGGCCCACGCCGTTCCTCAAACAATAGGAGGAGTAATCTGGGCCAATGCATGCCATTCCTTCCCCACCATTCAACCAACGCCAACTCACTCAGCCCCAACTGAGAACCCAACGTTGTCCTCTTGGCCTGATGAGCGGCCCAAAAAAATCATACTGTGGCCGCAGATGGTGACTCTCATCCGTGCCGGCCAGCCCACAGCACCAGAAAAAGAACTATTTTAGAACTCCAAATTTGCACTGACGTTCATACCCCTTAAAACTACGGGATCTCCATCGTCCAATGCCTTGTATGTCTTCCCCCGAATACCCCATGGCAGCAGCCATGAAAGCAGCTCCAATTCTAAATGAATGGGTCCCAAAACAGAACCCGCCTAGACCCAATTGACTAAGCGCTCTCCGCGTCAGTGTCCAAAATTGAAATTTTGTGAGAGGGGACGCATCCCTATGCTGAAATAATGTCCCGTCCCTCGACCCCCTGAGCCTCACGTAATGGCGTAACACCACCACCGGGCATAATTCAGAACAATGCCCCAACTCTATTACTGAACCCTTACCCCTTTGATCAGTCTTTGACCGCCGAATAGTGATGGCCAAACTAGCCTCTCGGACCTTGATGTCAGTGAATCTTATAGCCCTGTTCGAAGTATCACTCCGTGAAGCAGGGACGAGCTCGCTAATACACAGAGCTCCAGAAAATGCTATTAATGACGCGAAATGAAATAGAGCAGCCTCGTATTCATCAGCACAAAGGCCGGGCCACAACGCACGCAGACCCCTCAAGAGCGAGAGAGTCAACGGTTCCCTGTCATCCCGAGGTTGTCCTGCTTCGCGGGTCCACCCGTCCAACATCTTTTTGACACGGAAATTGGTCGATTTGTCCTCATGCCCAGCCGCTTTAGCCGCGTAGGCGAGGGAAGACAGCCTGCCCCTTATCGAGCGAACTGACAAGCCCTTCCACTTCAAATAGACGCAAAACTGCATGAGTTGGGGAACTGGGATGGGTCAAACATGCCGTAATCCTGCCTCTTGCCTAAAGGCGACAAATTGTTGACCCACCCTCATGTATGCTTTTCACGTTGAAGGAGCGAGGGCCAAACCTATTGCCCGTTCAGCTTCAAGCCTCCAATCTGCCAAAAACTGGGAGGCATCCTTACCGGGCGTTCGTCCGCTTCCGGGGCCAGCTGACGGAATCTCCCCATCTGTTTTCGAGAGAGAGCGTCAGCAACCCCATTACACCCGGAACATGCCTAGCTCGAAACAACATATTATTCCTCAAACATAGTCATGTAAATGCCCTAACCAACGCCATGACCCATGCTGATTTGGATGATAATGAATTTATTACATGTACTGTGGCCTGATTGTCGCACCAGAAGTGGACTGTATGGTCGGCAAAATCAGCTGTCCAAATCCCTACCGCTACTACAATTGGGAAAAACTCCAAAAAGGTTAGGTCTTTGACCCAGCTTGCCCGGAACCATTCCTGCGGCCAGTCCTCAGCATACCAGTGCCCACTGAAGTATACCCTGAAACCTGAGGAGCCTGCTGCATTCGATGTGACCTGCATCTCGGCTTCTAACTGCAAATCTTCTCCCCAAAATGACACCCCATTAAATGAGCATAAAAACTCCTTCCATAGCAAGAGATCCTGTCGCATCCCATTAGTCACCCTGGTCCTGTGATGCGGGAGGCGGAGGCCCCGCATAGCATTGCAGAGCCGCCTGGCAAACGTCCGCCCCGGGGCCACCACTTTGCATGCAAAGTTGAGATGGCCCGCCAACTGCTGCAGCTCATAAAGTGATATTTTCTTAAGTCCTAGAAATTTCTCAACCAGGACCAAAAGGCATTGTAACTTCTCCAAAGGGAGCCTAGAGCACTGTTGAACTGTGTCTATCTCAATACCTAAATAAGTCAAATGTGGGGTGCCCCGAGGGGTGTTTAACATCTACATGCACCCCCTTGCCCAGATTGCCCGGAGGTTTGGGCTTGGGTGTCATCAATATGCGGATGACACCCAGCTCTTTGCCCCCATACTCGGAATAAAGAGTCAGACACGGAGAGTGGGATAACTATGGGCCACTTTATTAAATTCACAGTTGAAAATAACAGCAAGGG
>NW_015162722.1:0-2154 GCF_001447785.1 Gekko japonicus | reverse complement strand
TGGCGAGAACATAGGGTATATTCTGGGGGCTGGAGGGGAGGGGGTTTGAGGGAGAGGCTCCGAAATCACAGGGTAGCTGCTGGAGCCTCTCCCCAAGATACCCGCCATGTTTCAGGAACATTGAACCAGGGGGTCCAATTCTACGGGCCCCCAAACAGGTTGCCCCATCCCCTCCATTGTTCTCTATGGTGGGGAAAAAGTTACTTTTTCCCACCATAGAGAACAATGGAGGGAATAGGCCGTCAGCACCTAAGGCGGCAGAGACACACTCAAGGGGCCAAAGAGCCGCGTGTGGCTCTAGAGCCGCAGTTTGCCTACCACCGGCCTGAAGTAATTAATTGGTGCTCACGTTAGCCGCATCTCAGTTAGCAGCCCCAATCCTGCCTAGAGATGTGAAGGCCCGGAAAAAAACCGGAAAAATTCGGGGGAAAAAAGGTTTTTTTCCGTTTTTTTCCTGAAGATTTTTTGTTTTTTTCCGAAAAATTGGAAAAATTGAAAAAAGAAAAGAAAAAAATTGATTATGGAACGTTTTATTATAACATGATTAATAAAATATTTTAAGACAAGGCGTTCAAATATTTTCCAAATCATTTCTAAAATATATATACATGGTATCAGATTGATCTAATTTCTGTGCACTGAGGACAAGCAAGTCCTAGTTACAAACTGAACTCTCCAATGCAAGAACAAGATGCATTTCTTCCTTTAGAAGGTGCTACTGTCAGAAGAAAATAAAAAGGTTTCAGTTTTGTTTTTGCATGCGGGTGGGTATTCTGTTTGTAATAATTGTTTGGATACACTATATTTTTAATATGCTAGTTGTGATAATTTCATGCCAAATAAAAATGTCCATAGTCATATTTTATGTTCCTAAAGTAACAGAATGACTTTCAATCTAGAAAAGACAAAAGTTTTCCGAAAATTTCCGTTTTCTTCCGGAAAAAAACAGAAAAAAACCGGGTTTTTCCCGAGCTTCAAAATTTCTGGAAATTTTACATCTCTAATTCCTACCACAGCCGAGGTCAAGCCTCAGCTTAGGCCGATGCCCCCACCGAGAGGCCTAATGCCTCCTGCAGCCCTTGCCGTATGTCCTCCAAAAAAATGTCGTTCCCTTGCTCAGAGAGGTGTACCCCATCCGGCCCAAAAACCTCCATGCAGTGGGGTTTAATGCACGGATGGGGCAGAAAGCGGCCCAACCCTGTATCCAGAAAGTTCTTAATATTCTTGTTAATATTCCGGAGGGCCCGATTATTCCTCTTTGGGTTCAAGACGTCGAGCCAGACCTTCCTGGGGATCATTGCCGACCATATTATACTCACCCCCGGCCAACGTTCCTTGATGACCTGCAAATCATCAATGACCTGGCGGGCCAAGGGTTTATTGAGAAACCCCAGGTCATTACCCCCCAGGTGCACAACCAGCACGTCAGGGGGCATGCGCGGGGGCCCCTGAAACAACAAAGGCAAGAGACCCTCCCAGAGAAGTCCATGGCGCCCCTGCCATTCAATGGTGGCCCACTGACTGAGGCCCAGCTGAGATCCCAACGCAGTTCCGCTTGCCCGATGTGCTGCCCAAAAGACAAAGCTGTGGCCACAGATGAGAACCCGCTTCCTCTCAGCGATCACTAAAAAACCTACGAAGGAAATAACAGATTAATCCAAAGAAAAGAAAACCATGAAGAGAAAACAAGGGTGCCCACAGAGCGAAAGGACCGCGTATACCCTAAGCGGACGGAATGGGGCGCACATAAGACTTATAGGCAGCGGAGCGCCACCTACCTAGCCGTTGAATGTCCGGGGGAGAGTAACCCAGGGCTGCCGCAGTAGATGCCGCCCCAATCCGAAAGGAATGTGTGCCAAACCTCACTCCTGACAAGCCCAATTTCGCCAGGGCCCGCGTGGTCACTGTCCAAAATTGGTGCTTAGTAAGCGGACTGCCATCCTCATGGCGACCAAATTTATATCCTGCTCCCTCTCCCCCGATTTGGAAATGAGGCCGCTAACAACATACAAAATACGAGCAATAGAGTGGTACAAAAAATCCAATAAACAAACTCTAAAAATATAAAATAATAAAAAACCTGCCCCAGTTAACATCTGTCCAATAACAAACAGGGTAGCATGGGTGGATGGTGAAGACACAGCTGGAGCCTGA
>NW_015162721.1:483-10184 GCF_001447785.1 Gekko japonicus | reverse complement strand
TACACCAAACATAAGAGCATAAGAACATAAAAAAAGCCATGGTGGAACACGCCAGTGGCTCATCCAGTCCAACACTGTGTCACACAGTGGCCAAAACCCAGGGGCCATCAGGGGTTCCACCAGCAGAAGCCCTCCCACAGTTGCCCACCCCAAGCACCAAGAATACAGAGCATCACTGCTCCAGACAGAGTGTTCCATCTATAACTGGTGGCTAATAGCCACTGATGGACCTCTGCCCCATATGTTTATCCAGTCCCCTCTTGAAGCTGTCTGTGTTTGTAGCTGCCACCACTTCCTCCATGTGTCAATTACTCTTTGGAAAGGGATTGATGGGTTTCCCTTGATTACAACAAAATCATGTTTACAGGGAAGGGACTATGGCTCTGCTGTAAAGCATCCCTTTGGCATGCAGAAGGTTCCAGGTTCATTCTTCAGCATCCCCAGTTAAAAGGGTCAGGTATAAGATGATGTTCTCTCAAGGGCAGTTCTCGAAGGAGCTCTCTCAGCCCCACCTACCTCACAGGGTGTCTGTTGTGGGGAGGGGAGGGAAAAGGAAATTGTAAGTTGCTCTGAGACTCCTTCGGATAGTGAAGGGTGGGGTAGAAATCCAATCTCCTCTTCTTCTTCTCCCTCTGCATAGCAACCTGTATGTATTTTTAAAGTATATATTATGGACCACTGAGGAAAGCTGTCAAACCTCGCTAAACTTTGCTTGTTTGGTTGCCATGGTATTGGGGGGAGAGAATTCCTTAGGGGAGGAGGGTGGTGAGAGTGAGTGAGTGGGTGAGACTTTTGCTTCTAGAAGACATAACTGTCCAAGTCATCCGCCCTCCCTCCCTTTTGCTTTCCCAAGGGAAGGTGAGAGTCTCTCTGTGCCATCCTCGAATGTAGATAACCAAACCGTATATCTCTTTCTTGGTTGGGATAGCAATGCTAGGCATGGTATGAGTGTGACGTGTGCTTGGAGAAGGGGGAGGGGCTTCTCTCTGAATTTACTATATTAAGCTTGTGCCTGTCAAAAGTCTTTAGTTTTGACCCAGTGACTTTCTGGACCTTGCATACACTCCAATAAACTTATCACTGCCAAAAAGAGAGTTGTTGAGTATAACTGGACCGGGGTCTGACAAAGGCCCTTGAGGCTGAAACATGTAAGAACATAAGAGAAGTCAATGATGGATCAGGCCAATGGCTCATCCAGTCAAACACTCTGTGTCACACAGTGGCCAAAAATACCAGGTGCCATCAGGAGGTCCACCAGTGGGGACAGGACACTAGAAGCCCTCCCACTGTTGCCCCGCCCCCCAAGCACCAAGAATACAGTGCATCACTTGCCCCAAACTGAGAGTTCCTATCTAGACCTCGTGGCTAATAGCCACTGATGGACCTCTGCTCCATATGCTTACCTAATTCCCTCTTGAAGCCGTCCATGCTTGTAGCCTCCATCACCTCCTGTGGCAGTGAATTCCATGTGTTAATCACTCTTTGGGTGAAGAAGGACTTCCTTTTATCTGTTCTAACCCTACTCCTCAGCAATTTCATCGAGTGCCCACGAGTTCTTGTATTGTCTTGTGTTGGTCATTTGACATGTTCATCAACTTTTTTTGTGTATTTTTCATAAGTGCATGTGTGAGTGTGTGTGCACCTGGAAGTCATAGTGACCTCTGGTGACTGACCCCTACTGGGGGGCTGGAGGATATTTAGAGAGGTGGCTGAATAAAGACTGCCCTCACCTCCCGACTGCTGGCATTCCAAGGAGGTCTCCCATCCAAGTACTTGCCAGAGTTGACCCTGCTTCGCTTCTTAGATCTGATGAGATCAGGCTTGCCTGGTGTTGGGTTTTTGATAGTGAGATATTGAGAAAACTGGTATTTAGCAGAGATAACAATATCTTAGCAGAGCTAGAGTAAAATAATTCAGACTCAGAGTCCATGTGTGATTAAAATAGAAAGTTTTTACTAAATTCTAGCATGGGGAAGGGTAACTGGGATGAAAATAACAACGGAGCTAATCGGCTACATCCTTACACTACAAAGACAAAACTAGAAGGGTGTTATGGCTTCTCTTCTTCTTCAGAACAGCAAAAGAAAGACGGGAAGAGGAGCCATAAAATGCTAAAACACTTTGACACTTTCGTCCCAATCAAACTCCTAGATCAGGGAGAAAATTCCTGGGCTTCTTACTCCTAAAACAACATTGGTTACATGAAAAACATGTGACTTCCTGTGAGCAACACAAACAAACATTTAACCCCAGATACACTGAGTCTTTTTAACTTGTAATACCCAACACCTGGGCTACCCAGGTCAGAGCACGTTCATCAGCATAGTATGGGGAATTCTTACAGCTTATGTAAAGCTTGTCCTGACAATGCAGCCTGATATTCAGGCCCTATGTTTTAAAAGTTTACTAATGTGTACACCATATTTATTTCAATACTATTTTATCTGCTGTAGCTTGACCCTTGTAGCATTATCAGTATATTTCAGCTTGAGTTTTTCCTTTCTTTCTCTCCGTGCCCCCCCCCCCTTGAACAGACAAGGCAGATCTTTCTAGAAAGCTGAGAGAAGCCCCATGTTTTCAGAAAATTCTGAAATCTAAAACAAAAATGTACAGGTCTTAAAGCCCCTCCCAAATACTAGAAGCAGTGCCTGTAGCTGAATACCCTCTCAATATTGCCATCCTTCAAGCTTTGGTTTCTGTCAGTAAAAGTTTGAGGAAGGGTCCCTTTCTAGGGTTGTTTTGGTCTTTAACGGAGGACCCGTTGGGGCGAGGCCCAGCAGCAACCATTGGAGGATTCACTACCACCCAATTTATTCAGGCTTGATTGCTTGCTACTGTTCAACAGCTGCCATCCCACAAATATCAGTGTGGTGCACTGGTTAGAGTTTCAGACTAGCATCTGGGAGACCCAGGTTCATATCCCCAGTCAACCGTGGAAGCTTGCGAGGTAACCTTGGTGGGCGATTAACATTCTCACAGCCTAACCTACCTAACAATATTTTTGTGAAGATAAAATGGAGAAGGTGAGAACGATATAAGCCGAGTTGGGTTCCCATTGTAGAGAAGGGGGAGGTATAAATGAAATAAATATATATTCAGTATAGTTAAAGTCGGGGAGCAGATAAAAGGTAGGTTGCTTAGTGGCTGGGAAGGAGAGAAGGAAGCAAGGAAAATTAAGAATATAGGGGCTACCAGGAAAAGGAAATAGTGGCTGCGGTCACACGGAACAGAAGCCACACAAGTGAGACGGAAAACAGACGGAGTTTCCGGGCACGATCTCACCAGCACATCTGGGAAGCATAGCACTCCCGTGGCTCAACCGTGGCTTCCAGACGAAACTGCATGGCAAAAAACTAGTACCTCGGAGGTACTAGTTTCCGAAAACTGCGGGGCAAGGGCAGGCGTCTGATCGCGTTTCCGGAGGCATCCGGCGCCCGCCCATGTCCCCTTGCAAATAAGGTGGGTTTTTTTTGTCCAAGTCTCTGTTGATGCGCACACGCACCCAACGGAGCATGCACATTTGTCGTGTACACACACACAAAAACCAGTTTGCCGCGGCGCGCGCTTCTTCATTGCGCGCCGGCTTGTCCTGTGATCGGCACCTCTCCCTTGCCATGGAACCTCCACGGTACCTCCACAGGACCTCCACGGGAGGTCTGATCACGTAACTGCGCAGTAGTTTGCCCCAGGGCAAACAGCCACGCTTCTCCCCCGCAGTTTTCTGCCCGTGTGACCGGGGCCAGTGTTAGGATACAGGGGGACGTGAGGGTCCCCCTCATAAGTCCTTACAGGTTCCCCACCATACAACTGGGCCTGGCGGCCAGCAGCATCACACAACTTGGGCAGAGTTTTCCAGGGGTGAAACTGCCAAAGAGAAGGAAAGAAGGAAAGCTGAAAATATAGAAGCTGGTAGCAGTGGCGGGTGGGAGGGAGAGAAGGAAGAAGGAATGAAGGAGAGGCTACAGGGTCTTTCCAGGAAGGAAATGAGGAAACAGTGTAGAGGGATGAGATGCCCCCGCAAGACCTCATGGGTCCCCTGCTTATAAAAATTTATACTGCGGTATTATTTATGGAAAAATTAATCCATCCTTGGTAAAAACTCTTCCGTCTTGATGTCTAGTTCCTTGTGAGTTCATTTTAAAAAGCCTTTGGGATAAAACATCACCCCACTTTGGAACTCTGCTTGCAAAAGGAAAACAATTTGTGTGTCCCCCTCCAATACTTTCATATGAGGGTCTAATGCATCAACATCTCTTTGTCTAGTTGAGTGGGGGGGGACACAATCCTATCCTTTTTATAAATACACACCTTACCCCCATTCAAAACAACCCTTGATTTATTTCAAAGAAAAAGTGGAATCCGGCATGACATATTTTCAAAAAGAGTTCTGTAGCTCCCATATGGCTCCTTTCAGCAACTCATTTATTTTTTTTACCAATTGACTCATTGATTTCTGGCAAGCAGTCAGTGATAGTAGCATATAACTAGTTAATTAGCTAAATACCCATTATTACCTTGCAGGTATTCCCTGTTGTGCAGTTAAGGCTTTCATGTGCATCTGTAGATGAATTTGTTTAAAGTTTGTGTGACTTGATGAGGATTTTCCATTTCTTTTTAAAGTAGCAAGACAACAAGGTAGGGCAACAGAAGAGGCAACATAATGAAGCGATCTGCATGTTATCAGTGGTTTACAGTCTAGAAGATTTCAATCTTACATCCTTATAGTAGGCGAGACTGGTGTAGTGCAAACTTTAATCTGGGAGAACCAGGTTCAATTCTCCAGTCCTCCACATGCAGCTGTGGGGTGACCTTGGGCCAGCCACAGTTCCCTCAGAGCTGTTCTCTCAAGGTGTGTGTTGTATGGAGAGAATGTTCTTCTTCCTCCTCCTCCTCTTCTTCCTCCACTTCCTCCTCCTCCTCCTCCTCTTCTTCTTCTTCTTCTTGTTCTTTTTTAACGTTTTATTTAAGTTTCAACAAAAGGAAAAATACAATCTTTACAATTGTGATTTTAACATGTAATCTGAACGAGTCTATTACAAAGTTTTATTCTCAATCCAATTATAAAAATCTGCCCATCGTTCTTTAAACACTTTATCATCTTTCCCTTGCAGGGTTACTGTTAGTTTATCCATTTCTGCGACCTCCATCAATTTCTCAACTGACTCCTTTCTCTTGGGAATCTTTTCTTGCTTCCAAAATTTGGCAATCAGAATTCTAACCGCAGTGAGCATATATGTTAATATATATAAATTTTTCCCTTTATGTTCATTTGGGATTATATTTAACAAATAGGTCACCGGGCATAATTCTACACATATATGCAGCACTTCTGTTATCAAGTCACTTACATTTTTCCAAATTTACATTTTCCAAAAAACTATAGACTTTTTCGCAATTCCACCACATGTGCATAAAAGTCCATGCGTTAGATTTACATCTCCAACAATTTTTATTCACTGTTGTATACGCTTTTGCTAACTTTTCTGGAGTCCAGTACCATCTATGGAACATCTTAAATATGTTTTCCTTAAATGCTACTGCCCTCATTAATTTCATAGACTTCCAGACTTTTTGCCAATCTTCTATTTTTATAGTTTTCCCCAAGTCCTTCATCCACATAATCATGGTATTTTTTATACTTTCGTCATATAAGTGGTCGTCCAGGAGAAAATTATACGTCTTTTGAATAAGGAGGACAACCATATTTTATCCAAGTCTGTTTTGGTTTTTATAAGCTCCCCACTTTTGTCTTTATTGTATCTATCTTGCAGTTGCATTTTCTCCCACCATGTTAAGTGAATGTTTTTATCTGTTAGTCTTTCTAGAGGCCTTAGTTTATTATTTTCATCCAGCAGCACTTCATAGGGTATAGCTTTTTCTTTCATCATTAATTTTGTATTTATAAACGCCTCAAGGGTAGACACCCATCTCGGAATTTTTGTATAATGATTTCTGGCAAGCAGTCAGTGATAGTAGCATATAACTAGTTAATTAGCTAAATACCCATTATTACCTTGCAGGTATTCCCTGTTGTGCAGTTAAGGCTTTCATGTGCATCTGTAGATGAATTTGTTTAAAGTTTGTGTGATTTGAGGAGGATATACCATTTCTCCTTAAAATAGCAAGACAACAACGTAGGGCAACAGAGATTGCCAATTTGGCAGACCCATTCCGCCTCTCTCTTTTTTGTCTTGTAAGATCTTTAGTTTAATTCAGGGTCTCTTCGGGTGCCAAATAAAAGTCCTTACTATTTTATCCATATCTGCAAAATATTTGTTCTTTTTTAGTATGGGGAGATTTTGTGCTAAAAATAGGAAATGAGGTAAGATGTTCATCTTGATCGTTGCGATCCTTCCCATAAGTGATAATTGGAAATCTTTCCATTTTGATAGATCTTTTCTTATTTCTTATTTCAGTTTGTTATAATTGTTTTCTATCAACATGCTGTTCCTATTTGTGAGTATTATTCCCAGATATTTCACTTTGTTTACTATTTGCACCTTCGTCAGCTTTTGTAATTCGCTTTCAACATTTTACGGACAGTTTTTAATTAGCAATTTCATTTTTTTGTAATTAATTTTGAGGCCAGCAACTTCTCCATATTCTTCTATTTCTTTTAGCAGGCTTGAAACGGTCACTGTCGGGTTTTCTTCTTCTTCTTCTTCTTCTTCTTCTTCTTCTTCTTCTTCTTCTTCTTCTTCTTCTTCTTCTTCTTCATGCCTGGTGGACACATCCCTGGGACCAGCAGCAAGACTCACCTGGGTGGAGCAAGGTAGGAGCAGGGGCAGAGGGGTGAAGCCATAGGGATGCCAGACTCCCGTTTTCATGAGCAGAAAATGTGGTTGGATCCAATGCTCCCTGTAAGCTGTGGAGTCTTGTGAGCAAAAACTCTACTTTATGAGTGACTGGCATTAATGTTGTGAGCGAGCGATTTGGCTGCTGCATAAGTTAGTTATCGCCCCTGAGACAGGCCTGGGAAGGCACAGGGAGGCATTTAAAGGCTTCCAGGGCCCCCCCTGTCCCGCCTACCTCGGAGTCACTCTCCAGGCCTTCCCTCTGTAGCCACGCAAGCAAGGGTTTTGGCTGTATTTGGTGTGGCCAACTCTGAAGCCAGCTGGAACTCCATTCCTGTGCGTTCCTGCCCAAAAAATAGCCCTTCCCTTAATGTAGCCAATCCTCCAAGAGCTTACAGAGCTCTTTTTAAAGGGGCTACTGTAAGCTCTTGGAGGATTGGCTACATTAAGGGAAGGGCTATTTTTTGGGCAGGAACGCACAGGAATGGAGTTCCAGCTGGCTTCAGAGTTGGCCACACCAAATACAGCCAAAACCCTTGCTTGCGTGGCTACAGAGGGAAGGCCTGGAGAGTGACTCCGAGGTGGGTGGGACGGCGGGGCCCTGGAAGCATTTAAATGCCTCCCTGTGCCTTCCCCGGCCTGTCTAAGGGCCAGCTTGCTTGGGTTCCCTGCAGCCGCGGAGCACCCAGGTAAGCCAAAGGAAGGCTGTTTAAACTGCCTTCCCTTCCCTCCAAGGGCTGGTTTGCCCGGGCTCCCCGCCAGCGTGGAGTGCCCGAGCAAGCCAAGGGAAGGCATGGGGGTGTGGCCTAATATGCCAATGAGATGCATTATCAGGGGTGTGGCCTAATAAGCTACTGAGTTTCTGCTCTTGGGTGTGGCCTATTATGCTAATGAGTTCCTGCTGGGCTTTTTCTACAAAAAAAGCCCTGATTAGGGGGGTGTCGCCTAATATGCAAAGGAGTTCCTGCAACAAAAAGAGCCCTGCTGGCGGGATCACAACTTATCTCCAGACTACAGAGATCAGTTTCCCTGGAGAAGACGGCTGCTTTGGAAGGCGGATTCTATGACGTCATACCTCATTGAAGTCCCTCCCCAAACCCCACTCTCTCCCGGCTCCAGCCCCCTCCCCCCGATTCTCCAGGTATTTCCCAACCCGGAGCTGGCAGCCCTAATGCACAATGGGTGAACGTCACCATCTCCTGTAGCATCCTGTAGACTTATATCCTACCCGAACTAGAGAGAGTTAATATTGGCTATTGAGAGAAGAGAGATCAGTTAATATACTATTTTGTCTGCGCGCACTAAAGTTTTTGCTACATTCTCTTAGGGCAACAATAATTGTAGCGCCGAAAATAATTGGTACATTACTCACCGCGGCCCTTTGGGATTGGCTTCTCCTAATGCTGTTCTGTACCCTGCATGCTTTTAATAGCAAAACACATTCACGGTATATTTTTAAGAAGGCAACCGAAATAGAAAGCTACGAAGAGAAGAGTTAATGTGCTAAGTGGCGCAGGGCTGGGAAAACTAAATACAGAAAGCCCGCAAATAAGTCTTGGCAGAAAGATTATGCCCTCAATTAAGGTAGTATATAAACAGAGCCAATCTGCGGGAAGTCTATCTTTCAATTATCTTGTTTCATAAAAAAATTCTTCTTCAAAAATGATTAAACGTTTACTGATCCTCGGAAGCATCACAATGGTACATTTTGCACAGGAAAAAGCAGCGGACGTTTGGGGTTCTGATTTGAGTTAAGGAACGCGATACTGACACATTCATATTTGAATTAGAACCCAGGTCTACGATCTTTGGATTTCCTGAACTGAATCGGAGTTCCCGGTGCATAATCGTGTTCGTCTGCAGTAGAAAAGCGAGACTGGAGTCCAACAGCACTTTAAAAACCCATGTGATTTCGAGGGTGGATAAGGGTGAACCTTTGTCAGATATAAGTTGGAATCAGGGGTCATTTTGTAGAAAAAGAGGTGCAGGAGCTCATTAGCATAACTCATTAGGATAACTCATTTGCATATGCCACACCCCCTGACATCACCGGAAGTGTGTCAGAAGGCAACACCCACCGTTCAGACTCCACTGGACTGTTTTGAATTGCTAGCATTGGGGGGGGGCGTGCAGATCTGTCCTCGCAGAGGAGGGAGAGCTTGTACCTGAATAAAACTTGGTCTTAAAGGTTCCACTGGACTGTTTTGGACCGGGGGATGGGGGGGGCTCTGCAACTTACCTGGCTGCTTCTTGCTCTGACTGAGGGCTGCTGGGAGCAGGGGGTGGGGCTTGTTGCATGTGCCCGCCCCCTGGGCTCTTTACTGCCGGAGCTCCGCTCCTGTGCGCTCCCGCAGGAAATGACCCCTGGTTGGAATGAAGATCTGTGAACCCTTATATCCCAGTCAGAAGGAGGAAAGGATGTTGCAAAGAAGGGACTCAGGATGCAAAGGTACAATATACAATGTATTACTTGCCAGACGCAGCCAGGAAGCCCGCACATATGAACACATGAAAGTGCCTTCTACCAAGTCAGATCAAGTCGCTTAAGGTCAGTACCATCTGCCCTGGTTGACAGCAGCTCTCCAGTGACTCGAGCAGAGGTCCCTCCCATAACCTGCTGATTGTTTTTAAAATTTTATTTTAATGAAAATTCTGTGGATAGAACCTGAGAACTCTTAAATATAACACAGATGACCTCCCACTGAGACACAGTCCACGTTTGCTCACATAAGAATCCCATGTCCCTATTACATTTAACTGGACTTACCATAGGTGACTAAGGTTGCCAGACCCAAAGAGTGATTAACACATGGAATTTGCTGCCATGGGAGGTGGCGGCGGCTACAAGCATGGACAGCTTCAAGAGGGAATTAGGTAAACATATGGAGCAGAGGTCCATCAGTGGCT
>NW_015162721.1:0-376 GCF_001447785.1 Gekko japonicus | reverse complement strand
GTCCTGGCCCCACTGCTGGGCCTCCTGATGGCACCTGGTATTTTTGACCACTGTGTGACACGGAGTGTTGGACTGGATGGGCCACTGGCCTGATCCAACATTGGCTTCTCTTATGTTCTCTTAACATGGGGCTTGGAGATCTGATGGAATTACAACTCATGTCTAGACTACATAGATCAGTTCCCCTGGAGAAAATGGCCACTTTGGAAGGCGGACTCTATGGCATTATACCCCACTAAGGTCACTCCCTTTCCCAATCCCCTCATTCCAAATCTTCAGGCATTTTCCAATGTGGAGTTGGCAACTGTACATAGGTGACAAGGTCCATAACCATCCAAGCTATCTGTTTATCTCTCCTTATATATAATTTAATAGT
>NW_015162720.1:0-10248 GCF_001447785.1 Gekko japonicus | reverse complement strand
AAGTGAAGCAATTAGGACCCATAAAGTACCACTCTTTTGAGCCAAAAACAAAAGATCGTGGACTTTATTGGATCTGTGGGAATGAAACATTCCAAACCAGTGAGCACTCCTCTTGAAAAGGATCACCTCAAGAATACAGATGGACCACTACTTAAAGACAACAATGAATTCAGATCCGCAATTGGAAAATTATTATACTTGAGTACAATCTGCAGACCAGATATAACTTCAGCTGTTGGACGGTTATGCAGAAAGACCAGCTCACCAACTATCCATGACTGGAAAGCTATAAAGAGACTGGCAAGATATCTAATAGGAACTTTGGACTACAAACTTAAAATCTCAGCCTGTGATGACCCAAGACTGACTGGATTTATGGATACCAACTGGGGCAAAGACACACCGGATGGAAAATCTACAGGTGGATACTTATTCTACTATGGAGACAGTTTGATTGAATGGACTAGTAAAAAGAAATCTGTCGTAGCTATCTCTACCGCAGACGCTGAATGCATTTCAGCGCAAAGTGCCAGCTATGAACTTTACTGGATTATTCATCTACTGAAAGACTTTGGAATAGATTAACCAAAACCAATAATACTGTTTGAAGACAATCAAGCTTGCATCGCTATCTGCAAAGGTGAGAGCACCAAATCCAAGAATAGGATCATCACACTCAAATGTCACTACCTGAAAGACCTGCAAGACCAAGGACTAATTGAACTCCAATACTGTCCTACTGAGGAGATGATTGCAGACATATTCACCAAGGCACTCGAGAAGAAGAAGTTTGAGACTCTACGTGAAGAAAGATTGAACTTGCATGACTTCAGTGTTGTAACCTGAAAAGGGGTGTTGGGTGTTACAAGCCATAACACTTCAGTATTTACAGGGTTAATGATGTTTGTTAAGTCACATGTTTGTTTGTAACCAATCTGTTTAGACAAGAGGATGCCCAGGAACTTTCGAGCTAATTTGCTAGTCTGATGGGAATCTAAGGTGTCGAGTATTTAGCATATTGGTTTCTCCTCAGTTCTTTGTTCTGACTGAGAGGGAGACGCCATTCTGCTCATCCTGTTTTACCTTTTAGCTATAAGGATGTAGACATATTAGCTCTTTGTTATTTTAAATCCTGTGTACCTTTTCCCCATGTTAGGTTTATAGTAAACTTTTATATTTTAAACATACCATGGACTCAGTCTCTTAATACTCTGCTGACTTACTCAAAAAGAATCCCAACAAGAGGTGGTTTGCCACTGGCTGCCTCCGCATCGCGACTATTCCTTGGGGGTCGCCCATCCAAATACTAGCCAGGGCCGACCGAGATCTGACGAGATCAGGAGGCTAGCCTGAGTTATCCAGGTCAGAGGGATCCGGAGAATCTGCTCCAGAGACAGTTAGCAAACCACCTAAATCAGCGTCAAAACTGGTACTGGTGTCAAATGAACAGGTTTACACCCTCCTACTGTTTTCCAGTTTATGCTTACGTGTGTATGGGGGTGCTCAGGGCCAGCTCACTCACTAGGCGGACTAGGCGACCCTTAGGGGCACCAAACTGCACCCGGCCCCGTACTCTGGGAGTTTCTTGATTATTTGTGTTTTTCATTCTTCCTAAAATGCATTTATTTTTGAAAATTGGTGGGCGCGCCAGTGGTGGGAGGGCACCAGAAGGGATCCCCACCTAGGGTGCAAAATAAGCTGGTGCCGGCCCTGGGGGTGCTACTACTTGACGGGAAAAAACAAGGATGGCCAAGAATGCAACAAGAAGAAGGCAGGGCTGTGGCAGGGCAAAGTGCAGAAAGTCGCTTCTGCTGCTGTTAGCAGTGACACCTAGGTGGAACTTCCGCTTGTGGAAGAAGTATATCTTAGAGTACCGAGGATTCTTAAAGTCTTGCCTGTGGGCTTCCCAGAAAATCTGCCTGTCCGCTATTAGAAACAGGATTCAGGCCTAAATTATGGGTGTTTTATGATCTGAGCTGGCAGGGCAGTTCCTAGGCTCTGGATTCAAATCTCGGTGCACAATGACTGGGCCTACTTCTAGAGGGCTGCCCTCCGTTTCTACCTTCCCCTCGGCCATCGACCCCCCCCAAAAAAATTTCAGGCGGCCGATGCTTAAGTTTTTTTGGGGGGGGGGCATTTGTTATAGAGTAACTTTCCTCACTCTTCTATGCTCTCAGTAATGTGGTTAAGGAGTAACAACTTCCAGTCCGCTGCAGCGGATACAGCAAGTGCGAAGCAGTCAGTTAACCGGGAATTATTCCTCCGGGGCGGGTTGTCCTGGGACTCCTAGGCCAAAATCTGCGGTCTGGCCTAGGATACTTTTGGGTGGCGCGGCCTGTCTTCCCCGAGGGACGTGCAGAGGACAGCAGGCAGCGGCCTCCCCCCCTCCCCGCTCGCGCAGCCCCAGGGCGGGATGCAGGGCCCCTCGGCCCTTCCTGCCATCTTGCTTCCCATTGTCTCGGCGGCAGCAGCAGAGGCGGGATCCCGTCTCTCCGGGAGGTGGGGAGGAGAGAATCCCTCTTCAGCGCCAGACGCTGCCTTGCGGCCGTGGCCAGCCGGCTCCGCGGCCTCCTGGGCCGGCCTGCCGGGCTCTCGCCGCCGCCTCCTCGCGCCGGTGCTCAGGCCGCTTTGTTGCTAGGAGCAACCACGCCAGCGATGTGCAGCCCGAGCAGCGGCTGGCTGGCTGGCTCCCTCGGCTTGCCCCAGCCCAGCCCAGTCCAGCGCAGCGCCGCCGCCGCCCGGGCTCGCCTCCGTCGTGTGCCCCTCCCCCTCCCCGGGCCCGCCATCCTCCGCTCCGGAGGGGGCTGGCTGGGAGGTCTTTTGTTAGAGCCCGGCGCGGATTTCATTCTCCGGCTCTGAGAGCGAGGGGGGGGTCGGGTCCCCCCCCCCATACACCTTCCTCTGCAGAAATCGTGGCTGTCGCTCGGCAGTCCACGGTTTATTCACATCGATTTGCTCATCGGCGAATATAGCCAGCAGCCATGGATATGTTTCATTGGCACCCACGAAGCTGTAACGCGTCGAAATGTCCTTAATTTAAGGACGCCCCATCTCAGCGGCTTGAAAGGGAAGTTCCTCTACTGGTCAGCAGCTCTGCCGGTCAGTCTGCTCCCCCCCCCCCGACAGTCCCAGCAAAGGGAAGCGTTGGGATAGCTGAGACAAGCCCATTTATTCCGATGTAAACCCCGCTGATTTCAATGGAATTTTGTTTCCATGTAAAACTACCACGCTTCTTAGGAAAGAAACAGCGCTATGCAGCCGTCACTCCAGTTTGTTAGTCTTGTTTTGCTCTCCAGTTTGGATAGATTGAAATAAGTGGGCTGAGACTGGAGCAAACCGACAGAGACAGAGGAAATAGGACAAAGTTTGCGTCCAGTGGCACCTTTAAGACCAACAGAGTTTTATTCAAGGTATGAGCTTTCGTGTGCACGCACAATTCCTTGTATCTGAAGAAGTGTGCCTGTGCACTTTGAATAAAACTCTATTGGTCTTACGGGTGCCACAGGACTCCAACTTTGTTCTGCTGTTTCAGGCCAGCACGGCTACCCACCGACCTGAATCTATAGAGGAAACATGTTCACGATGCTCCGTATTATGCTCCTGACCGGGTGGGGTGGGGGTGGGTTGCGGTTCCTAGAGTCCTTCATTTCTGTGCTTTCCCCGAAGCCATCTTGCACGTCCTTCTGGAATATACGCCTTAAGGTCTCGTTAAAAAGAAGTGGTTTTATAAAACGGAGCTTTCCACGGTCTGTGGTAATACGTTTCATGGAAACCAAACGGTCACGTTTTTCCCAATGGAGGGTGTTTCTGTAGGTTAGGTTTGGGGTTAAAGGACAGTAATAAGGTGATGAGATGGCATTGTCTTTGTCTTCAGTAGTTGTTTGCAGCCCCGTTAGTCCAAAATCAATACCCCACAACAAACCACAGTCCAGAGAAAACCTTTTATTGGGACCAGCTATCAATGACAAAAAACAGTGCCTAAGCTTTCTGGTTCACCAGAACTCTTCTGGTTCACCAGAATCACTGTTACAAAAGATCAGTGATAACAGCAAATGTTCGACTTTGCAAGACAAAGGATGCAGCAGTTGACCACATGGTCAGTGCCTGCAGTAAAACTGATCAATCTGATTATAAAGAACGCCTCACCGAAGAGTTGCAGCTATGTTGCACTGGAGTCTTTGCAAAAGGTATGGCTTGCCATCAGCCAGAAACTCATGACAGTACAAACCGGACAAGATCATGGAGAAAGAGGAAACAAAGATTCTTTGGGACTTCCGATTGCAAACAGATAAACACCTGGAGCATAACACCTCTGACATCACAACTGTAGAAGAAATGAGAAACAGGGTTTGGATCATTGACACTGCAAATCCCAGGAGGCAGCACATTAGAACAGAAAGAAGAGAAGATCACAAAATAGCAGGACCTACCAATACAGTTAGAGCTCCTCTGGGAGAAGAAAGTTACCATCCTGCCAGTTGTCACTGGACCTCTTGGAGCAGTGCCTAGAAGTCTCAAGAAACACCTGAACATTTAGCTCACTAAACAAATAACACCAGCTCAACTCCAGAAGACAGTTATTTGGAACACCAATAATGCTGCAAAGACACCTCTGCAATTCCCACAAACTTAGCTAGATCTCGAATTGCAGAACACCGTCTACCAGTCAAATATCTGACTGTGACAAGGTGGTGGTGGTGGTAATAACAATAACAACGACAACAACAATAGTAGAAAAGAAGTTCCTGGCCATGATTTTGAAGGCCTCTTCTCACGGCATTTCTGTGCTGAATCCTTGCTTGGAAGAAAAATTCCACCATAGGACACAATGAATTTGTACTGGCCTTTGCACGCGGCAAGTCTCCCTATACCCGTAAGAAGCAAGACCAGTTTTTGCAGAGGGCTGCTACTCCCGGGTTTTGAAACCCGGCGTCTGGGAAGTGCTTCCGAGGCATTTAGTGTTGAGGAACCCCGTGCCAAGGGCCTATATAAAACAGGAGTTCGCTTTAAATGCGTGACCAAGAAAGGCCTGCCGTTTCCAAGGCTGTTTCACCCTTCAAAACCCTGGAGCGGAGCTCTTCCCGGTGGATCCCGACGATCTCACTATTCCCTCATCCCCCCCCCCCCCCAAAAAAAAAAACCCTTTCAAGAGGCCGGCCACAAGTCCTTGGTGTTGCTGCAAGGGCCCTGCTCGGGAACTTCCCATTAGTACGAGCGCCTTGATTGAAATCCAACCCAAGACCTCTGCCGCCCGGTGCCTTTTTGCTCTGGAAACAGTAGCGGGACCAATAGGTCCGGGGCAGGGGGTGGTGGTCAGTAGTACCTTGTAATCAAACCCCCCCCATCCTAGGCCCATTTCCTCCCAAATAAATCGCGTTGATTTCACTAGGATTAACGTCTATGCGGGCTTTAACCCTAAACACGTTTACTGAGTCTGTACAACTGTCTCTTATGTCTGCTTATTTGGAAACAAGTCTCGCTGAGGGCTATTGGAGGGGTTCCGAAATCCTGTTCCACCCCCTTCTGTGATTTTGGGTCTCTATAAAAACCGTTTTCCCACACCATGTTCTTCTTCTGATGAATGACCTCTGATTCAGGAAAGCTGATGCTGGAATAAACCTTGCTGGTTTTTAAGGGGCCGCTGCACTTCTGGAGGGGGTTTACCTCCGTTGCGCCTGTGACCTCCAAAGTTCAGCCCTCTCCGAAGAAGGAATCTGGCTTTGAAGTGCTCCCACACCTCCGGGTTCACAGAGTCCCTTAGCAAAGACCTTCTGGTCTCCCCTCCTCCTCTAGAGAGTCACCAACACTTGAGTCTGGTGAGTCTCTGTACACCGCAGGGTCACCAGCTGCCCGTGATGCTTGAAGTCCACTGGGGCACATCGTTAACATGAAGGGACAGGAAGTGCTGTGCCCAGAAGGCCAACCAAACTGCTCTTCTTCCTAGGCGAGGGCACTTTCCTTTCCTATCCCTCTTCACCAAAACCAATGGGCTTGCTCCCCACCAGAAGGGTTCGTCAGCTGAACAATAGCTCAGCAACAGCTGGAACCTCCGGTTATGATTGGTTGCGGTCACACACACTAAATAATCCACTTTCAATCCACTTTCCAACTGGATTTTGCCAGTTCACACAGTAAAATCCAGTTGGAAAGTGTGCTGAAAGTAGGTTGAAAGTGAATTATTTAGTGTGTGTGACCGCAGCTGTTGTGTATTTAGCACATTTCTATTCCTTCCTTCCTCCAAGGAGCTCAGGGCAGCGAACTCTATTCTCCCCTCCTTCGTGTATCCTCACAACAACCCCGTGAGGTAGGTTCGGCTGGGAAAGAATGCCTGGCCCAAGGAGAGTCGGGATTTGAATCGAGTTCCCCCAGAGGCTAGTCTGACACCACCACAGCAGCCTCATCCTGCTCACAGTGGGCAGGATCCAGCCAAAGTCAAACAACTGCGCTACCAAAATCCCCCAGCCAGCAAAACCCGCCCTTGCCTCTACGCTTGGATTTAGATGGCAAGCAGTGCAATCCTAAACAGAGTTACTCCAATCTAAATCCATTGAAACCAACGGGTTTAAACTGGAGTAACCCTGTTTAGGATTGCACTGTTAGTAACTGTTTTTAGATCCTTTTGATCAAACTTAACTTCCCGATCTAGTAGGACCTGAAGGGCAGTGCTGTTTAATGGTCAGAGGGACGAATTAGGATCCAGGAGACACTGGCTGTAATCACACACACCAAATAATCCCCTTTCAATAAACTTTCAGTGCACTTTTGCCAGTGCACACAGTAAAATCCAGTTGGAAAGTGCTCTGAAAGTGGACTGAAAGTGCTCTGAAAGCGTGTGTCACCACAGCCTTAGATCCGGCTATATGATCTGGGGGAGTCCTTCTTTTCACTCTAGCCTACCTCACAGGACTGTTGTGAGGATAAAATGGAGGGTGGGAGAAGATGGCCCGGAGCTCCCAACACTCCTTAGACAAGGGAGGAATTAAAAGTACTTAACTGTTTAATACATTGATCGAAGATGGCCCGGAGCTCCCAACACTCCTTGGACAAGGGAGGAATGTACTTAACTGTTTAATACATTGATTCCGGCTAGGTCATGCCCAGTATTGTTATCCGCAGAGTTCGTCATTCTCAGAACGGGCCCTCCTCAGCCCACTTCGGGCAAACTACACGGAGTAAGGGAGCCCTAACGTCAGAGGAAGTGGAAACGGCATCTGCTTAAATGGATTGTAAGTCGAGTAGCGCCCACTTTACCCGCTCCGTTTGCAGTTCAGGTCTGCCGAGGACCTGCTGTTGACAACCCGCAGCAGACATATTGGGAAGTCCGGCGAAAATAAGCAGCACCTCTGCGCAGGCGCTGACTGAGCTCAACAAAGGCGCTTTTGAGGCAGGTTGGAGGTGCAAGGGTGTGTGTGGATGGGGCAAAGGCGGCTTTTATCGGGGTGGCGTTCTCTGGGGACTCCTAAGCCTATAGCCACTTAGCCAAATTAATCACTCTCTCCCACCCTCACGTTAAAAAAATATCAAATTCACCATCTCGGTTGCAAAATTCGACCCCAGCTAGCGGCAGCTCTGACAGCTGCGGGACAGCCTCACCGCAGAGGTAGGATATCTGAGGGGATCTTCAGGCTCTGGACCCCCACCCTGCTCTGTAATTTTGCATCAGTTAATGCGTCATGTTAACATTAACGCCTTGCTTCAGTTCTGTTTTGAGACTCCTGGTGGTTTCTACAGCCCAAACGCTGTTTCATTGCTTCTTGAATGTCCCATCCTGTTGCTTGCATTGACTCGCTGCGTTGTAATCCGCCTTGAGTTCTGGTGAGAAAGGCGGACTATAAATAAGCTAACTAAAAAACAAAATAAATTCCAACATGGACATGAGCTCATCGAAGTCCCAGAGCAAGTTGCCGTTCCCGCTTATGTCAAACGGGCAAAAATGACTTTGCACAGCCCAAGACAGAAACACTAGCAGAGGAAACAGGGTTGCACACTTACCGGTAGCTGTTGTTCATCGACGTCTGGCTGCGCACAGCAAGACGGGTGATGAACAATAATAACCAGATACCGACTTCGGGGAAGATCTTGGCGCGGGTCAGATGAGCAAGGAAACGGCATGTTCTTTCCTCCCGGCACTTGGTGTGCATCTCAGGGGAAACAAACGTGCCTTGAAGGCACCACCGAGAACATTTTCGCTTTGACTGTTAACCCCCCACCCCACCCCGCATCCAGGCATTCCAGGTGGGCAGCCTGCCGCCGCTCAGATCCCAAAGAGGCCGCCACGCCCACTTCTCGCGGCAGAAGCCACTCCCTCCAGGGGCCGCGGCTGGAGTCTCCCCCACCTCTGTCCCAGGGAGCCAGACCAGCCTGCTGTCGAGGCTGAGGGTCACAGCTTGGGACCCCTTGGCTAGCCTCCCCCACCCCCCATCTTAAATGCATTTCCTCGGGAGCCACGAGGTCCTCGAGTTTGTAGGAGATGGACTGGATGGCCAAGTGTGTTTCAATGTCTGGGCAAGTTTCCAGGCAACCTGGCTGAAGTCCAAATACTCCGGCTCAGGCGGGCTGCCTGGTTCCTTGCCCGAGGTCGATTCACAAGCAACGCAGTCCTCGGAGAGCGGCAGAGCAGCGGCTCAGCATGCAAAGGTCCCGCGTTCAGTCCCCGGCCCGGCCGCATCGCCCTCGGAAAGGCTCGGCGAGGGGGTGGCATGAAAGGCTCTGCCTAGGGCCCTGGAGAGCCCCTGCCCGCCTGAGGAGACAAGAGGGACCCTGATGGACCCCTGGTCCTGTTCCCTATGCGGCAGCTTCATGAGCCGGTTGATTCAGAAATTCAGAATTCCCTGTCTGGGGCACTCACAAAACTTCTTCCACCCATACATCATTCTTAGGCTGTGAGCACAAGGGCATTCGCCTAACCTACGAATATATGTATATGCCTCTCAACTATTTACTTATTTACTTCATGTATAGTCTGCCTTTCTCCTCAGTGGGGGCCCAGCCAGGCTTACGTCATTTTCCTCTCTTCCATTTTATCCTCACAACAGCCCTATGAGGTAGGCTAGGCTAAAGGTGTGGAACCGGCCCAGTGTCACCCAGGATTCGAACCTGGTTCTTCCTGATCCTAGTCGGACACTCCTGACCACTACACCACACTGGCTGCCTGATATGGGATCATATCCTGAGACAGACCGTTGGTCAGTATTCTCTTAACCGGAATGGCAGCGACTCTCCAGGGTTTCAGGCAGAGGTGTTCTTCACGTTGCCAACTCCCTTAGCCCCCTGTTTAACTGGAGATGGCGGGGACCGAACTTGGGACCTTCTGCCTACCAAACAGATGCTCTGGGTCGTTCCTTTGATGTCAGCAGGGGAATTAACAAACCAGTGAAACACTCGCAATCCAAGCGGTGGGCGGAGCAGAAGCCTTGCTGACACCCTTTGACCGACTGCAGGATGAATCGAGGTAGACGATTGCCGTCAGAGGCTCCGAAATCACCGGAAGACTCACGCTCAGTCCTAACAACTTTTGAGAGCTGCTGCCAACACAGATGCCCAGGAGGGAGTTCCCGATTCAAATCTCACACCTCAGACGAGGAGCTCTACGCACGCCAGCATCGCAGCCTGAGCCACAGGAGGAGCACACCGGTGTCCTTTACAGGGATTCGGGGGAGGGACTGCTGAAAGGGCGCGAGTACAGGGTCCCAAAGCGCTATAAAAACGTCCGCCGGGCACTCAGTTTCCTGAAGCCAGTGCGGGGCAGAGAGGGTTGTAGCAAACTGGCTTGAATGTTCCATTTGGTTGTGTGTGTGTGTGTGGGGAAGTGCTGAGATTCTTTTTGAGTAAGTCAGCAGAGTATTAAGAGACTGAGTCCATGGTGTGTTTTAAAATATAAAAGGTTTACTATAAACCTAACATGGGGAAAAGGTACACAGGATATAAAATAACAAAGAGCTAATATGGCTACATCCTTACAGCTAAAAGGTAAAACGGGAAGAGAATGGCGTCTCCTTCTCAGTCAGAACAAAGAGAGGAAAGAGAAGCCAATATGCTAAATACTTGACACATTGGTTTCCAATCAGACTAGCAAGTTAGCTCCACAGTTGCTGGGCATTCGATTGTCTAAACAGATTGGTTACAAACAAACATGTGACTTCCTGTTGATCATAACAAACATAATTAACCCTGTAAATACTGAAGTGTTTTGGCTTGTAACACCCAATACCCCTTCTCTAGTTAAAACACTGAAGTCATGCAAGTTCA
>NW_015162719.1:9284-10440 GCF_001447785.1 Gekko japonicus | reverse complement strand
CCACGACACCAAACTGGCTCTCAAGGGCTGACCCATCCAAGTAGGACTGGTGGGTTCCAATTCCAGGCGCTCGCACGTCCTCACCTGATCACGTTGTTGTCAAACTTGTTGTAGGAAGCCATGGAGAGGAGGCCCCCAAAGCCGATGCCCAAAGAGTAGAAGATCTGGGAAGCAGCGTCGTTCCAGACCTGCCGCAGGGCGAGAGCTCCGTGTGAGGCTCACCGGCAACTGGAGTTGCTCAGGGGCCATAGCGCAGTGGCAGAACCAATTGTTCCCAGAGGCGCTGCCTTTACTCTGGGGTAGCCCCAATAGCAAGGGCACCCCACTTCTAACCTGCCTCAGAGACCCACAAAACTCAGGCCAAGGAAGCCGCAGCTCTGAAAAAGGGGTCTACATTTCCAGGTGACAGGCAACCTCAGAGCAAGCCTCCGGTCTTCCCCTTCCACCCAGCAGAGGGATTACGCTGATGGAATGACAATGGGTTCTACCGGGTAAAGTATCTACATTTCTAAATGTCTATTCAAAAGCCGCTTGGCAGATAACTCTGCCTCCATTCATTCTTCCTACTGAATACTTGTCTTTCCTGCTCTGTCCCTCAGGATACTGGGATAAACCGGTCAATCGTTCAAATGTTTAGCCCGTCTTTTGTCCATACTTGAGAGCCTTTTCAAAATACCCTGGCCAGGACCATTAGTGGTCAGATAATCCATTCAACTAGCCACCCAGCACCTGGCTTCTGTTGTTAAATCCAGGCCCTGCCTCTCTGGAAGCTCATTGGTCACATCTAGGCCTTGCCAGGGGTCATTTCCTGCAGGAGCGCACAGGAGCAGAGCTCCAGCAGTGAATGAATGAATGAATTGAATTTATTACAGCGCATAGCCAGCAATATAAAACCATACCTACAAATATTTATCATATAAATAGATTACAATGTCTAAAATATCCAGATGGTAAAACTATTTGTGTAAAATTATACAAGCATTTTAAACTCTAAAACCAGCAGTAAAGAGCCCAGGGGACCAGAATTTTAGTCTTAAAAAAATAAAATAATAAGAATAAAAAGATCAATTAGATTAAAAACAAACAGTCCTAACCCAAGTGGCTGCCTGAACACTGATGAGCTTTTACAACCAAACAACAAAATTTCGCTATCTGG
>NW_015162719.1:9045-9259 GCF_001447785.1 Gekko japonicus | reverse complement strand
TCAAGGACAGGACCGCCGTGTCCCCCCCCCCCCATAGCTAGCAATCCAAAACAGTCCAGTGGAGCCTGAGCGGTGGGTGTTGCCTTCTGACACACTTCCAGTGATGTCAGGGGGAGTGGCATATGCAAATGTTATGCTAATGCGTTATGCTAATGAGCTCCTGCACCTCTTTTTCTACAACATGACCCCTGGGCCTTGCCCATCCTGAGGCCAC
>NW_015162719.1:4389-4946 GCF_001447785.1 Gekko japonicus | reverse complement strand
TATTGGAAAATAGACAAAGTGCCAGAGATAGAAGACTGGATACAAAAAGTTCTGTTCATGGCAGAGATGGACAAAATTACAAGAAAATTAAACAACAGAGAAGATGAAGAGTTTTTGGAAGAAGGTATCTGGAAAAGAACTGGGATGTGAAGCAAAGTTTACTGTATTTAGAACAATATTAAACCAACTGATTGTTATCTAAAGATTTAAATGTTAAGAAAAATGAGAATATTTAATGTTATACTGAAAAAAGAGATAAAAAGGGGAAAGCATTGTGGGAAGCCAAGGAGGGGGGGAGGTATTGGGAATAGGGTGAATGAAATGTAATGGAAACTATTAAGTGTGTTAGCTATATGAATTCTCAATGAATGAAAAATAAAAAAAAATTGTTAACCAAAAAAAAAAAAAAGGATATTATAGCGTTGGGAAAAGGGCAGAAAAGGGCAACTAGAATGATCAAAGGGTTGGAACGCTTTCCCTGTGAAGAAAGGTTAAAGCACTTGGGGCTCTTTAGCTTGGATAAACGACGACTGAGGGGAGACATGATCGAGGTTTAC
>NW_015162719.1:2913-4365 GCF_001447785.1 Gekko japonicus | reverse complement strand
AGGGAAAGAAGTACTTTTCTCCCTTTCTCACAATACAAGAACTCGTGGGCACTCCATGAAATTGCTGAGCGGTCGGGTTAGAACGGATAAGAGGAAGTCCTTCTTCACCCAAACAATGATTAACACATGGTGTTCACTGCCACAGGAAGTGGTGGCAGCTACAAGCACGGACGGCTTCAAGAGGGAACTGGATAAACATCTGGAGCAGAGGTCCATCAGTGGCTATGAGCCCAAGGTATAGATAGGGACTCTCAATCTGGGGCAGGTGGTGCCCTGTATTCTTGGTGCTGGGGGGGGCAACAGTGGGAGGGCTCGTAGTGTCCTGGCCCCACCGCTGGACCTCCTGATGGCACCTGGTATTTTTGGCCACTGTGTGTCACAGAGTGTTGGACTGGATGGGCCATTGGCCTGATCCAACATGGGCTTCTCTCTTATGTTCTCTGGAAGCAGAGCACGAAGGATGCTCCTAGCAGCTGCCTTCCCTCCTCCAACCAGCCCTTCCACCTCTGGGAAACTGCCTGATCTGGATGCAGCTTCAAAGATAGGACTCTGCCAAGCATCAAGGAACCTCTGTGGTTCTTCCCTGGCTGTGTGATGGACAGAGGGCAGGACTAGAGATGTAAAGGCCCGGGAAAAAACCAGAAAAATTCGGGGGGGAAACGTTTTATTTAAACATGATGAATAAAATATTTTAAGACAAGGTGTACAAATATTTTCCAAATCATTATATATATATATGGTATCAGATTGATCTAATTTCTGTGCACTGAGGACAAGCAAGTCCTAGGTTACAAACTGAACTCTCCAATGCAAGAACAAGATGCATTTCTTCCTTTAGGAGGTGCTATTGTCAGAAGAAAAGAAAAAGGTTTCAGGTTTGTTTTTGCATGTGGGCGGGTATTCTGTTTGTAATAATTGTTTGGATACACTATATTTTTAATAATTTCATGCTAAGTAAAAATATCCATAGTCATATTTTTGGTTCCTAAAGTAACAGAATGACTTTCAATCTAGAAAAGACAAAAGAAATGCTAATGTGGCATTTTTTTTCAATTTTTCCAAAAATTTCCGTTTCAGAAAAAAAACGAAAAAAACCGGAGGGTTTTCCGAGCTTCAAAATTTCCGGAAATTTTACATCTCTAGGCAGAACCATCCACTGGGGCAGTCAGAAATCCAGGGCTATGTCTCCCTCTTGCCACAAGGTGGAGCCGCATTCGCCCAAGCCTCGGAAAGAAAGAACTCAACGCTTTAGGGTGAGACGGCAGGGCTCGGGTGTGGATAAAGTTCCACACGCATTTCCAAATCTGCTGCTGTGCTGAAGCAAGAAAAGGCTAGAAACTCAACTTGCTACAGAAGCCAGCCAAAGAAAGAGCCAGAAGGCAATCGGATTCTACGTCCTGCTCTGAAGCAGGATCAGCCCGCACAAGCACAGGCACAATTAAATGGGGGGTG
>NW_015162719.1:1444-2543 GCF_001447785.1 Gekko japonicus | reverse complement strand
TGAAGAAGGGGCGGGGCTTGTTGCATGTGCCTGCCCCCTGGGATCTTTACTGCCGGAGCTCCGCTCCTGTGCGCTCCGGCAGGAAATGACCCCTGCCCGGCAGCATCTCCAGTTTAAAAGGACCAGGCAGGAGGTGATGAGAAAAAGTCTTTCCTCCGCCGGAGACCCTGGAGAGCTGCCGGACCAACAGTTCTGATTCAGTAGAACGCAGTGTTGTGTGTTGGGGAGGGGCTGTGGCTCAGTGGCAGAGCCTCTGCTTGGCACGCAGATGAACATGTAGATGAACACACATGAAGCCGCCTTCTACTGAATCAGGTCCGTCAAGGTCAGTCTTGTCCAGTCAGACTGGCAGCCGCTCTCCAGAGTCTCGGGCAGAGGAAGTCTTTTGCATCACCTCCTGCCTGGTCCTTTTAACTGGAGACGGTGCAGAGGACTCAACCCGGGACCTTCTGTATGATAAGCAGAGGCTTTGCCAGTGAGCCACGGCCCCTCCCCTGTGCCTCAAAGAATGCAGCTCCACTTTCCGTGTCTGTAGATAACCTTCCCTGGGAGAAACCCCCATATGCCCAACCAAACTGGGAGGATGCCATAACTTGAACGGTCACAAAGGAAACAGAGCGAGCACCAGGGGTCATTTCCTGTGGGAGCGCAGAGGAGCGGAGCCCTGGCAGTAAGGTGCCCAGGGGGCGGACACATGCAATAAGCCCCACCCCCTGCTCCCAGCAGCCCTCAGTTGGGCCATGAGGAGCAAGAAGCAGCCAGGTAAGTTTTAGAGCCCCCCCCGCCTCGCCTTCAGGTACAAGCTCTCCCTCCTCTGTGAGGACAGATCTGCACGTTCCCCCCCGCCCATAGCTAGCAACCAAAACAGTCCAGTGGCACCTTTAAGACCAGGTTTTATTCAGGTACAAGCTCTCCCTCCTCTGTGAGGTCAGATCTGTGCATTCCCCCCCCCAATAGCTACCAATCCAAAACAGTCCAGTGCCACTTTCTTAAAATCTTAAAGTTCCACGCACAAAGTACACACGAACACTTCTACCCAGAAATAAACTTTGTTGGTCTTAAAGGTGCCACTTTCTTCAAGTCCAAGTTTTATTCAGGT
>NW_015162719.1:0-302 GCF_001447785.1 Gekko japonicus | reverse complement strand
CGAACTGCTGAACTAACGACCTCCCGCAGCCTGCAGTCCAGCATCTTCACCACTTGAGCCACTGCATCTTTTTTCATACCCGACTTTAATTTTTTTAAAACATATATCTCTTGTATATTCCTGTTGCAAGCCGCCCTGAGCCCTGCCTGCAGGGGAGGGCGGCCTAGAAATCTAATAAGCAAATGAAACCCTGCCCTCCCCGGGCGCCACCCCCAAAATCTCCAAGAATCTCCCAACCCAGAGGTGGCAACCATAGTGGGACCAATCTGGCTCTCAGTGGACTGAACCACACTGAGTGGGAC
>NW_015162718.1:9156-10602 GCF_001447785.1 Gekko japonicus | reverse complement strand
TAATCCGGCCAGATTGCCGCCCCCTCATCTGATTTTTAAATGGCTGCACTATACAGATTTCAAGAAAATGGGAGCCTGCGTTTCAAGTCATGCAGAATTGAGCAGGCCAGCGTCATAGATTGGGTAAAACTGAACATGTCCGGTTTGGATCTGTGCCCAGGTTGCAAGACCTTCTGCGACCGCTTGACTTTGCTGCCTTGGATTTTATTGTGAAGAAGAAGATATAGATATCAGGATAAACAGTCTTGGTCTTCAAGGTGCTGAAATTTTGTGACTGATCCGGCTGTAGTCTTAGAACACGCCTTCAGTGTTTGCCTGTGGCCAGGTTACATCCTGTCAAACATTCCCAACTATGTCAGGCATCTTACTTTAGAACTTCTCCAAAGTGTGGAATGTAAGGAAGGAGAAAGGATCCTTGACAAGCCTACATCGTGCCAATATCCTCATTTGACATCTTGTTTAACAAACAAAAGTTCCTACCTTCACCTTTGTGAAAAAGACACATGCCTTTAGAGCAAATGAATGGAGGAGGCAGGCTATTGGAGTGTTAAGCAGTAGAAAACGAGGGAAGCTGTTGTTTGCTTTTCCTAGCAACCTTCTCCTTGCCTTTTGTTTTAATGCACACTGCATCCCAGAACACCTCCCTTAGGGAAGAGTGTTGCTTTTTTAAAAAAATCTCCAGCCGTACTATACAGCAGTCGTTTATTTTCTGTGCTAAAGAAAAAATACCTTTTGGATATTTAATGTAAGGCCGGTGGGCAGGGCACCTGACTTGTATTGCAAAGACTTCTGACAAATGCTTTGGGAACAGCACCAGACACATGACACCCACCTTTTGGAACAGGCTGTAGAACCAAGACCAAAAGAATTCTGTAATAGATGCAGGCATATGCTGCCACCTGCGTTCCAAGAATTGTGCCGAGCATTCACCAGAACTAGGATGAGTGGTCCAACAGATAAAACTAATCACAAATGATAACATTCTACTTTCCCCAGTAGTTTTGCTCCATAACAAACTGAAAGACCCCAAAGTAAACGAACAGAAAATAATAGAGCTAATCTTAATTATGGTTTCTTCTGCGGTGGCTCAAGTGGTTAAGACGCTGAACTGCAGGCTGTGGAAGGTCGGTAGTTCAGCAGTTCGAGACCCGTGTTGCCGCATGACGGAGTGAGCTCCCGTCTCTCGTTCCAGCTCCTGCCAACCTAGCAGTTCTAAAGCAAGAAATTGCAAGTAGATAAATAGGTACCACTTCAGTGGGAAGGTAACAGTGTTCTGTGCGCCTTGGTGTTTAGTCATGCTGGCCACATGACCACAGAAACGTCTTCGGACAGCGCTGGCTCTTTGGCTTTGAAACGGAGATGAGCACCGCAACCCTAGAGTCGGACTCGACTGGCTTTCGAGCAAGGGAACCTTTACCTTTACCAACAAGATTAACCATAGCTGCA
>NW_015162718.1:0-1801 GCF_001447785.1 Gekko japonicus | reverse complement strand
AGCCTGAAATAAAGCCATTCATATGGACAAGGGGTTACTAATTTGGGAAGAAGCAGAGTTCTCCCTCTCTCTGCTTTTTAATTTCATCAGCTCTGCTATCAGTGAGTAAGACCCCACTGAAGGTCTTTTTAGAAGCAACAACTGTAGTCTTCAGTTCACACAGACCAACAGTTACCTCCTGAGTCCAGAAGAGGGCCATCTAACACCAAATGTCCACTTGCAATACACTGAGGCCTTCTCCTTCACTGCCCAAGGTCCCCCCCCTCCCCATAGTTTTGCACTTCTGTGGCACTCATCAGATGAACCAAAACAAACAATAAAAAAACAGGTCACCTAACAGATTTCCACCTGCAAAAATCAGATCCCTTGACTGGCACGGGCCCCCCCCCCTCCCCATAGTTTTGCACTTTTGTGGCACTCATCAGATGAACCAAAACAAACAATCAAAAAACAGGTCTCCTAACAGATGTCCACCTGCAAAAATCAGACCTTTGTACTGTTCTGCAGTATAACCCACATATGGTTTCTCTCCCATTTTGGGAACCTTCACTGTATTATGTAATTATCCTCAATCAGCGCCATGGATGGAGACAAGATAATAGGGCTGTGTGGTTCTCATCCTCAGTACACTTCTTAAGAAGTAAGCCCCAGTTGATTCCATGGGGCTTACTCAGGGCTTTTTTTGTAGAAAAAGCCCAGCAGGAACTCATTAGCATAATTGGCCACACCCAACAGCAGAAAATCATTAGCATATTAGGCCACACCCCTGACAGCACAGGTGATTAGCATATGAGGCCACACTCCTGTGTTACCAGAAGTGGGGTCATCCAGCCACACCCACCTTTTGCTTGTTATTCTGTTTACCTTGTTTGTTGTCAAAACCCAGGGCTTTTTTTGTAGCAGGAACCCCTTTGCATGTTAGGCCACACACCCCTAATGTAGCCAATCCTAATGAATTTCTGCTGTTGGGTGTGGCCTATTATGCTAATGAGTTCCTGTTGGGCGTGGCCAATTCAGGAGCCAGCCGGAACTCCGTTCCTGTGAGTTCCTGCCCAAAAATAGCCCTGGTACTTATGAGTAACCAGTCCCATATCTCACAGGTCTTCTATTTTGTATACATGTACAAGTGCTTATATAGATCTATAATGCAGGCCATGCCTCCCCAACACTCCATTTGAGGACTGTACCTGTGCTTGTCTCTGACTTATTTGTCATTTGCCCTGACCTGTATAGCCCAGGCTAGCCTGATCTCTTCTAATCTCAGAAGCTAAGCAGGGTTGGCCCAAGCTTGTATTTGGAAGGGAGACCACTCAGGAATAGCAGTGTGTTGTGACACAGAGGCAGGCAATGGTAAACCATCTCTGAACGTCTCTTGCCTTGGAAACCCCATGGTCAGCTGTGACGTGACGGCACTTTCCACCACCGTGTTTGTTATTTGGGAAAACAGGCTACATGCCTTGCTACCCAGATCAGCTATTTGGTTTGACCACACATGACAGTCCTCAGCAATTACCTGGATTTACAAGAAGCTCCATCTGGCAGCACCATCCATCAACCTTATCTCCTTCAGCCTGGCCCGTAGATACAGTGAGGCTATTGGGGGCTCCACCCCCTTCCTTAAAGAGCCAGCCCCATTCCTTAAAGGCCCCCAACTTCTTAAAGGCCCCCTGCATCTTCCTAAAAGCATTTAAAGGGATCCTTTAAATGCTTTTGAGAACAAGCAGGGGGTAGTGCACAGCCCTCTCCTGCAAGATTTCAGCCCTCCAGCTGATCTGCGAGCCACGTGCTCCCCACTGATCAG
>NW_015162717.1:9006-10621 GCF_001447785.1 Gekko japonicus | reverse complement strand
GGCCTTTTTAAAGTTTCCATTGGAAAAAAGAGGAATAGCTGTTTTCTGCAAAATAATTCACAGCATATGGTCCAAAAATATGCTTGGCTATGGCTCAGGGCTTATGATGTTTAATTTAAAATAGAGTTTTTCCCTAAATAAAAAAGGGTGCTTTATGGCACATACACTATTAAAGCAGTACCATTCTTTTTCTCGGCATTGTTAAACGGTAATGCTTTTAAAATGTTTTCTGCCACCTTGGTTTCTTGGCTGCTTTTCCGCAGAAAGGCAGCGCGTCGTTCAGACAGAGCAAATCTCGCCGCCCGCTTTCTTTCTGGCCAGCCGTATGACTTGTGTTGGTGTATTTGTTGCGGGGGGTGGTGGGGCGGGGGGGAAAATCTCTTTTTGAACCTCATCTGCCTAATTTTCGAGAAGCCGCCCGTTTTTCTCCGAGCAAAAATTTCACTGCCAAACCAATTCGACCCTCCGGAAAATCTGAAAGGAATACAGCCAAGGAGCAACCAGTTGTGAAATGATGGCAGGGCGCTTTCTTGATGATGTCAGCCCTTGTTAAATCCGAGCAGATTGTTTCCACAGCAAGCATCTAACAAGCAGATGTCCAGGTGTGGCTCCGTTTTCCACTGAACCTTTCTTTGGGTCCAAACGTTACCTTCCCCCAACTCCGTGGAAATCTATATCCTGCATGAGACCTCCCCGAGGTTTCGTAAGCAGGCCTCAATCTAATATGTTTTGTCTACGGGGATTCCCACCCCCACCGAAGTTATAAAGACAAATAACCGGCGTTAGAATGGGCACAGAAGTCAAGAAATCCAGGTTCGTTTCAGCGTCGCAGTGACATGCCTGGCTTTGGAAATGGGATCGAAAAGATGTGCGGGGCCTTCCTCAGTTCCATCGAGAGGTGCTGAGGATGAGAGCCCTCCAAAGATGCCTCTTGGTACAGACTGGAGATGGGGCCAAGGCTCAGGGGTAGAGCATCTGCTTGGCATGCAGAAGGTCCCAGGTTCAGTCCCCAGCATCTCCATCTAAAAGGATCAGGTAATAGAAGTTGTGAAAGACTTCAGCCTGAGATCTTGGACAGCCGCTACCTGGCAGTTGGGTGTCGTGGTTAAGTGCGCGGACTCTGAACTGCGAGAACTGGGTTAGATTCCTCACACCTCCACATGTAGCTGTTGATGTGACCTTGGGTCGGTCACAGTTCTCTCAGAGCTGTCCTCTCAAGAGCAGTTTTCTCAGAACTCTCTCAGCCCCACCAATTTCACAGGGTGTCTGTTGTGGGAAGGGACTCCAAATTTAGGATGGGGTATAAATCCAATATCATCCTCCTCCTCCTCCTCCTCCTCCTCCTCCTCCCTAGAGTCGGATTCGACTGGCTTTCGAGCAAGGGAACCTTTACCTTTACCTTTTTAGAAGAAGAGGAGGAGGAGGAGGAGGAGGAGGAGGAGGAGGAGGAGGAGGAGGAGGAGGTCTCCTCCTCCTCCTCCTCCTCCTCCTCCTCCCTAGAGTCGGATTCGACTGGCTTTCGAGCAAGGGAACCTTTACCTTTACCTTTTTAGAAGAAGAGGAGGAGGAGGAGGAGGAGGAGGAGGAGGAGGAGGAGGAGGAGGAGGAGGAGGAG
>NW_015162717.1:0-1440 GCF_001447785.1 Gekko japonicus | reverse complement strand
GGAGAAACTACGACTGAGGGGTGACATGATTGAGGTTTATAAGATTATGCATGGGAAAGAGCAGGTAGAGAAAGAGGTACTTTTCTCCCTTTCTCACAATACAAGAACTAGTGGGCACTCCATGAAATTGCTGAGCGGTCAGGTTAGAACGGATAAAAGGAAGTACTTCTTCACCCAAAGAGGGATGCGCTGGTATTTCTGGCCACTGTGTGATACAGAGTGTTGGACTGGATGGGGCTTTGGCCTGATCCAACATTGGCATCTCTTATGTTCTTATGCTCAAAAAGGTTGGGGACCCCTGATCCAGAGACAGCCCTTTTCCTCTGTGTGTGTGTGTGTGTGTGATATTGTGTGTCCGCGTGCCGCTTCCTCTTCGTTTTATGCCGCGTTCACATCACCAGCTTCGTAACGTCCTACACTCCATTTGTGTGGCTTTGGCAGGGTACAGCGTGCAGCCAAGTGAACATATAGAGACAGCCCTTTTCCTCTGTGTGTGTGTGTGTGATATTGTGTGTCTGCATGCCGCTTCCTCTTCGTTTTATGCCGCATTCACATCACCAGCTTCGAAACGTCCTACACTCCATTTGTGTGGCTTTGGCAGGGTACAGCGTGCAGCCAAGTGAACATACCAAATACACTCTGTACTGATGGGAGCGGCGCCATCTGTGAACCGGAGCATGGGTTTCCAGTAATACATAGCAATCGTGCTCAGCACTTGGTACACGCTGGCAATTGGGCTTCAGATTTCTGTGGGAACGTTAACTCAGTAGTAGCTGGAAACTTGCATGTGACTGTACAACGGACAAAGATTCAGGGCGAAGGAGACCGGTTTATGATGGACCCCACAGCACCTTTTTGTAGGGTTGCCAAGTCCATCTTCCACCCCCAGCGGGGGACTTTGAGGGCGTTCCTGGAGGGGGCAGGGCATCCCCGACCGGATGATGTCACGTTGGGGACGTCCGCCCCCCCCCCACCCGCCCGCGCGCCGGACTCCAGAAACGCCAGTTCCCTGCACTTAAAGGAGCCGGCGTTTACCTTTTAAGTGCAGGAGCCGGCATTTCCCCTTTAAGAGCAGCCGCGTTTAAGAGCACGAAGCTGGCATTTCCCTGCAAGCCTGATCTCAAGCGGAGATCGGGCTTGGGAGGAAACACGGGTTCCACACACTTAAAGGGAGAGAGAGGGGTGGCTGTGGGTGTTGGGGGTGGGGCTTCCCCCGCTGGCCATCTGGCCGGCGGCGGGTAGAACCCCCCCAAACACAACCCTAACACAAACCTATACACCAGTGATCGGCTATTTACAGAATCCTACATCTGATAGGGTTCCCTTAGGATCCTGGTCAGCCGACAGAACCGTTTCTTTTCTTCACAATCCACCCCTGGAAGCCTTAACCCCTTCCACCTTCCCTGTAGAGCCTCAAACCGAAATAGTGTCCCACACAGT
>NW_015162716.1:9989-10659 GCF_001447785.1 Gekko japonicus | reverse complement strand
CAGCTTAGAGGGAACATTGCTCCTGAGGACTCACCTGGATCACAACCCTAGCTGGCTAGCAGGCCGGCCGGCTGAGAAGGGCGCAGAGGTCCTTATCTGCATTCCTGGAGCCCACAGGCATTTCCCTGGTGATACCAGAGAGACAGACACAACTTGCAGTCCCACAGCACCCTTCCCCCAACTGTCACCACCATCCCAGGTTCCTGCTCCAACGGGCAAGATCTGTGGAATTTACAAGAGGGAATCGTCCCCTGTGTAAGCATCTCAGTCATGCTTGTGTCAACATCTTCACAATGCTCAGCACTCACCTTGCTCAAATAGCCTTCCAGTTGCCCTGGCCTGCAGAAAGAAGGAGGAAACTGAGGCACGGGGAAGGCAAGCTTCAAGGAGCCCCGGTGGTGTCAGAACTGACACGTCCTGGCACTTTGCCAAGGGTGCCACTTAGGCAGGGTGGGGGCAGTCCCCCTCCTCCCATCCTTTAGAGCTCACATGGTTACTGTTCTCTTTCTCTGGCTCTCGGCCCAATACCTTTAGCCAATTAACGGTGCAATCCTATGCAGCATCCTATGCAATTGTATTTAATGCAGCTTACTCCCAGGAATGTGTTCTTAGGATTGCACTGTAAAGTGGCCATCCACCTGCACTGAGGTGACTTTTTGCTACCATTAGA
>NW_015162716.1:9781-9901 GCF_001447785.1 Gekko japonicus | reverse complement strand
GTTAAAGAGCATGCTCTGGATTCTGATGTGTGCTCCCAAGAAACTAAAGCCCCCACCTCCATACTGAACCTTCTGATAACACCCCTGCTCCAGCGCTCCCAATTCGGACAGTCTAGATGT
>NW_015162716.1:9467-9683 GCF_001447785.1 Gekko japonicus | reverse complement strand
GGATTTATACCCCACCCTTCACTTAGAGTCTCAGAGTGGCTTACAAACTCCTTTCCCTTCCCCTCCCCACAACAGACACCCTGTGAGGTGGGTGGGGCTGAGAGAACTCTGACACAAACTGCTCTTTTTCAAGGACAGCTGTGCCAGAGCTTGTGACTGACCCAAGGTCACATCAGCAGGTGCTAGTGGAGGAGTGGGGAATCAAACCCGGTTCTC
>NW_015162716.1:0-841 GCF_001447785.1 Gekko japonicus | reverse complement strand
TCTGGACCAATGTTCCCTCTAAGCTGAGTTAGTGTGAGCTAGCTCACAGCTTTTTAGCCTCCGGCTCACGCATTTTTGTCTTCGCTCAGGAAGGATGGGGCTCCAGAGCAAACTAATTGATGCTGCAGCCAAACTACTTGCTCACAACTTTAATGCCGGTCGCTCACAAAGTAGAATTTTTGCTCACAAGGCTCCACAGCTGAGAGGGAACCTTGCTCTGGACCGGCTCTCCAGCCTGGCGCGAGGAAGGGGGCAACCGGGGAAGGCAGGCACTGCAGCCCAGGGGGCGCTGTCTCCTCATTTTTTAAACGAGGGCTTTCCTCTGTCGCGGGGATATCCTCTCCCCCCCCCATCTAAATGTTTGAACCTTGGGGGGGGGGGACAGTGTTGGGCTCAATTTTAAGCACATGGTTTTGCAGTCCCCTTTGCCAAGCTTAGGCGCACGTGCACGTCTGGGCAATAGTAAGCCTGTTCTCAACGGTTAGCGTCTCACTGGCCTTTACCGAATGACCTCTGCTCCCTGCTTGGGGGTAAGCGGGCAGGAACCGAGAGGTAAACAGAGCTGCGACCTCTCTGCACGGCAATCGCAGATAAAGCAGGGCTGCCCATACTCTGTGAGACATCCAAACTGTGCACCTGGGACGACACAACATGCATACTAGAAGACAATGAGCCAATGGAAGCCCTGCGGAGGAGGGGGAGCTGGCCCTATAGGAAGGATACTCAAACTCCACGACTGAGGCAAATGGGTCAGGATCGGGGGTACTGATTCCATGTAACCAGTGATCCTCTCTCTAGTTCTTCTTCTTCTCCGTGTGTCTTGAAGGGCATGGCCAGGACA
>NW_015162715.1:3197-10710 GCF_001447785.1 Gekko japonicus | reverse complement strand
TGCTCTGCCACTGAGCCACAGCCTTTCCCTAGGGTTTACACATGAAACTGCCTTATACTGAATTAGAGCCTTGTCCTGAATGAGTGACAGTGTGGTGTGGTGCTTAAGAGTGGCGGAATGTAATCTGGAGAGCTGTGTTTGATTCCCCACTCCTCCACATGCAGCCAGCTGGGTGACCTTGGGTCAGTCACAAGTTCTCTCAGAACTGTTCTTTCAAGAGCAGTTTCTCTCAGAGCTCTCTCAGCCCCACCTACCCCACAGGGTGTCTATTGTGGGAAGGGGAGGGGAAAGGAGATTGTAAGCCACTCTGAGACTCCTTTGGTTAGTAGAAAAGTGGGGTATAAATACTTTTGCTCCTTCACTTCCTCTTCCTCCTGGCATTTTCTCAGGGATCCCTCCCTTTCTGACCACTGTTTTAATTGTTTTCATGCTGTGCATTTATTCTGGCTCACGTTTTAAGTGTTTTAACTGTGTGTTTCTTGTTGGTTTTAATGATTGTTACTATTTTATTATGTATGTCTTGTTAGCCACCTTGGCGGCCCTTGTTACGGCAGAAAGGCAGGGTATACATCTGTTTAAATAAATTTTATAAAGTCTCCAACAAAATAACTTAAAAGGGAGAGTACAGTGCAAGATAGCAGAATTAGAATTCAGCACACAGTCGGCTCAGCAAGAACTTGGGATTCCCCAGTCATTACCAGCGTTAATGCGTTTAGCCAGAACTATCATGATTTCCAATTACTGCTTTTGTGAGTGGCCAGGATTTTTCCATTGCATCAGAACTTTGTAGTTTTCTATCTCCCTCTGGACTTCTAAATTTCACAACCTCTGATCCTGCTGTATACAATGATTTCTTCTCAACCTCCTATCTAAATGTTTGACCCAGGATGACCCCGGCTAGCCAGAGCTCATCAGATCCAGAAAGCTAAGCAAAGTCAGCTCAAGTGACTAGTTGGATGAGAGACCACCGAGGAAGTCCAGGGTTGCTACGCAGAGGCAGGCAATGGCAAACCCACCTCCGTTCGTCTCTTGCGTTGACCTGGATGGCCCAGCCTAGCCTGTTCTTGTCAGAGCTCAGAAGCTCAGCAGGGTCAGGCCTGGTTAGTTCTTGGATGGGAGACCACCAAGAAAGTCCAGGGTTGCTATGCAGAGGCAGGCAGTGGAAAACCACGTCTTTTGTGTGTTTGTATTTTTGCATTTTGTGTGTACGTGCACTCGTGCCTGGAAATCATGGTGACCTCTGGAAACTCCTCCTGGGGCACGGGGAACATTCAGAGAAGTGGCTTGATAACCTGCCTCTGGCCTCCCAGCCCTGGCATTCCTTGGAGGTCTCCCATCCAAATACTTGCCCGGGTCGGTCCTGCTTAGCTTCCGAGATCTGATGAGATCGGGCATGTCCGGGCGATCCAGACAAACCTCTTCTGTTCATCTCTTGCCTTGACCTGGACGGCCCAGGCTGGCCTTATCTCATCAGCTCTCAGAAGCTAAGCAGGGTCGGCCCTGGTTTGTACTTGGAGGGGAGACCACCAAGGAAGCCCAGGGTTGCTACGCAGAGGCAGGCAACGGCAGATCCCCTTCCGCTTGCCCCTTGCCTTGAAAACCCTACGGGATTGTCTGAAATCAGCTGTGACCTGACGGCGCTTACACACACTCAGTGAGCAAGGGCGTAGACCTTCCAATTTCCTGGTGGGGTGCTGGGGCTGGGCCAAAGCCGTTGCTATCCTAGGTCCTTAAAAGGACCAGGGCCCAGTGACCTCATAGGGAGGAGCCAGTGACAACACAGGGAGGGGCCTCCCACTGCCACTACCTATGGAAGCGGAGGGAGTATGTGTCAAGGTTTCAAATAGTACAAAAACAAACCTACCTACAAATAAGAGGAATTTTGGACAAAGTCTGAAATATTCTGGCCAGTACACATCAGTGCACATACATTGGTGTAGTGGTTAAGTGCGCAGACTCTAATCTGGGAGAACCAGGGTTGAAGAAGAAGAGATTGGATTTATACCCTGCCCTTAGAGTCTCAGAGCGGCTTATAAATACCTTTCCCTTCCCCTCTCCCCACAACAGACACCCTTGTGAGGTAGGTGGGGCTGAGAGAGCTCTTGAGAGAAACTGCTCTTTCAAGGACAGCTCTGACAGAACTATGGCTTGCCCAAGGTCATCCAGCATCTGCAAGTGGAGGAGTGGGGAATCAAACCCGGTTCTCCCAGATTAGAGTCCGCACACTTAACCACGACACCACACTGATTCCCCACGCCTCCACTTGCAGCTGCTGGATGACCTTAGGCAAGCCATAGTTGAAGTTCTGATAAGAGGTGTTCTCTCAAGGGCAATTTCTCTCAGAGCTCTCTCAGCCCCACCTACCTCACAGGGTGTCTGGTGTGGGGAGTGGAAGGGAAAGGAGTTTGTAAGCCGCTTTGAGACTCCAAGTGAAGGGCGGGGTATAAATCCAATCTCTTCTTCTTCTCTTCTTCCGTTTAGATCCTTGGCAAATATGTGCAAATGTCTGCTGGGACAAGCTTCCCATGGGTTGTGCAAGCAGGGCGCGGCTTCTAACTTTTCATCAAGTTTGCCAGCCTGTTTTATAGCTTTTTATGCCAACAGCCACCATGCACAGTAAGCCACAGTGCAACAATGCTATTAAACGCTTGAAAGAACCAGTTCGTGCTAGCTGTGGCTGCCTGGGCGCTGACGAGCTGTCAATACACACCCACCCACAGACATCAAACCCTCACGCAAAGCCTTTGATCAAACCTGTCTCCCCACCCCCTTGACATCACTCTCTCCAGACCCTTTGCAGGTGCATCCTGGGAGCCCACCTGGAAGGCATCCTGGGAAACCTCCAGGAATCGCCTGGAGACTTCCTAGCACCAAATCCCCCTTCTCCGTTTCCTGCTTGGAGAAGCGGGGGGGGGGCTTGCTCCATTATTATCCGTATTACAAATATGGATAATTACAAATGCCACAGGAAGTGGTGGTGGCTACAAGCATGGACGGCGTCAAGAGGGAATTAGATAAGCATCTGGAGCAGAGGTCCATCAGTGGCTCTTAGCCACAAGGTATAGATAGGGGCTCTGGGGCAAGTGATGCTCTGTCTTCTTGGTGCTTGGGGGGGTCAACAGTGGGAGGGCTTCTAGTGTCCTGGCCCCACTGCTGGACCTCCTGATGGCACTGGTATTTCTGGCCACTGTGTGACACAGAGTGTTGGACTGGATGGGCCATTAGCCTGATTCAACATTGGCTTCTCTCATGTTCTTATGTTAAATACACCGGGAGACCTTTGGGCTGCCTTCCTGTTCTCCGACTGCAGACAAAATTATTATTTTTTAAATTTCCACCCAGGAGAAGAATATCTCAGAAGCACCACCAAGCCCGTTTCTTTAAACACCCCGCGTCCCTCCTCCCCCAGTCTGAAAAGCCCCAAACCTCTTCTGAGCCCTTCTCGGACGCGTTGGAGCGTCTCAACACTCTGTGCACGCTCAGAGGCACTTTCCAATACTTCGGAGGGAGGGGGGCGCGCATTGGAAATCGGCAGAGGGTCGGAGCCCAGGAGGGAAGAAAGCCCCCCCCCACACACACACACCCCTTTCAAGCCTCCCCTCCTCGGCCCCTCATTCCTTTCTCACCAGCACCGCGAATCGCAACGGGATCCTCCCGAAGAGGCGATCGGGGCAGGGCGCGTAGAGGAGGGCATGGCAGGCATGTCTCCACTGGGGAGGCCGGAGGCGCAGCGCCTCCTCCCGAGGCAAGGCACGAGTTTGGGGCATGGCACCCCCCAGCACCCCTTCCAACCGCGCTCGATGCTCTCTCTCTTCCCCGTTCACGACCTCCGCCTTTTCCCCCTGCGCAGGGAGTTAAAAGGATTATAAACAGACGGGCTTACATCCTGCGCGTCGCGTCCAATCAGCGAGCAGCGAACGGCCGCCGCCGCCAATCAGAGGGCCGGCAGGAAAGGGTCGTCGAACGTCGAGACATGTCGGCGGCGGTGATGCATGCCGGCTCGCGGGGAGTGACGCGCGGAGAGCGCCTGCGCGGCTCCAGAATGTCTTTTCAAGCAGGGTCGGGTGTGGGAGCCGTCTGCCGCGGTGGCGTTGCCAACCTCCAGGTGTGGTCTGGAGATCTCCCGGAATCAGCTGATTGCCGGGCTTCATCAATCACTTCTTTGTTTATTGCAAACACTTATTTGATTCGAATGTTTATTTATTTATTCCCGCCCCCTCTGGAAAAACTAGCTCCTTTGGAAGGGGGGCCCTATGGCGTCATGCCTTACCGAGGTCCCTCCCCTCCCTAAACCCCACTTGGTTGTTGATTTTAAAGGTGCCACTGGACTCATATGCACAAATATATAGATCTCAATAAGAAGGAACCAAAAAAAAAAAAAAAGTGCCATTTGACTCAGACTTTGTGGAACTGAGAGCCAGTTTGGTTGTAGTGGTTAGGAGTGTGGACTGTAATCTGGGAGAACCGGGTTTGATTCCCCGCTCCTCCACATGCAGCCAGCTGGGTGACCTTGGGTCAGTCACAATTTTCTCAGAGCTGTTGTCTCACGAGCAGTTCTCGAGAGAGCTCTCTCAGCCCCACCTACCTCACAGCAGGGTGTCTGTTGTGAGGAGGGGGAAGGGAAAGGAGACTGTAAGCCGCTCTGAGGCTCCTTTGGGTAGTGGACAAACTGCTTAAAGACTGGTTTCAGAGCGTAGCCGTGTTGTTCTTCAGTAGAATAGCTAGATAGGAGTCCAGTATTACCTTAGGGACCAACAGGGGGTTTGGGCTAACAGCTTTGCAAGTCAAAAGCTTCCTTCATCAGGTCTGACAAAGGGAATGTTGACTCGAAAGCTCGTACCCTGGAAATCTGGTTGGTCCCTAAGTTGCTAGCATTTACCGAGCACTGAACCCATTCTGCAGAATGAATTGGTATTCAACTGAATGAAACCCTCGTCGGCAGCAAATGTGTGTGAATTAAGATGTATATATGTTGTCCTCCCCTACCCACAAATCATTGTTAGTCCCTCGTAATATTGAGTAACTGTAAATCTCTCAGAGCCAGCAAGCTCTGCAGGATTGAGCGATCAATAAATTGAAAGATGATGATGATGATGATGATGATGATGATGATGATGATGATGATGATGATGATGATGATGATGATGATGATGATGATGATGATTCTGAATAACTTCTGGTATGAATCACATTTTATTATTCCCTCACATAAAAACAACAACAACTTCCCTTTTCGTAATAAAAAAGGATTCACTCAGAGTGTTATTTTACCCTGCCCTTCACTCCCTGAAGGAGTCTCAGAGCAGTTTACAATCTCCTTTCCCTTCCCCTCCCCACAACAGACACCCACCCTGTGAGGTAGGTGGGGCTGAGAGAGCTCTCTCTCTCTCTCGAGAACTGCTGGTGAGAGAACAGCTCTGAAAGAATTTCTAACTGTCCCAAGGTCACACCGGCAGCTGCATGTGGAGGGAACGGAGAATCAAACTCAGTTCTCCCAGATTAGACTCCGTGCTCTTAACCACCACGCCAAACTGGTTCATGAAAATGAAATGTGACACACCATTCCACAAATGTGACACATCATTTTCCACGTCAGAAAATGACAGCCTCGGGCCACCTTAAAGACTGCAGAATCTCTTACAGCATAAACTTTTGCAAGTCGACATCCACCTCATTAAATGCATGAAGTGTTACGTTCAGTTTGCACAGATAAGTATACCCAAAGCTGCCAACTGTAAAACTGGGGGTTTATTAACAAAGAGACCAGAGAGCTCAGTTTCCCAAATCAAGGACTGTTACATCCAGGGGTCATTTTGTAGAAAAAGAGGTGCAGGAGCTCATTAGCATAACTCATTAGCATAACTTATTTGCATATGCCACACCCCCTGACATCACCGGAAGTGTGCCAGAAGGCAACACCCACTGCTCAGGCTCCACTGGACTCTTTTGGATTGCTAGCTATTGGGCAGGGGGGGAACGTGCAGATCTGTCCTCGTAGAGGAGGGAGAGCTTGTACCTGAATAAAACCTGGTCATAAAGGTGCCACTGGACTGTTTTGGACTGGGAGGCCGGGGGGGGAGCACTGCAACTTACCTGGCTGCTTCTTGCTCTGAGGAAGGGCTGCTGGGAGCAGGGGGTGGGGCTTGTTGCATGTGCCCGCCCCCTGGGCTCTTTACTGCCGGAGCTCCGCTCCTGTGCGCTCCTGCAGGAAATGACCCCAGGTTACGTCACAGAGCAGAGGTGTTTGGTTACAGCTGCGTGACTACCTTTTAGAGAGGAACCCATACTTTAGTAGGAAAGCTGTTACACAGGCATATTGTTCGCCCAACCGATTTGCATTCCTCGCTGCTTCTTTCTGAAGGCAAGTGGATCAGCCAGGAGTCCATTTTGATAAATATTTTCTCTGTACAGCACTTAGAATCGGTGTTTAACAAACAATACCATTTTCTCACTGAAAAACTACCAAGCGGCTTCCAAACATTGGCTGCTATGAAAGCTTTTCTCCTAACTAATTATCCCACATCTCAGTTTCAGTTTGCAGAGTAAACATGGCACTGGGGCCTTTTTTTACACACACAGAGACACACACACCCTCCTCCCTCCCTCCCGAGTATCCCCCCCCGCAGTAAGCCCATTCATTCTTTTGATTCATTCTTGTGCATGTACAGACATGTCCCAACCCCGTCTTATCCAAGAAACTCCCGTCAGAACATCTCTTGGATAACAGTTTAACATTTTAATGTTAATATCTTGTATTCGTGGGCACTCAATGAAATGGTTGAGCAGTCGGGTTAGAACGGATAAGAGGAAGTCCTTCTTCACCCGAAGAGTGATTAACACATGGAATTCACTGCCACAGGAGGTGGCGGCGGCTACAAACAGGGACAGCTTCAAGAGGGAATTGGATGAACATATGGAGCAGAAGTCCATCCGTGACTATTAGCCACAAGGGATAGGTAGAAACTCTTGGTGTGGGGAAAGGGATGCTCTGTCATCTTGGTGCTTGGAGGGAGGGCCACAGTGGGAGGGCTTCTAGTGTCCTGGCCCCACTGGTGGACCTCCTGATGGCACCTGGTATTTCTGGCCACTGTGTGACCCAGAGTGTTGGACTGGGTGGGCCATTGGCCTGATCCAACATTGGCTTTTCTTAGGTTCTTATAAGAGGGAATTGGATGAACACATGGAGCAGAGGTCCATCAGGGGCTATTAGCTACAAGGTATAGATAGGAACTCTCAACCTGGAGCAAGGGATGCTCTGTATTCTTGGTGCTTGGGGGGGTGGGAACATTGGGAGGGCATCTGGTGTCCTGGCCCCACTGCTGGACCTCCTGATGGCGCCTGGTATTTTTGGCCACTGTGTGGCAGAGTGTTGGACGGGAGGGGCCATTGGCCTGATCCAACATTGGCTTCTCTTACGTTCTTATGTATTTGTGTCTGTTTTTTATGTTGTTATCAACTTGACTTGTTGGTTTTAATGCTGCAAGTCGCCACAAGATTCTTTGGGCGTGTGAGA
>NW_015162715.1:0-2482 GCF_001447785.1 Gekko japonicus | reverse complement strand
ACCCGGGGGAACTGCGATCCCCCGCGACCCCCCCCCCCCAATCGACCCCTGGTTGAAACTAGTTAAGTTCAGTTAAATCCAGCATTCTTTTTGTTTTTAGCTTCATTATATATTGCACGTTTTACCAAGTGGTTAAGGATGGGTTTACAACAACCCATAAAATAAAATAAATAAAATGAAAGCATTTAATAGTGTGTTTCATAGGATCGTGAGTAACAACAACTGAAGATCGATTTGATTGTTGGACTAAAGCAGCAGAACAAAGTGGCACCTTTAAGACCAACAAAGATTAATTCGGAGCTTTCGTGTGCTCTCAGCCACGGGGTATATAGCTGGAACACTCCGTTTGGGGCAGTGATGCTCTGTCTTCTTGGTGCTTGGGGGGGCAACACCAGGAGGGCTTCTAGTGTCCCGGCACCACTGATGGACCTCCTGAGGGCACCTTGTATTTTTGGCCACTGTGTGACAGAGTGTTGGCCTGGATGGGCCACTGGCCTGATCCAGCATTGGCTTCTCTTATGTTCTTATGAAAACGCTAAGGGGTCGCCCTAAGCCACTTGTCTCCACCCCCAGTAAGGCATCCCCCCTTTTCCTTAGGACCTTGCTTGGGGGCAGAGAACCCTCTTAGAGCGGTAGAAGGAAAAGAGGGCATGAACTCTGCACACTTGAACTTAGACGCCCCAACTTTCCCTGTTAAAGCATCAGGCACCGCGCCTTGCAGCTTCTCTCAGCAGAATATTTATGAAACTGAATTCAGAAGAAACACGGGGAAATCCCCTTCCTAAGAAAGCTTTCAAACTTCCGGGTACTGAAGTTTTCAAAACCCATCCCAGTTACGGATGGATTGTAACTCCACGACTCAGATCGCAGGCACATTTATACCAGTAAGCAGAAGGGGGGGGGGGGTTAAACGTTTTCTAGAAACTCAAATACTTTGTGGCCACCAAATGAGAAGGGAGCACTCACTGGAGAAGACCCTGATGCTGGGAAAGATCGAAGGTCAAAGAAGACGGGGATGGCAAAGGATGAGATGGTTAGACAGTGTTATCGAGGCAACGAACATGAAATTGAGCAAACTCTGGAACACAACGGAAGACAGGAGGGCCTGGCGTGATGTTGTCTGTGGGGTCGCAAAGAGTCGGATTCAACTGAGCGGCGACGATAAAAAGTAGTTCAAGTGGCCAGAAGTCCCGCGCACTGAACAACAGCATGTCTGAATTGCTGTTTAGGACTCTGGTTGCAAAAACAATAAGAAGAAATGAGATAGTAAAAAGCATGTCAGAGGAACAGATCTCTCCAATGTGCAGCGCTATGTGTGGGTGGGTGGGGAGAGGTTCTTTTTCCCAGGGAAGTGTTGAAACATACAAATCACACATATCTCTGAAGATAAAAGCAAGACTGGGAGAATGCATCTTCAGAATGGGGGCAGGAAATCACTGGGGAGGTCTGGCTCCCCCTGGTGGCGGTGGGAAATGGTGTCAGTGTTCCCTCTAAGCTGTGGAGTCCTGTGAGCTAAAATTCTACTTTGTGAGCTACTGGCATTAAAGTTGTGAGCAGGTGATTTGGCTACTGCATACATTAGTTTGCTCTGGAGCCCTCCTTCCTGAGCTAAGGCAAAAATGTGTGAGCTTGAGGCTAAAAAACTGTGAGCTAGCTCACACTAACTCAGTTTAGAGGGAACACTGGTGTCAGGTTGCAGCTGGCTTATGGCGACCCATTATGGGGTTTTCAAGGCCAGAGACATCCAGAGGGGGTTTGCCGTTGCCTGCCCCTGTGTAGAAATCCCGGACTTCCTTGATGATCTCCCATCCAAGAACTAACCAGGACCGACCCTGCTGAGCTTCCAGTATCTGATGAAATCGGGCTAGCCTGGGCCGTCCAGGTCATGGCAAGAGACAAACAGAGGTGGTTTGCCGTTGCCTGCCTCTGCGTAGCAACCCTGGACTTCCTTGGTGGTCTCCCATCCAAGTAATAATCGGGGCTGACCCTGCTTAGCTTTCAAGATCTGACCAAATCAGTCTAGCCTGGGCCCATCCAGGTCAAGGCAAGAGACAAACAGAGATGGTTTGCCATTTTTCTGCCTCTGCGTAGCAACCCTAGACGTCCTTGGTGGTCTCCCGGCCACGTACTAAACATGGCCACCCCTGCTCAGCTTCCATGATCTGATGAGATCATCAGGCTAGCTCTGGCCCTCTAGTACATCCCTCTAAGATGTGGAGTCTTGTGAACAAAAATTCTGAATTGTGAGCGACTGGCATTCAAATACTGAGTAAGCAATTTGGCTACTGCATAAATGAGTTTGCTCTGGAGCCATCCTTCCTGAGCTAGGTAGAAATGTGTGAGCCGGAGGCTAAAGAACTGTGAGCTAGCTCACACTAACTCAGCTTAGAGGGAACACTGTAGGTGGCTCCTTCCAAAGTTGGAGCTACTAATCCCTTCCCGCCCCAGTTTACGCCTCTTGAAAGAAAGAATAAACACGAGA
>NW_015162714.1:7498-10765 GCF_001447785.1 Gekko japonicus | reverse complement strand
CAAGCTTGCCGTTTATGAGCATGCGCAAGAGTCACTAGGAAACAACTATCAACATATGAGTTAATACAGAAAGCAATGCAGGTTAAGAGGTCCTAACAGGTGAAGCATATATACAAAGGATAAACCATGACAGCTTGCTGACACATGGGATCCGATGAGCTGATGGCCTCCAAAATGCCCTCTCCTCACCAGCCTCGCTCAGGAGGACTTTGCCAACGGAGGGCCTTGGTGGCTTCCTTGACGGAGTCCGTCCTTCTCATCTTGGGTCTTCTGCTTCTCCTTCTAGAAGCAGCATCTCTTCACACTGGATCCTGAACATCTTACACTGTTTTGACCAACCTACAAAACAAGCAGAAGATTATTGCAGCTATCAACTTGCGGGCCAGTTTCCCTAGACCTGCTGGCTTGTGATATTTGATTTCCCGTTTCATTATTTGTGGGATGTCCAATCCCGTTGCTTGTGTGGACTTCCTCTGTGTGACCCGCCTTCAGTCCCAGTGAGAAAGGCAGACAATAAAGTGGAGGGAGCCCTCAATGCATTCATTCTGGATGTGGAGGCCACGTTTGGAGACGTCCAGAAAAGTTGCCTACAAAGATAGGTTATCAAATGTACTGGATGAGAATGAAACCACCTGGTTTCCATGTTGCTTGGAACCGTATCTTTTACAACACGTAAGTGAATATAAAACACAATAAATATGAGAAATAGTGAGATTTCTTATTAAAAGATGACCAACAAACATGAATATTTTCAGACTCCAAAAGGAAAACATCAAATATCTAATTAACAAAGGTGAAAACTGTTCCTTGACCTGTGCTATAAAGAGTATCACACCACATTGAATGCTCTCGTTTTTTATTTTTTAATACGTCTAATTTCTAATATTGCCAGTTCAAGGAAATAACACAAGTATGGATATAATAGCAAAACTCCAATACCAGCTAATCAACCGGCTGGAAACACTGAGGGTGCCTGAACATCACCAATGTGTGTCTTTCTCTTTCTTGCGCTCCATGACAGGCCCACAGGCTCCCCAAAGAAGGCCTCTGTGCTTCCTCCTCGCTCGCCTCTTGAGCTCTTCGCTTCACCCTCTCCCTGTGGGTGCTGCTTGGGCCTCTGTCACAGGGTTGACACTCCCAGGGTGTTGCCAGTTGCTGAGTGCGACTGAAAAGGGTCTGATTGGTGGAGGTGGAGAAGTCTCCAAAACCAGAGACCTCTCAGCGGGGTTCACGGTTGGAAGTTGCTTGTGGTGCTCCTCATTCCCTGAGCCGGCCTCTCAGGCGGCCTCCGCTAGTCTGGCACTGGAAGGCCTTGCCTTGGGTGAAGCCGAGATGCTCCCTCAACCACACCGAGATGTGCCCGGGACACCCTGGCAAGGGACCGGTGAGCAGAAGATGGATCGGTTCCCTGCAGAGAGGAGACTGGTGGCCTGGCTGTGGTTGAGGTAGGGGCTTCTGTCGTCATGTGGGCGGTGGCTGCAGCCTGGGAACGGACACGGACACGACGGACGCAGTCCAAGAAATGACATCACTACGTCCCTCTGAGCTGGTCTTCATCTTCGGTTAACAAAGCACCTTTAACTCATTGACTTGACTGAGACTTAGCTATGACTTGTTTGGGTCCATTAGTCTTGGGCTGTTCAAGGGTTGAATCCTTGATCTCCTGTTTATCTTCTCTGGGCCATAGTGTCTCCTCTAAACCGTTTCCCCTTCTTTAACCTGCCACCCAACTCCCCCGCCTGTGAATCCATCGACTGAGGATGGCACTCTGCTGGATCCCTCGGGAAATGGAAGAGTCCTCTTCAACCTCTCCTCCTTAGAAACTCCTTCCTGACATGATGAGGGGAAGCGTCAGAATGGAGAGAGCTCAGTGGTGTGTTTGGAAACTCAGAGGCACGGGGGACCCCCTCCAACACCCCTCCCAGACCGGGTGTCCGGTAAGGATTCCCCAAGAGAACTGTTCTGGTGCAGGGTGGTGTCCGCCCATCCCTATGGTCATCTGCCAGAGTTACAACTAATCTCCAGACGACAGAGATCAGTTCCTCTGGGGAAAGCCAAGCCCCGATTCCCGCTCCCGCGGAATCGGGGCCCGGGGGAAAACCCACCCCCGCGTGTGTGTCACCCCCAGCGTGTGACGTCACTTCTGGGTTATGTACATGCGGCGCATGCGCGCGCTGTGCACGCGCACGACAACAACGCCGGCCGGGAGCCCCCCGCACACCCTGCAAAAACAAATTTGGCAACCCTACAATGAGCTCTGTTCTTGGATCGACAGGAGGGAACTGAAGGACCAGGTCAGCGGGGGGGGGAGGGGCTCCTGTTCCTCAGCCCCATTGGCCTCCCTGGGTGGTTGTGCCATCCCTCCAGGAACCCTGCCCACTGTGAGCCGGAGAGCAGAAGCACCTTTGCCGAAGAAGGTGGCGAGGAACAGAATGCCGGGGGAGGGGGCTGGAAGCGACAGAGACAGTTACGGAAGGCAGTTGCCCCCCCCTGCCGCTGCTGTGGCTGTGGGGACCCTGTGCTGGGCCCTGGAACCCAGAAGAAACTGTGTTTGAAACCCACAATGCGCAATTTGGCCTGGAGCTGCCACCCTTTCAGAGGGCTGCAGGTGCAGGAAGAGGCGGGTGTTAGTTTGAGCGTTCCTCCCAGACAAGCCAAATGCAGGAGCCTTTTGTCCTGCTGGGGGGAGATCCCCACCCCCTTTCTACTGCTGGGGCAGGTCTAAGCAGGGGAGAGATTGTGGGCTTTGAGGGACTCCATGGAGAGAAAAGCACGGCTGCCCATCCTCTGCGACGGCAAGGAAAGGGGTGCCAGCCAGACTTCTCCTTCCTGTGCGAGGACTGAAGGCACGGGACTCCCTGCTGCCACCCGCTGCCATGTCAGCAATGCAGCCTCCTGAGTCCACGGAGGGCTGAGCCCTCGCTGGTGGGTGCTGCCTGGGAGTGGGGAAAGGGGCAGACGATCGGGCCCAGAAAGAGCCGGGGAGGGTGAAATCCTGCTGGGACTCGAACGCACCCCAAAGGACACTGCAGTTCGTGAGTGGAACGGAAGTTCCCGTTCTTTCCATGCTGTCGACTTTCCGTATCCCATTGATAGGTGGCATTCTCTTGGGCTGTGCATTCTCCTCGCGGGTCCTCCTACCTTCAGCTTGAGAAGAAGCCCTGCCCGTCTTCTTGAGCGTCTTCTCTTTAGTTGTTTTCCGCACACAGCTTTTGATCTCTTTCCAGGCTGGTGCTTGCTGAGGTAACTCCCATTTCATCCACATTT
>NW_015162714.1:0-4284 GCF_001447785.1 Gekko japonicus | reverse complement strand
GTGGGGAAAAAGGCCGATGATTGAGCAGAAGACGAGCCGGGGTGGGTGCCCCAAGAGACACTGCACTTTGCAAGTGGAACGGAAGTTCCCGTTCTTTCCGTGCTCTCGATTTTCCGTATCCCATTGATAGGGGGCATTCTCTTCGGCTGCGCGTTCTCCTCGCGGGTCCTCCTACCTTCAGCTTGAGAAGAAGCCCTGCCCGTCTTCTTGAGCGTCTTCTCTTTAGTTGTTTCCCGCACACAGCTTTTGATCTCTTTCCGGGCTGGTGCTTGCTGAGGTACCTCCCATTTCATCCACCTTCTCTTTGATGGCATCTCCTCTGATTTCCTTGGAAGGGCTTGGGTTCTTTCGTTGGGTTTGACCCCCAGCTCTGGGAGGGTCCGCTCTCTTTGATCCCTCCTCTCTTCCTTGGCCCTGGATGTTTCAAGCTCGAGAGTGATCTTGGCCACTGTTTTCTCCGGCCTGGATGACTTCCGCAGTATTTTCCCCACACTGCTACGCGGAGTCAACGGAGGCAGCTGTTCTGCAGGTGGGGTGGGGACGGGCACAGTGTCTACTTTCGACCACATGATGTCTATCTTTGGAAGGGACACAACGCGGACTAATGTGCCGTCATCCTCAAAGTAGATGTAGCCCCTCTTGTACCAGGCAGATGTTTCCCTGCCACCTCCATTAGATACATCTAGAAATAAAGAACAAACAATAGAATTGAAATACAATAGAGATTTTTTTTTAAAAAAAGGGGGGGTGGAGCATTGAGGTTATGAACCTCCAAATGATGGGAAGCCACAGCCAGCTAACAGCCAGTCACCAGGGGGCCTGAAGGCTCTGCAGTCTGTGGTGCTGACACCGTCTGTTTGCCAGTGTCTCTCCTTGTTGCTACCGACCTGGAGATCTTGCTGCTGATCTCCACTGACTCAAAAGCCTCTCAAGCGACTCTCAGCCCCCAATAGAGATCTCCTCCTTTGTTAGGGACCCTCCGGCATAATCTGTGACGTGGCCATTCAGCAGAACCCCAGAGCTCTGGCAGGGTCTCCCTCAGCCCACGCCCCACTGCGTGACCTGGATGGCTTCCGCAGTATTTCCCCCACACTGCTATGAGGAGTCAACGGAGGCAGGTTTTCTGCAGGTGGGGTGGAACGTCCACAGTGTCTACTTTCAGCCACATGATGTCTATCTTTGGGAGGGGCTGGAACATTGGATTTTTTTTTTGGTCGTCCTCTTCTAGCCCAGAAGGCTCTTCCTCCACAACGCGGACTAATGTGCCGTCATCCTCAAAGTAGATGTTCTTTCGGTGGGTTTGACCACCAGCTCTGAGAGGTTCCGCTCTCTTTGATCCCTCCTTTCTTCATTGGCCCTGGATGTTTGCAGTTCAAGAGTTATCTTGGCCATTTTTTTGTCTGATCTGGATGGCTTCCGCAGTATTTTCCCCACACTACAGGCTCTTCCTCCACAACGCGGACTAATGTGCCGTCATCCTCAAAGTAGATGTAGCCCCTCTTATACCAGGAAGATGTTTCCTGGCCACCTCCATCAGGTACATCTAGAAATAAAGAACAAACAATACAATTGAAATACAGTAGAGATTTTTGTAAAAAAGGGGGGATGGAGCATTGAGGTTATGAACCTCCAAATGAGGAAAAGCAACAGCCAGCTCACAGACAATCACCAGGCGGCCTGAATGCTCTGCAGTCTGGAGTGCTGACGCCGTCTGTTTGCCACGTTGCTCTCCTTGTCAGCGGGAAGAGCTCCCTAAAGAACTCATTTTGTGTTTTCTTGGGGCCAGTCTGTGCTCTCTTCCCCCACCCATCCCCTGGGGTCTCCCTCCTGTTCTCCAGGGTGAGCGTCTTGCCCCTTTCCTCGTGACCAGCACGGTGGGCCCTTGAGAGGTGATTTCTACGGACAAAGGTTCTGGGTCTTATGCTGCTACCGACAACCGAGCCCAGGAAGAGCCAGGAAGCTGGAAGTCCTGCTTGGACTTAAGCACACCCCAAAAGACACTGCAGTTCGTGAGTGGAATGGAAGTTCCCGTTCTTTCTTTGCGGTTGAGTTTCATTTTCCCATTGGTGCCTGGTATCTTCTTGGGCTGCGCATTCTCCTTGTGGGTCCTCCTTCCTTCAACTTGAGAAGCCCTTTCCGTTTTCTTGAGTTTCTTCTCCTTTGTTCTTAACACACTTGTTTCCAGCTCACAGATTTTGATGTCTTTCCGGGCTGGTGCTTGCTGAGGTAAGTCCCATTTCATCCACCTTCTTTTTGATGGCACCTCCTCTGCTGTCCTTGGAAGGGGTGGGGTTCTTTCGGTGGGTTTGACCACCAGCTCTGGGAGGGTCCGCTCTCTTTGATCCCTCCTCTCTACATTGGCCCTGGATGTTTCAAGCTCAAGAGTTATCTTGGCCATTGTTTTGTCCAACCTGGATGGCTTCCGCAGTACTTCCCCCACAATGCTACGAGGAGTCAACGGAGGCAGGTTTTCTGCAGGTGGGGTGGGAACGTGCACAGTGTCTACTTTCGGCCACACAATGTCTATCTTTGGGAGGGGCTGGAACATTGGTTCTTTTGCTTCGTCCTCTACAAGCTCTTCCTCCACAGCGCGGACTAATGTGCCGTCATCCTCAAAGTAGATGTAGCCCCTCTTATACCAGGAAGATGTTTCCTGGCCACCTCCATCAGGTACATCTAGAAATAAAGAACAAACAATACAATTGAAATACAGATTTTTTTTAAAAAGAGGGGATGGAGCATTGAGGTTATGAACCTCCAAATGAGGAAAAGCAACAGCCAGCTCACAGACAGTCACCAGGCGGCCTGAATGCTCTGCAGTCTGGAGCGCTGACGCCATCTGTTTGCCACGTTGCTCTCCTTGTCAGCGGAAAGAGCTCCCTAAAGAGCTCCTGTTGTGTTTTCTTGGGGCCAGTCTGTGCTCTCTTTCCCCTCCCCTCGGGTCTCCCTCCTGTTCTCCAGTGAGAACGTCTTGCCCCTTTCCTAGTGACCAGCATGGTGGGCCTTTGAGAGGTGATTTCTATGGACAGAGCTTCTGGGTCTTATGTTGCTACCGACAACCGAACCCAGGAAGAGCCAGGAAGCTGGAAGTCCTGCTTGGACTTAAGCACACCCCAAAAGACACTGCAGTTCATGAGTGGATTCTCTGCCATTGGCCACATGACGTCTATCTTGGGGGGGGGGTATGTTGGCCTTCTTGGTTCGTCGTCATTTAGCCCCAAAGGCTCTTCTTCCAGAATGCAAACCAATGTGGTTTCATTTTTGAGATACCAGTGGCCTCTCTTCTACCAGGAAGATGTTTCCTGGTCAACTCCATTCGATACATCTAGAAATAAAGAAAACCCTAACAGAATGGAAATGTGATAGAGATTTTAAAAAAATGGATGGATCACTGAGGTTCTGAACCTCCAAATGAGCAAATGCAGCAGGCAGCAGACTGAAGGCTGGGGAAGGGTCTGTGGCCTTTGACGGTCCGCTGCCTCCTTTCCTGGCGATGTGGGTGCTTGCTCTGATTGGCCCTTTGTGCACCGGTCTTTCCCTTCGTGTCTCCATCGACTTTTATATCTTTTTCTGCATTCCCTCCCACTTTCACCTCACAGGCCCTTTTGATTTTTCTTTTTGGCTCTGCATTCCTTTCTGGCCCTCCGGCCATCTGTTCACTTTCTGTTCACTCTCTCCTTGGCTTTCCCAATGTGTGTGCGGAGTGGCGCGGGGGGGGGGGGGGGGGGGGGGGGGGGGGGGATGGCGGCCTTCTCCTTAGCGGACCACACAGACGCACGAGATGGAAATCAGGAGCAGCACAGACAGGGACGGGTGATATTCACGGAGAAATAAAAATTGGTCTTATTGGGGAATATAAATCACAACCAGTGTTCCCTCTCAGCTGAGTGAGTGTGAGCCAGCTCACAGTTTTTTACCCGCCTGCTCACACCTTTTTTGTCTTCGCTCAGGAAGGAGGGGGCTCCGGAGCAAACTGGTTTATGCAGCAGCCAAATGGCTCGCTCGCAACTCGAATGCCAGGAGCTCACCGAGCAGAATTTTTGCTCACGAGACTCCACAGCTTAGAGGGAGCATCGATCACAACTCAATGCAGACTGGGCGGCTGAGTCCGGCCCGCCTGAGCATCTACCCAGTAATCCCTGAAGGGGCAGCAGCGCACTCGCGGGGGTAGTTCAGCCCAGAAGAAAAGTCTTCCGGAAATTGGGGTTCTCAACCGTTCCGGATAATCTGGAAGCGCTCTGGAAAAGAAGGGGGTACTCAGTCCCCCCCCCTTAAATGCAGCCC
>NW_015162713.1:2732-11286 GCF_001447785.1 Gekko japonicus | reverse complement strand
AAGATGGTAAATACGATGTCAGTTAGGCTAGCCTTACACCACAGGTGTTAATTGTGGGCACTGATGGTAGTGGTGGCGGCACCTAATTAAAAGCCTTGTGGAAGAGCTCCGTCTTACAGGCCCTGTGGAACTGCACAAGATCCCGCAGGGCCCTGATCTCCTCCGGGAGCTCATTTCACCAGTGAGGAGCCACCACTGAAAAGGCCCTAGCAGCAAGCCTGGCATCCCTGGGGCCTGGAATAACTAGTCGATGTTGTGACCCTGACCATAGTGCTCTCTGGGGTATATATGGGGAAAGGCGGTCCCTCAGGTATGTCGGACCCTGGCCATATAGGGCTTTAAAGGTGAGCACCAGCACCTTGAAGCGAATTCAGTACACTATTGGCACCCAGTGCAGTGCCTTCAGCACAGGTCGGATGTGCTCCCGTCCAGGGAGACATATCAACAGCCTGGCCGCGGCATTCTGCACTAGCTGCAGCCTCCAGATTTGCGACAGGGGCAGCCCCATGTAGAGAGCATTACAGTAGTCTAGCCTCGAGGTGACCATCGCATGGATCACTGTAGCCAGGTTGTCCTGGTCAAGGAAGGGGGCCAACTGCCGTACCAGCCAAAGATGGTAAAAGGCTGACTTAGCAGTGGCCGCTAGCTGAGCCTCCATTGTTAAGGAGGGATCCAGGAGCACTCCCAAACTCCTAACCACCAATGCAGGCACCAATGGCACCCTGCCGAAGGTCGGGAGCCCTGACCCCAGACCGCGCCGACTCAGGCACAGGGCCTCCGTCTTCACCGGATTTCGCTTCAGCCAGCTCAACCTGAGCCAACCAGCCACGCCAAAGGCTCCAACAGCCAGACTCCTATCCCCAAACAGAGGCTGTTAATTGGTCACCCCCCCTAGCCGCATATCATTCACCAGCCCCGATCCAGCCAACTAAAGTGACCATCCTGCAAAAAGGCTCCACCTCAAGCCAATTCCACAACCCGCTGCTAACTGTATGAGGTAGGTGAAAAAAGATCCCCGGATTGGCCAGTCAGCCAGGGATCAATAAATTCCTACCCCGACAACCGGCGACCAGCTAATGCCCACACAGCACATTGGGTGGGAGGGTGGACCAAACTCTGAACTATGAATGAGGAGGGCGGGTAAGGAGCTGGTGATCGACCGTGTCAAACGCAGCCGAAAGATCTAACAACACCCGCACCGCCACACCGCCCCGATCCAGATGTCTCCAAAGGTCATCAGTAAGGGCGACCAGTGCTGTCTCCATCCCGTGTCCTGGGCGAAAGCCGGACTGGTAGGGATCTAATACGGAAGTGTCATCCAGATAGCTCTGCAACTGCATCACCACTTCCCTCTCTATTAATTTGCCCAGACAGGGCAGATTGGAAATCGGCCGATAGTTCGCCAATTCGGCCGGGTCCAAAGATGGTTTTTTCAGGAGAGGGTTGACCATTGCCTCCTTGAGCTCCCCCGGGAACCGTCCCTCGCTGAGGGACCTGTTGATAATCTCCCTTAGGGCATTTTGAAACCCCTCGTGGCCAGCTTTAATCAGCCAAGAAGGGCATGGATCAAGGGTGCATGTGGTTGGGTGTACAGTCATGAGCAGTCTGTCAACTTCCTCCAGGCTGAGTGGGCTGAAGAAATCCAAAGCCGGCATCAAAGACATGGAAGAGGCCTCGAGTTCACTTGCTGTATCAACTGTAGTGAGGAGGTCGCGGCGGAGCACCAAGACTTTATCTGCGAAATAGCTCGCAAATGCCTCACAGCCAATGTCCAATTCCCTAGCATTTGGTCTGCTCTGAGGCAGGGCTGTTATAGTCCGAATTGTTCTAAATAATTGGGCTGGGTGTGAGCTAGCGAATACAATCGTTGCCGCATAAAATTCCTTTTTTGCGACTTTGACTGCCATCTCATAGGATCTCATAAATGTCCTATAAGATGTTCTTGTTGCTTTGTCACAAGCACGATGCCACCGTCTCTCTAACCATCTAAGCTCCTGCTTCATAAGTTGCAACTCCTGGGTAAACCAGGGGGCAAGCCTAGAGCAAGGTTGCAAAGGGCGCCAGGGAGCAATCTCGTCGATGGCTGCAGAGAGCCGACTATGCCAGTCCTCCACAAGCTCATCCAACGAGCCACCAGGGGGCCTTAGATCCTGCAGAGCCACCTGGAGCTGCCCCGGGTCCATTTGGCTCCATGGGCAAGCTAAAATGCACTCGGTGCCTAAACAGGGTTGGGGCGGCACGTTCAGATGAGCCCTCAGAGCATGGTGGTCCGACCATGGTCCTGCCAAAGCAGTAATCCGATCCACTGTAACCCCAGCCATGAAGTTCAAATCGAGGGTGTGTCAAGCCTGGTGAGTGGGGGGTCGTCACAAGTTGGGAGAGTCCCAGCGCCACCATGGATGACACCAGGTCCACCGCCTGAATGGAAACTGCGTAATTGGCATGGACGTTGAAATCACCCAAGACTATTAGCCTAGGGTGTTCCAACGCCCAGCCTGATACAGTCTCCATCAGGGCTGGTGGGCTATCGGCCGGTGCATTAGGTGGTCGGTACACTAGCCAAATCGCCATACTCTTCTCGGCTTCCCATAACAGGCCAACACACCCAAGGCCCGTGATCTCCAATGACGGGAGCGACCTGAAGGAGTAAGCCTCCCGAATGAACATAGCCACTCCTCCCCCTATTCTGCAGTTGGTGTAGGACCGAGAATCCTGGAGGGGCAAGCTGGGTGAGAGCCACTGTCTCCCCATCTCGCACCCAGGTCTCAGTCACGCAAGCCAGATCTCCCTGTTCCGACAGGAAGTCCTGAAGGACAATGGTCTTATTGTTTGTAGGTCTGGCATTGCACAGCACCAATGTTGGAGGAGAGTTATCCGTCCTCACCCCACTGCCAACAACCTTCAGGATGGGTGTGCTGATAGCATCGTGAATGGGTGCCGAGCCATTCTATTTCTCCGCACCCTTCCTTTTACTGCCCTCCTGGACCCACCGCTATACTTTCCCCTCTCTAGGAGCCCAGGCATTGTTGCAACAGCCAATCTTCGCGTGAGCCTCAGATCGCTGGAGAGACTAAAAAAATGCTCTTAATATACTCAATATTAGCAAGCTGTTTGTTCCTGGTGCTACTAATTCCCAAATCACTTATCCTGCTACCTAATCAATATCCCATACATTGCTAATAACATTTGATTAATTAGTTGAACTAGCAACCAGAAATCACATTCTGTAAACTGTAATTATAATCAATCTAGCAGGCTGTTTATAGCTAACTAAACTAAAATCACATCAATTATATCCACTCCCATCTAACTTTAGCTAACTATATCTAATTATCTGATTAGGCCCCAATTACTAAACCTTCTCCTGTTCTAAACTAAACAATTAATTCCTTAATATAATTAGGGCCCTCACTCCTGACACCAGGTCAGCTACTAGCTGGTAATGTTATTCTCGCCCAAGTTCTTCTTCAGTCCACCTCTAGTCCTTCTCCAGGTTTTCCAGGTTCTCAGCTGCAGGGGAGGGGGAAAGAGAGCATCCACTTCTCTTACTGTTCATTGTAACAGGCAGACCACTAGGGGCACTCTAACCCCCGGTCCCCCACCAGCTTCTAACCCCACTTGGTGGTCATCTCTAAGTTCCACTTGATGCTCATCTTCCTTCACGGGCCCCCAATCCATCCAGCCCCCAGAGACTGATGAAGAGGTCCTCACCAAAACGGGGATGGCTCTTCGACCCTGCCATGAAAACACCTCCACAATAGTCCCCACTTGGTGGTTGTCAGGCCCTCCAGGGCTGTGGCTGCTCGATGTTTGATGCTGTCCCGGCCCCACTGCCACCCACTGGATCACCCTTTGGGCTGCCAGTCACCCAGCGCAGCCCCCAGGAGGGTAGAAACCCTCCCCCGACTGCTCTGTCACCTGTGAGCCCAGTGCCTCTCCTGCTTTGTGCACCGGCAGCACCAGGAAAAAGCCTCCATCCCAATCCCAGTCTCGGCTCCAAAATGGCCACCGTGCCGGCGGAGTCACAGCCGCAAGACCGCCAATCCCCTCACCGTCGCCGGCAGGATCTCCACAGCAGTCCAAGGAGGTAGGTAGTGTTCTCATCGGGCAGGCCAAACCAGATCACACCATGGCGTATCGGGCAACTGTGGTAACAGCTGGATGTCTTCCTTTGTCGTCCTTCCAGAGTATATCGTTATTGTTGTTGTTATATTATTAAGACAAACCGCTTAGGTGCACTCAGTTGCAGGAGCGGGAGCCTAGGCTCCCTTCAACGCTGCCATCTTCTATAACTATAGACCCAAAGATCACTTATCTACATCAAAAGGTAGCAAAAGGTAAAATAATCTCAGATTATTTATAGTACACAAGCGGAGGGGAAGCAAAAGGGCGGTATCAGATATGAATATAGGCAAATGAAGAGTTTAGACAAATTGAAATAGTTCAGGCAAGCAAGCTAGATTATACAAGTGACGTTAAGAACTTCCATTCCCTGTCTGTTGACTGGTTGTTCTCTGTCCGTTGACTGCTTTTTACTCTTTTACTTGGTTTAGATGCAATGTGAAGCCATGACTTATTTTTATTGTTGTTAGTTTGTAAAACCAGGATTTGGTCCACAATTTAGAGACTGACTAAATAGAACTGATACCAGTACCAGTCTTTCTGGTGCCCTCCATTCTGAGAACTGTTTACTTCTATTCTCTGTTTCATGTTGCATCTCTATCTGTTATATTTTTGACTGTCCCCACAACATTTTGCTGTTTTTCATCTAAGTCCTGGTTATTAGAAGAAAGAGTGCAGAAGATGGCCCATGGGCCAGTTTTAATGTGCCAGGGAACTGTGTAGTGCCCGGGAAGGTGCAGCGCAGGGCTAGCATCATGGGTAGGCTTAGGTAGACTCCCACCAAAAAATGAGAGCTGTGGTTGGGCCCACTCACAGCGGTGGCTTCTGAGAGTGAGTGAAGGAGTCTGAAGGAATCAGCTGAAGGCTGGGGAGTGGGTCATCTCCTTGCCAACTCCTCTCTACCCCCTTCTGCCCCCCTTCTCTCTTCCCTCCCAGAGTGGAATGACAATCCCTAGGAGTAGCAGGAGCATTTTGTGACTAGAATGGCAGCCCCCAGAGTGGAATGATGGTTCCCAGGAATAGAATCAATGCTCTGGGACTGGAGTGACAGCCCCTGGAAATAGCAGAAGGGTTCTGCGACTGGAATGATAGGTCCCTGAGTGGACAGACTGTCCCTGAGATTGAAATCAGTGCTCTGAACCTGTAATCACAAACTTTAGAGTGGAAAAGAGCAAAAGACCAGTAGCACCTCAAAGACTAACAAAATATGTGGCTGGGTGTGAGTTTTCGTGAGCCACTGCTCACTTCCTCAGATTCCAAGAGCTGAATGAAATATATATATTTTCCCATAAAGTCTCAGCTGTCTTATGGTGACCCCACAGGGGTTTCAAGGCAAGAGACATTCAGAGGTGGTTTGCGAGGAGTTTGAATGCCTTCCCCTCCCCTCTCTGGTGACTCCGCAGTCATGGGTCCACTTCGGGAGAGAGGGCTAGGACTTTAAAGGGCACCACCCGGCTTCTATGGGTGCCCGCCATGGCACGGCAGCCCGAAAAGCCAAGGGAGAAAGGGGAGCCTGCTTTAAAGGGCTCCCTTCACCTTCCTTGGGCACTTCCAAATGGTGGGGCACCTACGAAAGGCAAGAAGAAAAAAGGGAGCCCTCACCTTTCCTGTGTACTCTGCAGCCGCAGGGCGCCTGGGAAAGGCAAAAAGCAAAAGGGAGCCCTCTTTAATGAGCTCTCCTTGCCTTCCCCCCAGCACTCTGCAGCAGCAGGGTGTCTGGGAAAGCCAAGGGAGAAGGAGGAGCCCACTTTAAAGAGACCTTTGCTGGGTGCTCTTCAGGGGGATAGCAGTTTAAAGGGCTCAGCTTCCTTGGGCACCTGCCATGGCGGAGCACCCAGGAAAGCCAAGGGAGAAAGAGAGCCTTCTTTGAAGGGCTCCCCTGGCCTTCCCTGGGCACTTCCCAGTGGCGGAGTGTCCAGGAACGGTGAGAAGGTAAACGGAGCTCTCTTTAAAGAGCTCCCCTTGCATTCACCAGGCACTCTGCAGCAGCCATGCACCTGGGTAAGGTGAGAAGGAAAATGGAACCCTCTTTAAAGGGCTCTCCTTGCCTTCCCCGGGTTCTCTGCAGCAGCAGGGCACCCAGGAAAGGTAAGAGGGTAAAAGGAGCCCACTTTAAAGGGCTCCCCTTGGCTTTCCTGGGCACTCTGCAGTGGCAGAGTGCTCAGGAAAGGCGAGAGAGTAAAGGGAGCTCTCTTTAAAGAGCTCCCCTTGCCTTCGCCTGGTGCTCTGCAGCAGCAAGGCACCCAAGGAAGCCAAGAGGGGAAAGGGAGCCCTCTTTAAAAAGCTCCCCTCAGCTTCCACTGGCTCCCCACTATGGCTGGCTATAGAGGGAAGAGTCAGAGGGAAGGCATTGCTAAATGTCTTCCTCCTCCTTTCCCCACTGTTTGGCTGGGAGGGAAATGCATTTAGCCTTTGTCAGTTTCACTCTCCTTCCACAGTCAGCTGTTAGATTTAAATGCCTTCCCTTCCCTTCCCAGCCAGAGGTTGGGGGAGGGAAGGGAAGTCGGGTTCATTATAGCTGACTACACCCAACTAATCTCTGTAGTCTGGAAATCAGTTGTAATTATAAGCCCTACCTGGAATTTGACAAATAGGTTGTAGTCCTGTACATACGGTCAGGAAGGGTATACAGATAGCATATAAAGGAACTCTGTCTAAACGTTAGTTATTAGTTATTAAAGGTAAAGGTAAAGGTTCCCTTGCTCGAAAGCCAGTCAAATCCGACTCTAGGGTTGCGGTGCTCATCTCCGTTTCAAAGCCGAAGAGTCAGCGCTGTCCGAAGACATTTCCGTCGTCATGTGGCCAGCATGACTAAACACCAAGGCACACGGAACGCTGTTACCTTCCCACCAAAGTGGTACCTATTTATCTACTTGCAATTTCTTGCTTTCGAACTGCTAGGTTGGCAGGAGCTGGAACTAGAGACGGGAGCTCACTCCATCATGCGGCACACTCAGATCTCGAACTGCTGAACTACCGACCTTCCACAGCCTGCAGTTCAGCGCCTTAACCACTTGAGCCACCGCACAGATCTTTAAAATGTTCAGAATTTGGACAAGAAGCAGAGAAACATTTTTCCATGTGATTAACTTAGGGGTTTGATGAAAAAATCCAACATACACAGAATTTGCACAATTTAACAGGCAAATCAAAACTCACACATTTTTAGCTCCGCTCCAGCTTGAAAAGCTTCTTTGTGAAGCAGAGTGTGCCACCCTGAAAATAGTTTCCAGTCTTTTCTACTGAATATGTTCAGACATTCCTGTTACCACATTCCAAGTGGTAACAATAGCCTCATTTTTCATTTTTGACCATACATATTTGAGCATTGCGAAAGAGATCAATTTCTATGCCTTTCAAAAGAGAGTATAGGCTACATATTGCAAAAGGCTTCAAAATAATTTGTTCAACAAATATTTCATACATCAGTCTTTTTCTCTAGGTTCCATTTTTTTTACTATATATATATACAGATCACATGACTCCATGAATAATTTTGTGGATTAAATTCTTGTGAGAACATCTACATGTCATTCCTGTTTTCATACATTTATCTGGGTGTGATCATGTTTCCATTTGGAAATCCCATATCTGCATACTTAGTTTATAGCAAAACAGTGACCCAACCATGATTTTAGCCACAATAATTCAAAAGACATTAAGAAAGGATTTAACTTGTTTGAGATTACCTTAAATGTCACTTCATCTTTTTAATGCAGCTGTTACTCTGTGGCAGTGTCTTGTTCTGTGAGATAAAGACAGAGATGAAGTGGAGCCCTAGATACCTACAAAGCCTGAAGTCACATCAAAGACACAATAAAAATGATAATATTAACTTGATTTCTTTTGGTTATACAGGGCTCTTTTTGTAGAAAAAGCCCAGCAGGAACTCATTAGCATAATAGGCCACACCCAACAGCAGAAACTCATTAGCATATTAGGCCACACCCCTGACAGCACCACTCATTAGGACATTAGGCCGCACCCCCACGTTACCAGAAGTGTGGTCATCCAGCCACACCCACCTTTTCAGCAGGAACTCATTAGCATAATAGGCCACACCCAACAGCAGAAACTCATTAGCATATTAGGCCACACCCCTGACATCCCAGCTCATTAGCATATTAGGCCACAGACAGACAGAGAGAGACACACACAGAGGGATCACTCAGAGAACATAAGAATGGGATGTACTAAAAGGAAGGACAGGATTGCCCTCTGGAAACAATGGAAAACACTTGAAGGCCCATTGGAAATAATGGGAGCCAGGAATGTTTTTTGATATACATTACAGTACCAGAAATGTTCTGGAACTGGAATGAGAGGTCTCAGAGTGGAATGACAGCCCCTAGGGGTAGCAGGAGTATTCTGGAACATGAATGACAGGCCCCACAGTTGAATGACAGCCCCAGGGGGTAGCAGGAGTGGTCTT
>NW_015162713.1:2389-2537 GCF_001447785.1 Gekko japonicus | reverse complement strand
CCCAAAGTGGAATGACAGTCCCAGGGGGTAGTAAAAGTGTTCTGGGACTGGAATGAGAGACCACAATGTGGAATGACAGTCCTTAGGGGTAACAGCAGTGTTCTGGGACTGAAATGACAGGCTGCAGAGTGGAATGACACTGTGGTCT
>NW_015162713.1:0-1349 GCF_001447785.1 Gekko japonicus | reverse complement strand
GATTTCCCCCGCGTTTACTCAGACCTGTTTTTTTAGGATTTAGTAGACGCGGGGAAAATAGTGCGAAGCTCCGGGGCAAAATGGGGCCGTGCAGCAGCTTGTGTGAAATTAACACGTGCCATTGGGGCAAAAGGGAGGAGTGAGCGTGGAGCAGCGCTTGTGGTCCACCGGCCTCCCCAGAGTCCCCCCCCACTGCCTCAAAAACAGTCCCTATCAGCCCACCAGCTTCTCCGCCCCCCCCCACCCCTAAAGCAGTCGACGCCAGTCCACTGGCCTCATCAGAGCCACAGGCTAGCCACATCCAGCCTGTGTGCTCTCTGAAGCCCCCCTGCTGCCACCACCCAAACACAGTCCCTACCAGCCCCCCAGCCTCTGTGCCACCACCACCCTGAAAGCAATCACCTCTGGCCTCATTAGAGCCCCAGGCTTGCTGCAGCCAGCCTGGGTGCTCTCTGAAGCCCCTCGCCTCCCCAAAAGCAGTCCCCGCCAACCCGCCAGCCTCTCTGTCACCCCCCACCCCAAAAGCAGTCCCTGCCACCCAGCCCAGAGCAGCCTGGAGCTTCCTTACCTTCCTGGCTGAGGCAACACGTGCTGGCTCCGGAAGAAAGAGGCAGCCCAACTGAGGGCTGCTGGGAGCTGGGCGTGGCCAACTCAGAAGCCAGCAGGAACGCCGTTTCAGTGTGTTCCTGCCCCAAAATAGCCCTGGTTATACAGATACTATCAACCGAATGAATGGCCTACACCATTTTACCAACAAGGGGAAGAATCCTTGCTGGTTCTTCTGGACCTCTAAGCAGCTTTCTGTTCTATTGACCATGGTATCCTTCTGAGCCACCTGAAAAAGATGGGCCTCACTGGTGGTGTATTAGTCTGGTTTTGTGATCCTGCAAGGTTCTATGTTGTTTCTCATGTTGTTTAGTATCCACCTGAAACTCAGGGAGAGTCATTTCTCTAAAGTGGGGTGTCACTAGTGTGCTACCTCTCCTTTCTGTGAATTCTGGTGAAGCAGTAGTTGAACTTAACTGATGTTTGGAGGTGGTAGGCAAACTGAAATTAAATCCAGACAAAATGCAGGTGCTGTGGGATTAATTGCTGCCGCAATTACGCCGAGGCACCGGCCCTTCGAACTGCCGGCTTGCCCAGTCGCTGAGTCACCGAGCGGCCGCGACACCGAGCGACTGAGCGGCCGCGACGCCAAGGCAGCGGCTCACCGGCCCGCCCCCCCTCGAGCCGCGCTGCGCCTTTTGGACTTCGACTTACCGGGCGCTGCGCCTCCGGCTCACCGGGTGGTGCCGAGGCGCCGGCTCCTTGGGCGGCCGCCCCCCCCCTTGCTGGGCCGCTGGGCCTGG
>NW_015162712.1:8533-11053 GCF_001447785.1 Gekko japonicus | reverse complement strand
GTTTTAGCATTTTAGTAGGCATTTTCATTGCCCCCCACCCCAATTTAATTGTTTGCTAAAGTAAATGGTTTGGGAAGTGTAACTTATGGGGGGGGGGTTGGCAAAATGTTCAGCCCTCAAATCAGGCTATTTCCCAAGACAATGAAGATTCTATAAAACACTTAAATGCATGTTTTGCTGTTTGGATATCACAACATATTTAAATCCTTCTGTATCATGTTTTGTTGGCTTATCCAGGTCTGACTCAGCAAAGAACGGTGACTACCACAGTGTTCTGGGAGATCCCCCAGAAGCTTATTAGGGGTTCCACATTGAAGAACCCAGTTCATAAAGATGAACCAGTTTGCTCAGTTCTGCCAATGTTCTCAAGCAATATGCTGTGAAAGGCATGTTGTCCTGACTAGGTTGTGCAAATCAGGACCAACAGCTGTGACCAGCATTGCACATTCATTGAACAGGCACCCCATAAGAGGCCCTCAAATTCTTTACCGCATGAACAAATGTCCCAAGAAGTCAGGATAAAATTGAGAATCACGAATGCTGCTTGAACTCTTCAGAGGAAGGGCAGGAGAAAAACACAGTAACGAATATAAAATAACAGAAAATAGAATGCAAAGCATCATAGAGTGTGACATGACTAGAAAATATTTCATAAGAACATAAGAGAAGCCAATGTTGGATCAGGCCAATGGCCCATCTAGTCCAACACTCTGTCACACAGTGGCCAAAAATACCAGGTGCCATCAGGAGGTCCAGCAGTGGGGCCAGGACAATAGAACCCCTCCTACTGTTGCCCCCCCAAGCACCAAGAATACAGAGCATCACCTGCCCCAGACTGAGAGTTCCTATCTATATCTTGTGACAGCCACTGATGGACCTCTGCTCCATATGTATATCCAATTCCCTCTTGAAGCCGTCCAGGCTTGTAGCCACCACCACCTCCTGTAGCAGTGAATTCCATATGTTAATCACGCTCTTCAGCTTTAGATGATCATGAAAGTCATTCACTTCTAAACAGCTTTCTGGACACGGCTAGAAAATATTTCAGCTTTAGATGATCATGAAAGTCATTCACTTCTGAACAGCTTTCTGGACACGACTAGAAAATATTTCAGCTTTAGATCATCATGAAAGTCATTCACTTCTGAACAGTTTTATGGCCCTGGCCTGACATTTTAGCGCTAAGAAAAAGTTTATGTTTTCACTTTGCTGTTTTCTTTGTTCATACATGAGAAACCTTGTTTGAGTTGCTCTTCACCCTTGTGTTTGTTCTGTCCATAGGTTTACTGTCTCTCCAGGTGAAAATGCATTTCAGGTGAAGATCACGGCTCCTGATGAGCAGTTCACACGGGTAGGCGTGCAGATACTGGACAGGAAAGATGGCTCCTTCATTGTGAGGTACAGAATGTATGCCAGCTACACAAGCCTGAAGATTGAGGTTCAAGCCAAAGACAAACACATTGCCAAATCTCCGTATATCTTAAAAGGTACAGAAATGGTGCCTTACAATATGACACTGAGTTATTTCGAAATCACTAATCCGAATGTTGTTTAAAGTCTCAGTGATTTACCAGTTATACTCTGGGGCACACTGCTGGTGGAGCTGAAGTGTGTCTCGAAAAATAAAGAGGCTGGATGGGTCCCTCCCTCTGTGCCCCTCGCTGGGGAAATCCCATGCAACACTAGTCTGCCGAGCATTGAGCTGGTTTGTAGTTCTACCTGCGAATGTGTGGACAGTGACAAATTATGCTACTGCTTGTGCAATAGCTGATGTGCAAGGATTTTGGGCTCTTTTTGTAGCAGGAACTCCTTTGCATATTAGGCAACAAACCCCAAATGTAGCCAATCCTCCAAGGGCTTACAGTAGCCCCTGTAAGAAGAGCTCTGTAAGCTCTTGGAGGATTGGCTACATTAGGGGTGTGTGGCCTAATATGCAAAGGAGTTCCTGCTACAAAAAGAGCCCTACCAGAAAGCATAGGCTTCAGCCTCCCCTCCGCCCCACTGTTTTCCCAACCCCATAATGGCTCCAGGAGAAGCGTTATTTGCCCCATGGCGGGGCTGCATTGCACTGAAGCTCTGAGACTGTTGCCCACCTGCTCCATCCATCCCTCCTCTGTCTCTGGGAGACTCTCCGAATATCTGGTCGCTCGGAGCAAAGCGACCACTATAGCCAAAGCAGTGCAGACTTCTGTTCCCTTGCTCCCCAGCCCCTTCGCCCTTCCTTCTCTATCACTTACCGGGAGGGAGGCAGAACTCACCTGCTCTGGGAAGGGGTGACACTGCGGAGAATGGCTTTCTCAGGCTCTTTGGCTTTCTTGATTTTCACTGTTGGCCGCTCCTGGTCGGGGCTCCAACCCTGAAGGGAGAGGGGAAAAGAGGAGAGAAACCGGAGGTCATTTCGGGGGGGATCGCGGGGGATCGCAGTTCCCCCGGGTGAGGTACGGGGGGCGGGGCACATGATGAAGCCCCGCCCCCTGCTTCCGGCCGCCCCGCTTCCGGCCCTCATTCAGCCAGGAGGAG
>NW_015162712.1:3152-3307 GCF_001447785.1 Gekko japonicus | reverse complement strand
TTGCTTGTTAATTTTTTCTAATTGATGTTTTTAATTCCATGAATCCCAGTTATTGCTCTTAAACATGCCAGTCCTCTACAATAAATCCTTACTGACTCTTCCTAATGGGAACTTGATTCATTGTTGGTGTTAGCTCTTAAGCGCTTGTTAAACCC
>NW_015162712.1:0-2687 GCF_001447785.1 Gekko japonicus | reverse complement strand
AAAGATAAAATTAAAGTCTAGAAACACACATCAAAATTAATAAGCAGCATGATATAGCCCCAAGAAATTCAGCATGAGAGCCAGCAAAAAACAAACAACCGATCTCTGGCCACCATTAACTTGCCAAAATAACTTTTTAGAAAAGCCACATTTTAACTGAATGTGGCATAAGTGACTAAGATCTAGCCAGTCAAAAGGCAGTTGGCAGAATGTTCCAGAGACTGGCTGCCATCTTGGGGTTCTGGGCCAGTTCAGTATTGTGGTGATAATAACTATCAAAGCCCTCCATAGGAGACCATGGCTGAGATCCAAAGCATTTCCTTCACGTGTCAAAGACATTTCTGTGCACACGAGGAGGGGAAGCCAACTCTCCCCTTTGTTGCCACCCTTTGTCCCGCACTGACTGCTACGATTTGGCCTTCAGAAGAGAATGGAGGGTCTGAAAAGCCATGTTGCAGGCAAAACGTGTTGTACGTGGCCCTTTATGTCCTGGCCTGCATAAAAAATAGATGCCTGAAGGGTGTGTCATAAGTATTAGCAGAAACAAAACCAGATGAGTCCAGCAAACCAACTGAGCTCGTGAGAGTAAGAAAAGCAAAAAAAATCTGCTGGGTGACTAGCATGAGTAACAATCCCTGCCTGATTCCAGACTAGGAGAGAGAGAGAGATTTTCATTAGCTGCAGGGATGTGGAAGGAGCAGACGACACTGCGTACACTGAGGAGGAGATTTAAAGTCTGCAAGCTCTTAGGAGCTGCCTTCATGACCTTACATCCACACCAAAAGAAGGGAGTCAGCAGGACTGGGTTTAAAATCAGACCTATCGGCTTATGGTTTTCCATCCAAAAAGTCTTGGTGGTGGAAAGTGCCGTCAAGTCGCAGCTGATTTATGCTGGCCCTGCAGGGTTTTCAAGGCAAGCGCCGTTGAGAGGTGGCTCACCCTTGCTTGCCTTTGCACAGTAACTCTGGCTATTCTTGCTGGTTTCCCATCCAAGTATTAACCAAGCCTGACCCTGCTTGGCTTCCAAGTTCTGATGAGATCAGGCCCGCCTGGGCCATCCCGGTCAGGAATCTTAGTAGATTCTTTGTATGCCAAAATCTACCCTTGCTCAGTATTCCTTTTCTAGGTGATGCCGTCTCTGTATAAGCCTGAAGTTATAATTGCACTTTTACCTTGTAGGCTGTTGACCAGCAGATGGCATCATGCTCTTAAAGATTTGGGAGGTACTTCCCTTTACTTCAGACATTTACAAAACGTAGGAACAAAGCTGCCTCCTTGTGCCTGTCCAAAAGCGCCCAAACAGCTTATCTGGGAAGCTCAGCAACCTGGTCTAGTGTATTGGCTAACTGAACAAACTCTGAGCTGGGGAGTCTTCGTTCAGATGGTTGCTTGGGCACGAACTCGTTGGGTGCGCTTAGGCAAGCCCTCCTCAGATGGTTGATCGGGCATGAACTCATTGTGTGCTCCAGTTCGTTGTAGTATTTAAGAGCAGCGGACTCTAATCTGGGAGAGCTTGGATTCCCCACTCCTCCACATGAAGCTGCTGGGTGACCTTGGGTCAGTCACAAGTTCTCTCTGAGCTGTTCTCTCAAGAGCAGTTCTCGAAAGAGCTCTCTCAGCCCCACCTACCTCACGGGGTGTCTGTTGTGGGGAGAGGAAGGGAAGGAGATTGTAAGCGACTCTGAGTGAAGGGCAAGGTATAAATCCAATCTCTTCTTCTTCTCTTCTCTCTCTCAGCTTAAATCACTCTGGCTGCAACCCCAAGAACACTTTCCTGGGAGCAAGCACCATGGAATAAAATGGGACTTTAATCTGAGTAGACCTGCTTAGGGTTGTCTCAGCTTCAACCACCCAGCAGAAATAAAGGGATGGCAATACCAGGATGTTGTTAGAGTATTATATGCAGAGAAGCAAATGCTGTATAAATAATGTGCATAATAATTAGATACCAGTGGAATTTCAAAGATTTTTCTTTTATATACCTTGCTTGTAGCTGATGTTCTTTGAATGATGGTCTATATATTCATGTTTATGGATTTTGCACTGTTGCAGAATCAGGTCATAAACATTATAAAGCTCCAGACCAAAACTTGGCAACCAAATAAGTTCTGAGAGGTTGGGATACGATCCCTCTGTGCATGCTCTGAAAATTTTATTCAACAGTTCCTCTTGCCGGTGGACAATCCATTAAGAGCATGGGAACATGGCTTCTGTGGAGTGGAGAGTTTTCCTTGAATTGTTTATCGTGTCTGTTACTATGACCCGTTCATTAAAAACAGATGGCACTTTTGAGAAAGTAGCCCAATGCAGTAGCCCAATATATCATGGTTGCCTGTTTGTGTCCTAGGTGAAAATGCCCGATGTAGAGTTTTTTGTCAATTTGGGAGACTGGCCCTTGGAGAAGAAGAAATCCTCTCTGGACATCCATCCCATATTTTCCTGGTGTGGATCCACCGACTCAAAAGACATCGTAATGCCCACTTATGACCTGACAGATTCTGTTTTAGAAACAATGGGCCGGTAAGAGCTTTTCTACAGTTTTGATTCACTGAAATATTAGTGATTTTTGCTTTCTGAAATGGTATCTCTTACTGGCAAGGGGTTAGATTGCGTGATCCGTGGACATAAGGCTGGGGGATCTTTTCCCCTGTCCTTCCCCCGCCCTGCCCACCGCAGCCCCCCAAGTC
>NW_015162711.1:9724-11264 GCF_001447785.1 Gekko japonicus | reverse complement strand
CAGCAGCAGCAAAAAATCCCATGGATTCCAGTTGACCTTCTGTCCGTAACGACGGTTCATGGGTAGAGGATGCTCTCCGTTTCAATTGTTAGTTGGCAACAGAGATTTCATCTATTGATACACAGGTTGTGACATCCTGTTTGAACGTTTGCCTGCTATAATTGGTCACATCATCATGCATCATATTAACAACGGATGCAAAAAGTGCCCTGCAACTATTGTCTTACAGATCCATCACACATCATGAAAGAGCTTCTGGGACAGTTATCCAGCAGCATCCAATTGTGATTCATATTCCACTGGAGCTCTGAATCTAAAAAATCACTGTCATCTTAGTAGAAAGCAATAGATTAATGGCTTCTTGCTGGCTTGCAGAACCTACAAGTATTGTACGTCCCGGTGAAGGATGGCAATCCAATTTATTTCAACTGAGCATGCTCGAAAGACATGAAACTACAGAAATGGCACAGAACACAATTCCTTTCCCTAATTTCGCCTTTGAAAAATGTGTGCAGATGGCAGGTTTTTCAGGGACTTGTGGAAAGACAGACATAAATATTAACAGAGAAATCCATTTGCAGGTGTAGCAAAGGGCAACCAAATGATCAAAGGGGACTGGACCACCGATAAGGAGAAATTAAAGTCGTTGAGGACAATAGACAGCTTGGGGGAGGGCATGATAGAAATGTGTAAGGAGTGGAGAAAGTAGGTAGACAGGACCTACGCTCCACCCAGCACAGTAAGGAGAAGGAGAAGTGGGTAGATAGGAGATGCTAGCCAGATCTAGGTTCTTCTTGCCCTCTCCAGGTAGCTGTGATCATCACAGTGACCCAAAAGGCTGCCTAACTTTGGAAGGGGTATTTTGATGATGTCCGTATATGCGCAGATGTCCATATTAACTGTTGGGAGTGCTTTACTCACTAATGAGTTAAAAACAAAAGATTTTCTATGAACGCCTAGGATCTCCCTGGTCTGTGGAACTCTACATCAGACCAACATGGGGTCCCATTGTATGTATTTTCTTATCTGCATGGAGCCAACCCATGGCCGTTAGATAGAGGGATAAATTGTAGAAGGGTATATGAATATAAAAAGAAATATAATAATGAATATAAAAGGAGCTGCGGTGGCTCAAGTGGTTAAGACGCTGAACTGCAGGCTGTGGAAGGTCGGTAGTTCAGCAGTTCGAGACCCGGGTTGCCGCATGACAGAGTGAGCTCCCGTCTCTAGTTCCAGCTCCTGCCAACCTAGCAGTTCAAAAGCAAGAAATTGCAAGTAGATAAATAGGTACCACTTCGGTGGGAAGGTAACAGCATTCCGTGCGCCTTGGTGTTTAGTCATGCCGGCCACATGACCACGGAAACGTCTTCGGACAGCGCTGGCTCTTCGGCTTGGAAACGGAGATGAGCACCGCAACCCTAGAGTCGGACTCGACTGGCTGTCGAGCGAGGAAACCTTTACCTTTACCTTTATATGAATATAAACATCAGGAGTGAAATCCAACTTGAGATTATATTCAAGGCCACAGTTGTAAGTATGG
>NW_015162711.1:4815-5024 GCF_001447785.1 Gekko japonicus | reverse complement strand
TCTCATGGAGGGGTTGCTGAGGGGGGTGCCCGGCACGGTGCCGTATTTTGATGATGTGCTAATAGCGGGCAAATCCGAAGATGAATTGTTGCACCGAGTCAGAGAGGTGCTCAAGCGTTTTTCTGATGCTGGGCTCAAGGTGAAAAAGTCTAAATGCCTGGTGGGTGTCCACAGTGTTGAATTCTTGGGATTCCGGGTGGATGAGTTCG
>NW_015162711.1:0-4382 GCF_001447785.1 Gekko japonicus | reverse complement strand
TAGCCGGGAGTGTTTAAATATCGACAAGCCAGTGTAAATACTTTGATGGGTGCTGGCTGGCGATTGTTGTACCGTGACGGAGAAGTAACTGAGCTGAAGAATAAACCGCATTCTTGCTGAAATCACTCTCCGACTCTTTGTTAAGCGCACGACTTAACAATTAATACTGAAAATTAGGATAAAACTGAAGAAAAACTCCAAAGTATTCATAGTGCCAAAATACAATCTAAACAACATTACTGAAAAGTTTTAAGACCATGTAAAGCACAAATTTGCACTACTAAATTCAAGTGATGAGAACTAGAAGAATTAAAAGTTGAAACCAAAGATATTATCACTTAAAAATGCACAAAAACCATTCTTGGAACCCAAATACATGAAAAACCTTGATGGATGACTGATGAAACTTTTAAAATGGCAAAGACAGACAAGAAGTAAAAGGTGACAGAAACAGAATCACAATTCTAAGTGCAGCATTCCAGCAACTTGTATGGAGAGATAGAGAGAACTGTTATAATGAAAAGTGTAAAGAAACAGAACTAAAAAACAAAAAAGGAAGAACAAGAGACCTGTACCACAAGATCCAAGAAATCAAAGGGAAATTTAAAGCATGGTTAGGCATGCTGAAAGTTCAGTATGGAAATATATTACCCGAACAAGAAAAAATAAAGAAAAGATGGGAACAATACTCTGAAGAGCTATACAGAAGAGATGAAGAGAAGAAGAAGAGAGAAGAGATTGGATTTATACCCCACCCTTCACTACCCAAAGGTGTCTCAGAGTGGCTTACAAACTCCTTTCCCTTTCCCTCCCCACAACAGACATCCTGCGAGGTAGGTGGGGATGAGAGAGCTCTGACAAAAACTGCTCTTTTTCAAGGACAGCTCTTATCAGAACTATGGCTTGCCCAAGGTCATCCAGCCAGGTGCAAGTGGAGGAGTGGGGAATCAAACCCGGTTCTCCCAGATTAGAGTCTGCACACTTAACCACTACACCAAACTGGCATGAAAGGATGACAGGTTCCTTCCAAGAAGAATCTTTTGAAGATGAATGTGCAATTTTAGAGCTGAAGTGAAAGCTGGTCTCAAAGCAACTGAGAGAAACAAATCACCAGGAGTAGACAGGAAATCAGTACAGCTATTTCAAGCCACAGAAATGGAATCCACCAAAAACTTAACGAGAATGTGCCAACAAATATGGTAAACAAAGCAGTGGTCTACAGACTGGAATCACTAAATCTATATTCCAATTCTTAAAAAAGGAAACACCAAAGACTGCAGCAACTATTGGACCATCACACTAATTTCTTATGTGAGTAAAGTGATGCTCAAAATCTTACAACAAAGACTGTTACATTATATGGAATGAGAAATGTCAGATGTTCAAGCTGGATGTAGAAAAGCAAGAGGCACTAGGAATCATAAAACAAATTTACAGTCATTATTGCACCATATGAGAGAATTTCAGAAGACATTCAGCTTGTGTTTCACAGATTAAAGCAAAACTTTTCACTGTGTGAATCATGAAAAGCTATGGTTGGTTTTAAGAGCAATGGGTGCGCCACAAGATCTGATTGTTTTGATGTTTAACCTGTACTCTGGAGAAGAGGCTACTGTTAGGACAGAATGTAGAGAAACAGAATAGGTTCCAAATAGCAAAGGTCTCAAACAAGGCTGTATTTCATCTCTCTGTCTCTTCAATCTATATGCTGAACATGTCATAAGGAAAATTGGACTAGATTTAGATGAAGGTGGAGTGAAAACTGGTGGAAGGAACATTAACAATTTTATATATGCAGATGACACCGTATTACTGGTAGAAAATACTGAAGACTTGAAATGCACAGCTGAACATCAAGAAGACAACAATAATGACTACTGAGGAATTACACAACTTTAAAAGGGCTCTGTCTTCCTGGTGCTTGGGGGGGGGTCAACAGTGGGAGGGCTTCTAATGTCCTGGCCCCACTGATGGACCTCCTGATGGCACCTGGTATTTTTGGCCACTGTGTGACAGAGTTTCGGACTGGATGGGCCTTTGGCCTGGTCCAATATTGGCATCTCTTATGTTCTTAAAACTGATGCTGAAGAAATCGAAATTGTTCAAGATTTTCTATTCCTTGGCTTCATCCTCAACCAGAAGGGTGACTGCAACCAAGAAATCAGAAGGAGATTGAGACTGGGGAGGGCAGTCATGTAGTAGCAGTACCCCTTCAGTGCAGTACTCCATTACAGACCAAATCCTACTAGTATTTTATTTTCTGCTCCTTAACTACTTAGTTGCATATCACCCAGCCCTGATACTCACTATCAGGGGTTATATCCTGCAGGGGTGCACAGGAGCGGAGCTCCGGCAGTAAAGAGCCCAGGGAGCGGGCACATGCAACAAGCCCCACCCCCTGCTCCCAGCAGCCCTCAGTCAGAGCAAGAAGCAGCCAGGTAAGTTGCAGAGCTCCCCCCTCGGCCCCCAGGTCCAAAACAGTCCAGTGGCACCTTTAAGACCAAGTTTTATTCAAGTACAAGCTCTCCCTCCTCTGTGAGGACAGATCTGCACACCCCCTCCCCAATAGCTAGCAACCCAAAACAGTCCAGTTGAGCCTGAGTGGTGGGTGTTGCCTTCTGGCACACTTCCGGTGATGTCAGGGGGTGTGGCACATGCAAATAGGTTATGCGAATGAGTTATGCTAATGAGCTCCTGCACCTCTTTTTCTACGAAATGACCCCTGGTGACAACTGAGTCCCAACAGTTTGGTTGTAGCACTCTACCAGCATACTGAGTATATTAAACTAACAGTCTACGGAAGGTGGCGGACTCTTGGTGGAAAACAAAGTGCCTTCATTGGCAGCCTTCACAAGGGGTTTGCTGTCTGCTGACTGTCAAAGATCTTACAGTCGCAAGTCCTTACAGGACTCACATCTGCTTATCCATCTCCGACTGACTTAAGAGATTGTGTCGCCTTCATCTCAAATCCTGAGTCAGTCTCCAAGATTGACGTGTGTGTCACTACCAGACTTATCTTTGACAACATGCTCTGCTCAAGACTGACTCCACAGCTGCACGGAAAGATTCATCTGGCACAGAATGAACCTGTCTGACTTTTTACATGGACGTGTCGTGTTCCGAACTGACTGCTGATCCCTGATGATGTCCAAGGCTTCCCATAGCCCTCTCTCGGAGACGTTTGAACATTCAGCATCCTCAGGTTGTCACTTTCCCCTTCGGCTTCTGTTAGCCGTAAGGCCTGAAGACTGTGCCAAATAAGAACTCAGGCCACTTCTGCAATATTCCTTATCCCGGTTTTGTCCCCAAATTCTGAAGTTCAGAACTGGAACTACTAATAGCGGAATCTCTGATTTTCAAATTTTGCACTGACTACTTGGCATGAAAGTTTGCTGCAGCTTTCGAATCTTCCCATTAATCTGCAGCTTTTTGCTCCTCAAGAGTCCTAATTATTTGTGCGCGTTAACGAAAAACACTGCAGAAGGATAAGCTTGATGTGATTGTACATTTGGTGGTGTCAAGATGCCTTCTGTGTGGGGTCTTACCAAGGTACAAGATTGGTAATAATATTTATTTAAAACGTTTATTAGCTGCCTTTTCTTCCCTATGGAGCTCTAGGTGCCTTACAATATAGATCAAATGCATATAATAAAACATAAAAAACCATAAAGATAATTTCAGAGGGTAGCCCTGTTGGTCTGAAGTAGAACAGCGAGATTCAAGTCCCATAACTTCTTAGAAACCGACAAGATTTTGGGGCTAAAAGCTTTTGTGAATCAAAGTGCCCTTCGTCATATACAAGCTGGAATGGAGATTTCTGAGTCCTTATATCCCAATCAGAAGATGAGAGGGGTGTGGTCAAGAAAAAACTCAGGATGCCCAGGTACTATGTACATTGCAGTCAGCTAAAACCCATAAGTAACCAAAATGTAAAATCGCAGTTTAGGACTGCTAGTAAATTAATCAAATGCGGTCCTAAATAAAGCTGTCTTCAATGACCTCCTAAAGATCAAAGGGGACATTGCACCCCCCCTGGGGAGACTGATAATTGTGGGGCTGCCATTGAAAAGGCCCTGTCTCATGTACCCACCAAATGGGTTCCTTTGATCGATAGGACTACCTTAGGCTTTATACACACACTGTTGGAGGCAGAGCTACAGTTTCACCACAGCAATCATTATCAATTGGATTGTCTTGCCAAACACGAGTTGAGAATGGTTGTTGTAGTACAACAATAGCAAAATATCCAGTGATGTGTGGATGCAGCCAGGGTGCAATTAAATGTACAAACCTGTTAAGGTTTTCTCCCCCCCCCACACACACACACTGCTAATACACACAAGCATATCAGCAATGTCTTATGAGAAAAGGCTGAAAGAGTT
>NW_015162710.1:9939-11414 GCF_001447785.1 Gekko japonicus | reverse complement strand
CCGGACACCCTCCACAGAACGGCATGAGGGAGACTTGAAAGCCTGCAGGCTAAATTCTGTACTGGATCCAACCCTTTATTCTCATTTTAAATGCAAATCCAGCTCAGACGGGCCTGTTGATAGCCCAATTTATATGACCCCAGTTGGCAATTAGAGTTGTCATCTGGGCATTTTGTAGTAGGTTGACATCGCACATGACAGGGAAATGAGACCAAAGTATCCATATCTGAGGTGATTTGGAGGGCTCATTTCTAACCTGTGAGACTCTCCTTACAATTGCTTGTGAAGCTCTCCGTTATGTAATGAAAGCTCACGATTCCCACAGAATACTCCTGTATTTCCAAAGGAACACAAAGTCTTCTGAATACTGCTTATCAGTGTATCTGGAAGCGGGTTGATTGCGCAAGATATTCATATGTGACTTGCAAATGTAGGAGTGAATCCTGGGGTTGTTATCCTGCAATGATATGATGCTGGGAATTCTGTGATTGGTGCTACCAGGCATTTTTTTTTTTAAGAGCAGGTTTACAGGGACCCCGTACTATTTCGTGCCGTTGTTTCTACACAAAATGGTCCCACAGAGCTGTTGTTATTCCCACTTCATGTTGTCTGCATGTTTTCCCCAATGTGGCAAAGCTCTGGGGGGCCATTTCTGATTCGGAAAATGGCATCAGGGAAAAGTGTGATTTCCCCCCCCATCTAGAATTAATCTGAATCAGGTATTTTAAAAGAAAATGTTTTTGAGAACTTTGGTCCTGGAACGTCCAGCATCATGGTATTTTTGGCCCTCAGGTCTTTGCCAGGAGCCCATCTTTAGTATTACTGCTTATCATTGTACCACCCAAAAACTATTGTGTGGTAAAATAGACTTAGGCTGTGTGATCCACAAACTAGTTAAGCTATCTTACTTACATATCAATTGACTAACTGACCCATCGCACCCCTTACCCTCTAGGGACCGGAGCTCCTTATCTTACTTCATCCTGTCTGTGCTTCGTATGCAGGCAGATTTGTACTGGGAAGAAGAGAAGTCCCAGAGTTCAGCCTCTGAATCCCAGTGCCAGGAAGCAGCATTAGGGGAAGGCCTTGGCCTCTGTGCCCTGTTGCTGGCCCTCCAGGGGAACTGGTTGGCCACTCTGTGAGACAGGATGCTGGACTAGATGGACCCTCACTGGTCTGATCCAGCAGGGCTCTTCTGATGTTCTTATCAGGGGAAGGCCTCAGCCTCTCTGCCCTGTTGTTGGCCCTCCAGAGGAACTGGTTGGCCACTGTGTGGGACAGGAGGCTGGACTAGATGGACCCTCGCTGGTCTGATCCAGCAGGGCTCTTCTGATGTTCTTATCAGGGGAAGGCCTCAGCCTCTCTGCCCTGTTGTTGGCCCTCCGGAGGAACTGGTTGGCTCCTGTGTGAGACAGGATGCTGGACCAGATGGACCACTGGTCTGATCCAGCAGGGCTCTTCTGATGTTCTTATCA
>NW_015162710.1:9396-9522 GCF_001447785.1 Gekko japonicus | reverse complement strand
AGAAAGTCGAAGAAATAGGAACTGTCATCAGTGATTATGCATAACCCGGTTACACTGCCAGCGTAGGTGATCTGGCTGGAGTCTGCCATGAATTCCCACTGTGTGCCATTAACACTCAGGCTATTG
>NW_015162710.1:3199-3360 GCF_001447785.1 Gekko japonicus | reverse complement strand
GAAACCAATTGCTGTAAAAGTAAATAATAAAAGTAAATTATAAAAGGTACCACTGAACTGTTTTGGATTGGTAGCTGTGGAGGGGGGGGGAACGTGCAGATCTGCCCTCACAGAGGAGGGAGGGCTTGTACCTGAAGGTGGGCCACGGGGGGCTCTGCAAC
>NW_015162710.1:0-2763 GCF_001447785.1 Gekko japonicus | reverse complement strand
CTTCTATTCTTGACTAACCTTTTTAGGTTCTGAAGCCTCTTCTTGAACATCCTCCATGCCCCAGTAGGAGTTGCCAGAGGTTGCCATGACTTCCAGGCACAGGCACGCACGCACATACACACAAATGCAAAAGTACCGGGGTGGGAAAGGCCAGTACTGTCTACTCAGACCGGCAGTGGCTCTCCAGGGTCCCAGGCAAAGGTCTTTCACGTCACCTACTTCCAGATCCTTTCATTAGAGATGCCGGGGATTGAACTTGGGACCTTCTGCACATCAAGCAGATATTCTTCCACTGAACCACAGCCTTTCCCTGAAACGTAATGATATTAGTCATTTATTAAACATCGTAATCTATTACCAATGGCCCACTGTTGATTCTAAGTCGTTCTGGTCTGTGGGACATTATCATAATACTTTCCCAACTAAAAGTGTGCCTGAAAGGCACAGCAGGTCTGCATGACATCTGAGGGGTGACTGTGTTACTTGGCCCCCCAAATTTTGAAGCCACTGGTATTATGTAGAGTTGGCAGCTCAAAGAAGTCATCTGAGAACGATCCGGCCATGTTTATGCATTCTGGAAAACTCATAGAGATCTGGGATACAGTGAACAATATTCTAGCCCACCAGAGAATAATTTCTGAACCTGAGTTGGATATGTGGGTGAATATATTATTGCATGCCTCTTTGAAACCTCAGTGTTCGCACATTGCTGCAGTGCTCACAAAACTAACACGGTTGCAGTGCCTTTGCCAAGATAAGCATGTGATGGCGTATGGAGCTCCAACGGGTGGGAAGGGGCAGGGCTCATTTCTGTCCGTACAACAACACCATTTCCCCATCGTTTTCGTCGTCAGAGAGGAAACCATAACAACGGTGGTGAAGACCCCAAGGATGAAGCGAAGGGTATCTCCCGCCCGCCCACCTTCGGGCTATTCTCCTTCACGCTCCTCGAGATCAGAGTTTTCAACACCTGAGCCAGTTTATATGACCAAGGTGAGACAGCCTCTGCTCCGACACGACTTGGAAGCGATGCAAAAGGCAGCCATCCCCACGCTTTTTGTGACCGAGGCGGAAGAAAGGCAAGGAGCGTCATTCAGAGGCGGAATCGGAGAAACCGCCATGGAGGAACAGAAGTCCAAGTGGGTTGAAGTGGAGGAAATAATTGAGTTTAATGTGAAGAAGTCGGCCCAGACTTCAAGGAAAAGAGGAGCATCTCCCGTGAGATCAGAAAAAGACGAATCGAGTTTCATTTGGTCTGGCCCAAGACCCAGGCGTTCCCCTGAAGATGACCCAAACGCAAATAATTCTAACAATAAATTAGTGGAGCAAAGCAAGTCTTCCCTACCCCCTGACGTTGAAATATCTGGAGCTGAACACAAGGGAATATCAACTAGTGATGAAAATATAAGTTCTGGTTCTAGGTCTGAACAAGAAGGAAAAAGCTGTCCACAGGAGTCAGTCAGTATGACTGATTCACCGGCGGCTTCACCCGTGGTCACCTTTGTGGATGAACTGTCTGAGACAACAGAACTGGGCAAGGATTCACATAGAGACACAGAGCTGAAAGACGCTGCTGCTAAATTTGATGCAATGTGGGCTGCCAAAGAGAGACCGTCGAGTCCGGTGCCAGACAAAGACCTCCCAGAAGAAGAAAACGTCATAATCGACGAACCCGAAGAGGTAGGGTTTGTTGACCTTAGCAACCGAGACCTCAAAATCCTTACCCGAAATGGGAAAGCATTAACGTTAGAGGACCTTGAGGATTATGTCCCTGAAGAAGGGGAGACCTACAGATGTGGGAATCCTAACTATGAAGACAAACCTTGCGAAATAGCCGTGCTCCAAACCGAAATTAACAAACCCACCATTGGGAAGCCTGTCTTACTCAACGTGGGCAGACCGGTGGTTCCAAAGTCAAAGCAAACGTTTTTTAGCAAGTTCGAAGGGCATCATCCAAGCGGTGTCTTCATGTCGGCATCCAGAATGACGGGAATGCAGTCCAGTGGTCCATCTAACATTTCTTTCCACGTCAGTGAGACCCTCACCGGAGCGGTGGCCTCACCCACATCGCATACAAAAGCTGAAGGAGTTTCAACAGAATCCCCATTCAAAATGGTGCCATCTTTCTGTACCGAAGTCCAGTTATCTGCAGATAATGGACAATCCAGCTTCAAAACCGAAGTTTCGACAAGAACCCTCAGCTACGGGACTGTCGGAGAACCGGTAACGCTGTGTATCAAGAAGGAAGACCCCTCCCAAAGCTGAGCAGAAAACCAGCCCAGTTTCGACTGCTGCTTATAAACATTGCCATAAATCACATGAAGTTACACCAAGAGAACTATGACGAGAATAATGAAGAAGAACCTAAAAGAAAACTCTCCCAAGGAAAATACTGTAACAGCCTGAAATGTGGAGCTTTTCCAGTCTTAAAGGGAACACTTCTGTTAGTTCAGTATATATAATGTAATCCTTGATTGTTAATTGAAAGCTAAAAAAAAGACAACACCATTCCATAGTGAAACAATAAAGAGGAGGTAGCATAGACCTAGGGCATAATTAGTCAGGAGATCTAAATAAGCGTCATTCTAAATATATCTACATTATTTCAGGTTGCAAACTCCTTAAATTGTCCTCACAGTATCACAATTGGGGAGTTCCTCCTGGCAACTAAAGGAAGGCAGAGCATTTCTATCTGTTTCTCGTTTGTCTTGTGCATGCCACGGCTGCGGTAAAAGGTGGCCAAGCCGACACTTTTAACAAACA
>NW_015162709.1:11253-11986 GCF_001447785.1 Gekko japonicus | reverse complement strand
AGACCAACATGGCTACCCACCAGAATTTAGTAAAGTCCTGTAAGCTTTTAAGAAAATAAGCAGGAACATTGTAACTGAGGAGCAAGAATGCTTTACCATTGATGATTGGGATTGCTAGACAATCCCCCAAATGGTAGCCATAATCTTATAATGCTGTGTAGCCAGATCTTAGTTACCATTTTAAGGTTTGATTGGCAGCCCTGTCAAAGTTGTTGAGATATTCATCCCTCAATTATGGCACATTTGCCTGGCCATTGGTCTAATCAATAAAGCATATTGGGATACTTGCGAAAAAAGATGGGTTCTCTACCTACTTGGAGGATCCTCAGGTGTACAGGAAAAAATATGACTTTGGACTTCCAGTCGATGGAACAGCGATGGCGGATGCTCTCCTCACAACGGAGGAGGGCGAATCGCACACCAGCGGCCTGGAGGGGTGCCAACCTCAAGTGACACCCCCGTGGAGCCTTTGCGATAGGCTCCAGGCCAGTGGGCTTTTGAGGGGTAGCCTCTTCGATGGTGTAAGGCTGGAGAATTGAGGCTCCCCTCCGCCCCAACGGTCCAGTCATTGAGTGGCCTTCGGGCATAAGCTGGACTGACCGGGACAAGCACCGAAGATTGAGCGGAATGGCGTAAAACCGAGCGTAGTCAAATAAACTGGCCAACAATGAACGTAAGTTCTGAATAAAAATGGAGTAGTTTGAAAAGCGATTCCCCCCCCCCCCCGCGTTTG
>NW_015162709.1:4714-10412 GCF_001447785.1 Gekko japonicus | reverse complement strand
AATTTCTGTTAAGGAGTCAGGGGAGAAAAATTGGCCTGCTCAAGTCTCTGAGAATTTAGAGAACCCTGGAGAGGGGATATTTTGTGCGGGGTAGATGAAGTTTCCAAATAGCTGCCTCCCTGCCCCCCCCCAATTCCTCGTAAGGGTTTACATTGTTTTTTAAATGGTTGGTCACATGATAGCGTATTTTCACGCTGAGGTACAATTCATACATTTTATAAATTATTGCATTAGTTATGTTGTCCTAAACCCATCTGCAATATCTGTTCTTACTGGAAGAGTAGAGAGAGAAACCTAGCTTCTATGTTCAAAGATACTGTTTAACATTCTTAATGCAGTTGCTGGCTAAATAGCTGCAGACCACATATCTATCACCCCCAAACAATCTATTATGCAAGGAAAATAATAGGTTCAATATTTTAACCTGTCTTGCTTTTTTTTCAAATGGAATTTCACATCTCAGCACCTCTGGAGCCTGGCTGTAAATAAAGATAATGTAATAATAGAACATTTCAAGGGTAGATTTATTTTTTTATAGCCGCTTAGATTGGAGATTTCAGTGCTGGAACTCATAATTGAATGAAGCAGAAAATCCAAATGCATTTATGTAAACCAAAATGCCCCTTAATGTGTTTGCTATCCGTTTAATTTGATCTGCGTTTCAGATTGCGCCTACACTGAGTAAAGGAAAATTGTTGCTTTGCTTGCTTTCAGCTCTGTTACAGTCTGTCATTATATCTTGAGCATACCTGGTTAAATTAATATTTTCCTTTTTAAATGCTCAATTTCAAGGTGTGTAACTTTATGTATTGGAAACGTTCTGGTGATATGTGTACATGGAAAATGGGTTCTACTGAAATGGCTGCGACTCTCCCCCAAGTAAATATACTTAGAATCAGGATGTAAGAGGGTCGCCTACCGTTAAAATAATGTACTTATAGAAATTCTTTGTTCAGTTTTCCGCATGGCTCATGCACATGAAGTGGAATGTAGGTTACCCCTTAGAAGCAGGAAAAATCCTGGGAGACCACTGCCAGGGGCACAGCCTTATAGCCAGGCCATTTATTTCAAGGCAGGCCTTTTTGCACTTCCTTTACTAGTATCCTCAAGCCAGGGCTATTTTTGGGCAGGAACGCACAGGAACTGAGTTCCAGCTGGCTTCAGAGTTGGCCTCTCCCACTACAGCCAAAACCTCTGCGTGCGTGGCCACAGAGGGAAGACCTGGAGAGCGACACCCCCCCCCCAGTGACTCTGAGGTGGGTGGGCCAGGGGGGGGCCTGGAAGGATCGGGGAGGCATTTAAATGCCTTCGCATGCCTTCCCCGGCCTGTCCAAAGGCCGGCTTGCCAGGTCTCCCTGCAGGCGCAGGGCACCCCAGCAAGCCAAGGGAAGGCATGGGGTTTGGCCTAATATGCTAATGGGCTGTGGTGTCAGGGGTGTGGCCTATTATGCTAATGCGTTCCTACTGGGCTTTTTCTACCAAAAAAGCCCTGCTCAAGACCGTTCTCCTCAGATGCCTGGCTCATCCGGTACTGAGCTGCGGAGGAAGATGAACACGTGGATGGTTACAGGGATGGAATATACATATAGCAGCTCACTGTGGTGCAGGGGAAGTTTGGCGATTAGAACAAGGGCTCCTATACAACAGCGTGTATGCTATTTATGTTTATGTGTGTGTAGGACAGGCAAGATTGCATCCCATGTTACAGTGCTGTTAGAAAGTTGGGCCAAAACAGACACAATTCTGAGAAATTCACAACTAGTTCTCCCCGTTGTTTAAATTATTTATTTAGTATATTTTTATCCTGTACTTCCTCCAGAGGTCTTAGGGCAGTACACATTGGTCCATTTCCCCCTCATAATACCCTCTGGTGGCTGGATTGTGATGCACAAGTTCCAGTCGCCATCTAGGCCAAGACAGACACATGGCATCTGGATTTCGACAAGCAAATACAAAATGAGAGCCAGTGTGGTATAGTGGTTCAGAGCAGCAGACTCTAATCTGGAGAACTGGGTTTGATTCCCCACAGCTCCACATAAGGCCTGCTCGGTGACCTTGGGCCAGTCACAGTTCTCTCAGAGCTCTCTCAGCCCCACTAGCTCACAAGGTGCCTGTTGTGGGGAGAGGAAGCGAAGACAATTGTAAGCCGCTTTAAGACTCCTTAGGGTAGAGAAAAGCATGGTATAAAAACCAAGTCTTCTTTCTTGTGGAATTGTGAAGAGTAGGAACTAGGCTTGCCAAGTCCCCCAGGGGGTGGGGAAACCCCCGCCCCAAAGGCCCGTTCCCCGCCGCCGGCAGATCGGACCCCGGGGGGAACCCCACCCCCAAAGCACGCGACGTGCACGTCACCCGGAAGTGACGCGGCCACGCGGGGCACGCTAGGGGCGGGGACACAGTCATCCAAGGGAAAACTCTATGGTTTTCCCTCAGATGGTCGTGGCCCCACCCCCAGCACGCCCGGCGTGGTCACGTCACTTCCGAGTGATGGGGTTGCGGCACGCGCACTCCCGAAGCAGCACTGGAGCCCCCCGCTCCAGCGCCGCTTCTAACTTGGAAACCCTAGTAGGGACCATTGTTTCACATGCAAAATTGGATTGTGGTCTTTATCAATGAAAATTGGCAATTTCCAAAGTATATAAACCAGAGTTATTAATGTCACCATCAAAACAAACCATGGTAGGGCCACTTAGTATAAATCTCCTCAAAATCGTGGGTAGAATCAAAGTTTTTCGATGGCGTAAGGACACTTCTGGCAAAAGGGTATGTGTGAATTTGCACCTATCTCTGCCCCGCAGAGAGCGCCCCCCCCCCACATTGTTCCTAGCACTGTTCCTGAAGGTTCACTGTATTCCGGAGGCAACATTTTAGGATGTGTTGTGGGTAGTAGGAACCTTCCATTCTGTGAATGGGGCTCTGTTCACGGTACTTTGAATTTAGCAGTTAACTTGAAAATTATAAAAATCATTTTTGCTTTGATGTGGGTTGATGATGATCTACCATGAGCCTTGAAAGAGTGAGGTAAATGAAATTAAAAAGCATATTGTAAGCTCTGTCAATACAAAGTTTGTAGATGGTAAAATCTCTGTTAATTGGCATCCTCAGGGAATTGGGATTACCCATTAACCAAATAGACTAGTTAACATGGCTTGTTCCCAGGACCCATCCCAGTGAATCAGCCAGTGTGCCAGTTAACTGGGTACCATTTAACAAAGCTATTACAGTACATTGCATTATGTGTAATGATAATAGTTGAATATCGAAGAATTTTAATGAAACGTCTCTTATGGTCTCATGGTCTGATCTTGTGGCATCACCATCCCCATTCTGTCACGAGTCTGATGTTTCGAAATATAGCAAGGGAACTATGACTTCATAAAGACACATCAGTAAAAATATTTACGGCTGGATGTGAAATACTCCCAGGGGCCACGGTGGCTCAGAGGTTAAGATGCTGAGCTGCAGACTGGAACATCGGTAGTTTAGCAGTTCGAGACCCGAGTGCCGCATGATGGAGTGAGCTCCCATTTCTGGCCCCAGAAATCCTGCCAGCCTAGCAGTTCAAAAGCAAGAAATTGCAATTAGATAAATAGTTACAACTTTGGTGGGAAGGTGCACCACGGCGTTGAGTCATGCCGGCCACATGACCACGGAAACGTCTTTGGACAATGCTGGCCCTTTGGTTTAGAAACGGAGACGAGCACCGCCCCCTAGAGTCGGATTCGACTGGCTTTGGAGCAAGGGAAACCTTTACCTTTAAAATACTTAAAAATGCAGGAGCAGAGTTCCCTGATTCTTCTGTGAACCAAACCTGTGGTTTTCAAACAGATAATGGCGTGATCTCTATCTCTCTTTTTCTTTTTCTTTAAAAGAACTAACCAGTTGGGAATGTTCACAAAGAAAGAATTTGATCAACTGGCACCAGTAGTGGACAACTTCAGCCTTATGACGTATGATTATTCAGCACCACAACGGTAAGTTAGCAAGGAGCAGAAAACCAAGCCTATTGAACTGGGCTATAGAGGTGCAGCTATGAGATCAGTGAGCATACTTGGATCTCACCAAGCTACTAATTTCTTTTAAAAGTAAGACGAAGAAAAAGATTGGATTTATACACCACCGTAGCAGGAACTCCTTTGCATATTAGGCGACACACCCCTAATGTAGCCAATCCTCCAAGAGCTTACAGTAGCCCCTGTAAGAAGAGCTCTGTAAACTGTGGGAGGATTGGCTACATTAGGGGTGTGTCGCCTAATATACAAAGGAGTCCCTGCTACAAAAAGAGCCCCAAAGGTGCCTCAGAGCGGCTTACGAACTCCTTCCCCTTCCCCTCCCCACAACAGACACCCTGTGAGGTAGGTGGGGCTCTTTTTCAAGGACAGCTCTTATCAGAACTACGGCTTGCCCAAGGTCCTCCAGCCAGGTGCAAGTGGAGGAGTGGGGAATCGAACCCGGTTCTCCCAGATTAGAGTCCCCGCACTAAACCACTACGCCAAACTGGCTCCCTAAAAGTAGTGGGACGTGCCCTGACCTGGGTAGCCCGATCTCGTCAGATCTCGGCAGCTAAGCAGGGTCGACTCTGGTTAGTCCTTGGACGGGAGACCTCCTTGGAATACAGGAGGTGAGGGCAGGTTTTATTCAGCCACCTGTCTGACTATCCTCCAGGCTCCCAGTAGGGGCCAGTCTCCAGAGCTCGCCATGACTTCCAGGTGCGCGCACACAGACACACACATGCACATATTTTTAAAAAAACGGGGGGGGAAAGTAATAGGATGATAAGGGATTGAAACTGGAAAATGTGAAGGCATTCAGCTGAATTGTTTGCTTGTCAAGTTCTGGACAGCTGAATGCCATCTGTACTGGGGGGGGGGATTGAGCTGTTTAAGTCCCAGCTTTGAATGGCCATTTCTATAATACGTAGCGCAACTGCTTGTGCCGCCGGCTTTAATGGGCTTAGTCAGAAGATAAATATTTCCAGGTTAGTGCGGCTAGATAAGCTGAAGGAACAGAAACGTTTCTTTGGGAATGTACAGTTAAGCACGTGATCTGCTTTTCCCTTTTTGTGTGCATATGATATTTTTGTGTGCATTTTCACTTTGGTAAACAGCCACCTAACCCCCATGTCCAATACTGTGCCTGTAGGCGGGCCAATAAAAAATAAGCCTTGTTTGCTCTTCTTCCCCTTTGCCTTGAAACAGCTCTGGCAGTTGCTCAATAAGTCCACAATAGCATTTCTTTCCACTATATCAAAGAGGACCTTAAATATTTGTATCTAGTGATTTCTACTGTCAGACGTATGCACACAAGATAAAGAAAGTCACCCAGTTGCTTGTCCCAGGAATGTGTACATTCCCCCCCCCTTGTATTGCATAAAATGCATAACATTCAGGCTTTTTATCAGCCAGATGACAAGAGGCCGCCAGCCAATGATGGATATACTGCAAAGAAACAATAATTTACAGCAGCCGCAAACTATGCTGGACATGCAGGAAGATTTCCTGTCCCCATTTAAATCACTCTATTTGAATATCTGAAGTATGTGCTCTTGACAATTGCATGCAAAATGGCATAGGTGAACAATACTTTATATCTGAAAGCAGGGGTCATTTCGTAGAAAAAGAGATGCAGGAGCTCATTAGCATAACTCATTAGGATAACTAGGGTTGCCAAACCCCCCAGTTTCCCAGGGGTCCCCCGTTTT
>NW_015162709.1:3173-4450 GCF_001447785.1 Gekko japonicus | reverse complement strand
CCCCACCCCCAACACCCACAGCCACCCATCTCTCTCCCTTTAAGTGTGTGGAACCCGTGTTTCCTCCCAAGCCTGATCTCCGCAAGCTTGCAGGGAAATGCCAGCTTCGTGCTCTTAAAAGGGAAACGTGGCTGCTCTTAAAGGGGAAACGCCGGCTCCTGTATTTAAAAGGGAAACGCCGGCTCCTTTAAGTGCAGGGAACTGCCATTTATGGAGATCTGGCACACGGGCGTGTAGGGGGGCGGCGGACGTCCCCAACATGATGTCATCACGTCGTGGATGCCCCGCCCCCTCCAGGAACGCCCCCAAAGTCCCCCGCTGGGGGTGGAAGATGGACGTGGCAACCCTAAGGATAACTTATTTGCATATGCCACACCCCCTGACATCACCAGAAGTGTGTCAGAAGGCAACACTCACTGCTACTTACTTGGCTGCTTCTTGCTCCTCATGACCCGGGGCCATGCAGATCTGCCCGGGAATGTGCAGATCTGTCCTTGCAGAGGAGGGAGAGCTTGTACCTGAATAAAACTTGGTCTTCAAAGTGCCACTGGACTGTTGTGGGCCGGGGGGGTGGGCTCTGCAACTTACCTGGCTGCTTCTTGGTCTGACTGAGGGCTGCTGGGAGCAGGAGGTGGGGCTTGTTGCATGTGCCCGCCCCCTGGGCTCTTTACTGCCAGAGCTCCGCTCCTGAGTGCTCCTGCAGGAAATGACCCCTGTCTGAAAGATCATCGCATGCATACTCACAGCTGTAATTTTGAGAATTTTAAAGACCAGTCAGTGCAATGTAGAAATATTCACACCTTCTGGCTATCAAAAATGTGGTTTGATTTGGGATTTATAGATCTCCTTAGGACAGAGATTCATTAGAAATGCTTCTTTTCTTTGGGAGGAAATATGTTCTTTGACCTCTTTTTTTTTTCTTTGCTGTTCTGCAGGCCTGGCCCTAATTCCCCGCTACCCTGGATGCGAGCCTGTGTTCAAATGCTGGATCCGGAATCGAAATGGAGAAGTAAAATTCTTCTGGGGTTGAATTTTTATGGCATGGACTACTCAGCACGAGGTGCTTCGGGAGAACCAGTGATTGGTAACAGGCAAGGCTTCTAGAGAATTAGCCTTTTTGGAAACATTATTATCTTGTTTTTCATTTTTATAGAGAAATACATAACTAGAGGCTTCTGGCCAAAGGTCTGTCTGTCTGGTTTAAATCAATCTGAAAGCCAGCTCCTCCATAGTCGTCCCCCCCCCCCCCCCCCCCAACCTCCCTGGCCTTGGGTTTT
>NW_015162709.1:0-3005 GCF_001447785.1 Gekko japonicus | reverse complement strand
TGTAGAAAAAGCCCAGCAGGAACTCATTAGCATAATAGGCCACACCCAACAGCAGGAACTCATTAGCATATTAGGCCATACCCATGACAGCACAACTCATTCGCATATTAGGCCACACCCCCGTGCTACCAGAAGTGTGGTCATCCAGCCACACCCACCTTTTGCTTCTTATTCTGTTTACCATGTTTGTTGTCAAAACCCAGGGCCTTTTTTTGTAGCAGGAACTCTTTTGCATGTTAGACCACACACCCCTAATGTGGCCAATCCTAATGAGTTCCTGCTGTTGGGTGTGGTGTGGCCTATTATGCTAATGAGGTTCCTGTTGGGCGTGGCCGGAACTCTGCTCTTTTGTCTTCTTGGTCCCTCGTCTTCAAATACACGCCTCTTCTCGCCATTTTTGCTCTGCCTGGCTCACCAATCTGTGTCCCACCGCCCCGGCCTTCCTCAGGTTCATGCTTTTCAGTCCGCTGCTCCGTTGCCACTTCTTCAGACACCCTGCTCCTGTTTCCTAACTTCTCTGCCCAAACACCATTTGCCACCTTTGGCCTCCCTTGGCCCAGTATTCCTGCTCGCAGGGGTCATTTTGTAGAAAAAGAGGTGCCGCCGCCGTGCCGGAGCTCATTTGCATAACTAATTAGCATAACTTATTTGCATATGCCACACCCCCTGACATCACCGGAAGTGTGTCAGAAGGCAACACCCACCGCTCAGGCTCCACTGGACTGTTTTGGATTGCTAGCTATTGGAGGGGGAACGTGCAGTTCTGTCCTCGCAGAGGAGGGAGAGCTTGTACCTGAATAAAACTTGGTCTTAAAGGTGCCACTGGCCTGTTGTGGGCCGGGGGGGGGGCTCTGCAACTTACCTGGCTGCTTCTTGCTCTGACTGAGGGCTGCTGGGAGCAGGGGGTGGGGTTTGTTGCATGTGCCCGCCGCCTGGGCTCTTTAGAGCCGGAGCTCCGCTCCTGTGCGCTCCTGCAGGAAATGACCCCTGCCTGCTCGTGAAATGCACAGGGTGATGTGTAAATGGAGATGCAACTAGAATAGGCTTGGTAGGAAGCCCTGGCACTAAGGGGGGGGGGAAATGCTGTGGAATCCTTCATTCTTTTCCTCTCCCAGCGAAGGAGCCTTAGAAGATATGGAGAATTATTTCTGCAGTGGATGAAATGAAGCTCTAAATGTTGATACTTCCAGCTGAATATCAGAGCACTACTAGCATACTTATTGAAATTCATTGGCCAGAAGATATTTTATTGTAGAAAGGGTTTAGAAGCCGTACCTTGTGAACACCTGCTCTCTTTTATACGAGGGCCCAGTATACTACTGCACCCTTGAGTTTAAGACTGCTCTTTCTTTGAAGTATCTGTGCTTTGTCTACCTGGTTTATCACAGCTAACTGCTAAACATTCTGTCACCAGCATTACGTAAACACACAGTCATGTCCTTAATTTACATGATATTCTGATGACATTGATGGAATATCCAAAAGCTGTTTTCCCTGATTGCAGAATTTTAAAAAGCAAAACCTTTGCAAGTTTTCCTGTTAAGTAGAACAGCCTGTAAACATTTCCCTTGTGCAGTTAAGAGAGAAGCACATTAAACACTTCACAGATCCGCGCAACTACAAATGTGTTTCTTCTGTGCCAATGAGGACATTTGAAATGTGTTCAAGATCTGCTCTGAAATAAGGCTGTGACTGTGTGCTTCTGACTCCTTTGAAAGAATATCGGTTTATATACTGAAGAAGATGTGCGGTAATAAATTGCCAGTTGAGAAACCTAAGAGATTTGACATTGAATTCTACTATTCAAAGACAAAGATTCCTTAAGGAGTCTGTAGGAATTTAGAATTCCACTGAGAGCTTTATTGGCTGCCTGCCATGCTGTAAATAATAGGCAATAAAAAGTGATACCTAGAATGGCTTAGAGGTGAGATCTTCCCTGAAAATTATGCCATTGAATCATGTTAAAGGGAAGGCTGCTTAGATTCTAGGAAAAAGACATTTTTAGGCATGTCAAGGCTGTACCTACGGAATCACTCAGTGTGACCTACAGTACCATGCAGGGTGGGGTGATGGGGTTGCATTCTCCAGTCATGACTTGGAGAGGTAAATGAAATGGGTCTCAGAGATAACGTAGTGGCAGTTTTAAAGATAACAGCGGGCTAGATTTGGTGAGGGCAGTTGGCTAGGTGGAGTGGTATTCCCATCTTTTCTCAGTCATTCACTTCTTTCAGTCTTACAAGGCAAAGCGTGTGTAGGCACTGAATACAATTATTAAGGGAGAGGAGTATGCCAGGGGTCATTTTGTAGAAAAGGAGGTGCAGGAGCTCATTACCATAACTCATTAGCATAACTTATTTGCATATGCCACACCCCCTGACATCACCAGACATTTGTCAGAAGGCAACACCCACCACTTAGGCTCCACTGGACTGTTTTGGATTGCTAGCTATTGGGAGGTGGGAACGTGCAGATCTGTCCTTGCAGAGAAGGGAGAGCTTGTACCTGAATAAGACTTGGTCTTACAGGTGCAACTGGGCTGTTCTGGGCCGGGGGGTGGGGTGGGGGGGGCTCTGCAACTTACCTGGCTGCTTCTTGCTCTGACTGAGGGCTGCTGGGAGCAGGGGGTGGGGCTTGTTGCATGTGCCCGCCCCCTGGGCTCTTTACTGCCGGAGCTCCGCACCTGTGCGCTCCTGCAGGAAATGACCCCTGGGAGTATCAGAATTTTAGTACTACAACTTCTGGGGTGGCTGTTGGAGTACCAGGAGGAGTCTGTTTCAGTAGTTGGACTTCCAGCAGCAGTACCTGAACGGTGCGAGGTTATCTTTAATTTACCTCAGATTTTACCTCAGATTTTACCTCAGATTTTACCTCAGATTTTGTTAATCATTCTAGGAGAAGTGTGTGTATATCAAACCAAGGGTAATGCTTGTTTATATAGAAGTGAGTGGGCAGAGCCTGTGTTGCTGCCCCTTCAGTCCTTGTTCAGTTCTGCAGGGCCTGTAAGA
>NW_015162708.1:9419-11800 GCF_001447785.1 Gekko japonicus | reverse complement strand
TCCTACACCCCAGTTTTCCGCCCCAAGGTAGCCCTGTGAACAAGGGATTTACCTGAAGTAACAGTAAGGATGGCCAACAGATAGACAGACCGCGCCCTTGTGGGGCACAATCTGCTGGAAGTTTTCTATTGAAACAAAAAGGAGGCATGTCAGAGTCTGGTCTTCTTTAGGGTTCACGTCGAGGAGAGAGCTCCAGTAGGCACAGCTGACCGATCTAGCACTTTTACAGGGACAGGGAAAGGTGTTGGTGCCTGCCCACAGTCTCCTTCCCACATCCCTGTGACTGACACAAGAGCTCTATATCGTACCTCGTCGCCTTCAAACCTGTGAACAGAATGTCCTGCAAAAAACAGAAGACCCAACTGCCTACACAGCACCAACTGTGTAGGGTCTTCCCATCGCTTAAGGTCTGATAGGTCCCTGAGGAAATGGAGGAAAGTCACTCTGCTTCCCAGACTTTTCCAGAGTTGCTTCCACACAGTGACGATTCTCTGTTGGGCACTCCATGTTTTCCGCCAGGCGTTCGCAGTGGCAAATGAATGGATGGATGGATGGATGGATGGCGCCTCCACAAGGGGGTATTCTCCGGACTTCCCCTACCTTTCCCCTTGCACCTGCTATTTCACCCATCCCTGTATCACCCAGCAAGCTTTTTCAGATTCATAGTAGCTATATTGCTGTAGGGTTAAGTGGTTAAGACGCTGAACTGCAGACCGGAAGGTCAGTAGTTCAGCAGTTTGAGACCCGAGTGCTGCATGACGGAGTGAGCTCCCGTCTCTGACCCCAGCTCCTGCCAACCCAGCAGTTCAAAAGCAAGAAACTGCAAGTAGGTAAATAGGGACCACTTTGGTGGGAAGGTAACAGCGTTCTGTGCACCTCGGCGTCTAGTCATGCTGGCCACATGACCACGGAAACATCTTTGGATAACGCTGGCTCTTTGGCTTGGAAACGGAGATGAGCACTGCATCCCTAGAGTCGGATTTGATTGGCTTTCAAGCAAGGGAAACCTTTACCTTTACCTAATGATGCTATAGCAATGTCCCAATTGGTTAAAAAAAGCATCCAATAGTCTGCTGGTGGTTTGGGGAAAGGGGAATAAGGGGAGACAACACCGTTGTGGTTGGGGAACCTTGAAAATCTACTCCTTCCTGTCCCATGGCGAGCAAAACTGCTTTGAATGTGCTCTTCCCAGACAGACTGTACCGGAGCTCCTTTCAGAGAGAACAGAGGAAAACGGGGGAAACTGTGGAAGCTGGAAGTGGACAATCAGGAGTTGTTTGTGGGATGATGTCGGGTGGCGTTTGAGGCCCCGCACAGAGCAAAAACCCGGCATGGAAGCCAGCCACCCAGGGAAACTGAACTAAGCCTGAAAAGTGGGGTGCTGCCTCTTCCGGGAAATCGTTTGGGTTGCCAGGTCTCAAAGCCCGGCAGATAAACGATTGGGATTTGGTGGGGTGGGGCTGACTTGTGGTGGAGAATGGAGGAGTGCGTTGGGGAGCGGAGCATGGCCATGCTCTTTGGTTTAGGTGGGGTAGAGGGACGCAGGAGCAAAACCAATGGGAAAATGGGAACAACCCATGGGAAATGCTCCACGGCGCAACATTTGGGCTCAACATTTGAAGGTATTTTGTGCTTTGGTTGGTGCCAGAGAGTAATGTGTCCCACAGTTCATGTTCATAGGAAACTGCTTTCCCCCCTGCTTCCTAAAAGACTAGACTCAGAGGTCCCCGACCCTTTTTAAGACTGAAGGCACCTTTGGAGTTCTGACACAGCATGCCGGGCTCCGTCACAAAGTAGTGCAACAAAATGGCTGCTGCAGGAGACAGAGCCAGCCACAAAATGGCGCCATGTTGGGGACCCCTGGGACAAATGGCCGCCAACTCTGCCCAGGCTATTGAAATTTGCACACACACAAACAAAAGGCAGCTGCGTCCAAAGCAAAACTCAGACACCAAAACCTGGTAACACCTTTTACATGGAACAGCCAGCCAGAACACAGCAAACCAGACCAGCTGTTGAGTCCTACAGAGCTATTCTTCAGCCTGGATATGAAACAAAAGAGGAGAAGGTCTTCTACGACACCAGTTTGCATCCTCTAGGGTGTGCTGCAACGCTCCCTCTAAGCTGTGGAGTCTTGTGAGCAAAAATTCTACTTTGGGAGCTCCTGGCATTAAAGTTGTGAGGGAGTGATTTGGCTGCTGCATAAATTAGTTTGGTCTGGAGCCCTCCTTCCTGAGCTGAGACAAAAAATGTGTGAGCCGGAGGCTAAAAAACCGTGAGCTAGCTCACCCGAACTCAGCTTAGAAGAATTGCTGGCGTGCTGCCAGCTTGAGAGGAGGCAGAATGGAGCTTCTGCCAGGCTCTACCTTGGCTTTCTGGGA
>NW_015162708.1:218-5654 GCF_001447785.1 Gekko japonicus | reverse complement strand
CTCTAATCTGGGAGAACCGGGTTTGATTCCCCACTCCTCCACTTGCACCTGGCTGGATGACCTTGGGCAAGCCGTAGTTCTGACAAGAGCTGTCCTTGAAAAAGAACCGTTTCTGTCAGAGCTCTCTCAGCCCTGCCTACCTCACAAGGTGTCTGTGGTGGGGAGGGGAAGGGGAAGGAGATTGTGAGCCGCTCTGAGACTCCTTTGGGTAGTGTATGACCTTGGGCAAGCCGTAGTTCTGACAAGAGCTGTCCTTGAAAAAGAACCGTTTCTGTCAGAGCTCTCTCAGCCCTGCCTACCTCACAAGGTGTCTGTGGTGGGGAGGGGAAGGGGAAGGAGATTGTGAGCCGCTCTGAGACTCCTTTGGGTAGTGAAGGGCGGGGTATAAATCCAACCTCTTCCTCTTCTTCTTCTATTCAGGCCTACTCAGTGGGATTTACTGCCCAGAAAGTGTTCTTAAGATTGTTCTCAATTTTGGATTGTGTTGGTCGGCCCTAATAAAAAAGTATTACACAACATTTGTTTGTCGATTCTTCTTTATCTAGTTACTTATTAACATAGGAGACAATCAGGAGTTAATTAAGAAATGCAATTCCACCTTAAGGGGGCTGTTATATGGCCTGCCAGCCCAGCCTTTAATCGGCATCGTCATGGGTTTGAGGCAAAAACGTTATCGACTGGCAAATGAACCGAGGTCTCTGGCAAAGCAGCTGAGTTTTGTTTGTGTGTTTTTGGCTCAGCAAATAGCTTTGAAATCACTTTCATGGCCTCTTATCAAAGTTTTTTGCGTGTTCTGCCCTCTCCAACAGCTTCAGAAGTTTTTTGTTGTTCAGTCGCACAGTCGAGTCCGACTCTTCGCGACCCCATGGACCAGATCCCGCCAGAAGTTTTATCAATGCATAAAAGGAGCAGAAATCCTGCGAGCTCAGTTTTGGTCTCGCGGCCGAGCTTTGTGAGGAGACGAGCTGTCTCACAAAGTGTTTTTCTTCAGCACGCTTCACTGCTGGGCAGTTTAAATTGATAATAACATCAGATTGCCAGGTCCCGTCCCCCCACAGCCACCCATGGGGAATAGGTGGGTTGGGTTGCCAGCTCTAGGTGCGGAAACTCCTGGCAATTTGGGGGTAGAGCCTGGGGTAGACGAGGACCTCATTGGGGTACAAGGCCATAGAATCCACCCTCCAAACTGGCCCGTAGCTAACGTGGGGCCTCACGGGGCCTGGCCCCCTAGTGTTTTTTCTGGGGCCCCTCCCTCCCGGGCTGCCCCCAAAGTGCTCCAACTTACCACCCGCACTCGACTTCCATTTAATTAGCTGGCGGACCCCCTGAGGCCCCCTCCCCCCAAATAATTCCCTAGCTACGGGGCTGCCTCCAAAGCAGCTATTTTCTCCAGGGGAGCTGATCTCTGTAGTCTGGAGATGAGCTGAATTCCAGGGGATCCCCAGGTCCCACCTGGAGGCTGGCAACCCTACACACCATCAAGAAAATGTGAAATAATCCAAAGATCCCCCCCCAGTGCATCTGAAAAACCTGTGTCTCCCGGCTTGCGAGAGCAAAAAGTGCCCCGGTCTGTCCCTACCTGTGGCGAAGGCCTCTGCCAGGCAACGGAGCTTCCAGGGCACCACAAAGTCCTCGCTGGCAAAATTGGCGCGAGGTGGCATGTAGTTGTTTTGCAAGTAGGCTCTGGGGTTGAACATCTGGTAGCTTTCCGCCACAGCCGACAAGCCGGTGGTGCTCATGGCTGGGGAAATGCTTTGCCCGCATCCAGCATCAGGCAAGTAGGTTTTATAGCCCCGCTCAGCAAAGACATCAGAACATACTAATGGACCCAATGCAATTAGCGCCAAGTACTTTGGGCTGATATCATCTGAGACTCTCCTGCAGGGCACATATAAATTGAGGCCATTTCTCTATCGCCTTCCGTCGCGGCGTAATTGAGAAGACCTTTCCGAGGACTTGATAGAAGCTCCGGCAGCGCTGGGGGGTGAGGGAGCCGATTGAGTTATCTCCCACCGGGTAGTCGTTTAATAACTGTATTGAAAGGACACTTTATTGAGGCTGTTCATCCGGCATAACCAAATTAGTGTCAAGGAGAAAGGGGACATGGGACGGCAAACAGGGCGGTTGCTCCGAGAAAAGGCTTGATAGCAAATCCTGGAGGGCCCATGAATTTTATACGTGCACCAGAACAGAGAATTGGACAGACAGCATTTGCAAATGGCGGATGACCTACGGATAACGGAGAAGGTCAGATTCCAGTATCGGTCATTCATTAATTCAGTCCCGGAACAAGAATCACCATGGTGGGTGGTATTGTTTCCATGAAATGGTACTTTAAAGTCGGCTGAAAACTACAATCCTGGAAAGAGACTGCAAGCAGACACGCCCATCGACTGACGGAACCAGAACAGGTTGGAGCTGACCAGCTCTTCTGCTTGGGAAATGGTGCTGCCGGTTAGAGAATTGAGTTGGCGGACTGACTCAGTAGAAAGCAGCTTCATGTTTTGGGAGGGTCTGTGGCTCAGCGGTAGAGCATCTGCTTGGCATACGGAAGGTCCCAGGTTCAATCCCTGGCATCTCCAAGTAAAAGGACCAGGTAACAGGTGATATGAAAGAGCACTACTCGTCTGAGAAGACAAGGAAAGTCTTTTACCGGAGACCTCGAGGGCCAGGGCCAGTCTGAATAGACTACAACAGACCTTTACCAGAGACCCTGGAGTAGGGTTGTCAGATCCAGGTGGGGAAGCTCCCAGAGATTTGGGGACGGAGCCTGGGGAGAACAGGAACCTCAGTGGGGTTCAATGCCACAGAGTCCACCCGCCACAGCATCCATTTCCTCCAGGGGAACTGACCTCTGATCCATTTTCTCCAGGGGAACCAATCCCATGTCCCCACCCCACCAGTTTTCACTAGTTGCCAGGCATGACCAGGTAATGCTACTAGAGCTGCCAACCTCCAGGTGGGCCCTGGGGGTCTTCCAGATTTACAACTGATCTCCGGAAAACAGAGATCAGTTCCCCTGGAGAGAATGACTGCCTTTGGTGGGTGGGCTTATGGCATTATACTCTGTTGAGGTTCCCCCCCCCAGAAACCCCAGCCCCCACCTTCTCCATGTTCCACCCCCAAATCTCCAGGAATTTCTCAGCCCGGAGCTGGCAACCCTAATCACAACTGGTCTTCAGATGACAGAGATCAGGCCCGTGGTCACACGGTCATTTTGATCGGGTTTCACCGCTGTTCCCTCTCCCATTTAAATTGCGGATCAGACGCCCACATCCATCTCCCTGTCAGCTAAGCTGCCATGAGTAGGGAGAGGCATTCTAATTGCTTTGCATTCCTTCCCATGCGCTTAATTGCTTCACAGCTGCAATGCTTATCTGTAAAGAGTTACTGGAGGAGATTGTGGTGTCTGCCTTCCGTGGGATCGTTCTGGTTCCCAGCTTCGCTACCGTTAGAGACTCTTGCCATCTCCCGCGCGCGGGAGCCCATCTAATTGGGTATTGCTGGGGGGGCACATACGAATGCCCTATATCCTATTATGCGCCTAGATCCCCCGCCATTCCTAACAGTGTTCATGTTATTGCATCTACGGCTTTTCAATAAAAGTAAAACCTTCCTGGAAGCGTGTACTTCGTTGTTTTGCTGTGGGTCCTGGCATTCTGTGGGCTCACTTGCACGGTTCCCTAGCAAGTTTTCAGACACTGGGAAAATCAAGTACTTTCCAGGTATTTGCACTTTGAATCTGTCATTTTGCCTATCTGGACAGCCCTCTCTCTCAATGATTGCGATCAGGTCATCTGAACGTCCTTCTTCCAGTAGGTTTTTTTTTTTGGCGACTTTCACCATTGTGCCATGCCGTCAGTTGGGCGGCGTGTGTCACGGCAGGGCCAGGGGGCGTGATGCAAGTAAGCAAAGTCCAATAGCAGTCTGAAGTCAAGCGGAGTAAGACAAGCAGCAAAGTTCAAACAGGTTTAAATCAGAATCCAAAGCCAGGGTCAGACATACCAGAGTTCAATGTCCATAAATCCAAACGATGCCAGAGGAGTCAGAGACGAGAGCAGGGTCAACGAAGCCGAGGGTCAAAAGCAGAGGATCAAGACGAGAAGAGTTCTGGAGCAGAGATACATGGAGTAGGTCCTGTCAAAAGACGATTGACAGCACGCAACAGGCTTGAAGATATACAGTGCTGGCTAATTAACTCGTTAGCTGGCAGGGAGGAAGGTCATGTTCCAGTCAATACTCAGGGCTGAGAGATCGTCTTGTACTCATGCGTGCATTCCGGCGTCGATCTCTCAGCTCCTGTCTCCGTTGATTCCGGAGCCTGGTCACAGCTGGTGGTGAATCGGGCGAGGAATCTCTGTGCTGCAGCAAAGCCTGATCCTGTGCAGGTGTTTCCTGGGAGGCTCTATCCTCCTCATCACTTAGGGAGCTTTCAGCCACAGGAGCCAGTCTTTGTCTATAAGTCTCTGCTGCAGTACGTTCCTCAGGAGCCTGTGGTGTCAACTCCACATGCTCCTGGCTGGCAGGTGCCTCATCAGGGTCATCAGCAGGGGCAGGCATGACAGCGTGGCTGTCTGGACAGTGCCTGGAGCATTGTCGCACAAAGCAAGCAGTCGGGCAAGGGGATGTTTGATCATCTGAACCCACTTAAAATATCCCCAATCAAATCTACAGTGGGAACAAATTGTGGTACGCTTGCTGTGTGACCACAGCCCAGTTCTCCCGGAGGAAACAGCAGCTGGAAAGGGAGGGAGGGCTCTATGGCTTTATAGCAGTCTGAGGTCTCTCCCTTCCCCAAACGCCTGCCCTCCCCAGTTTCCACCCCACAAATCTCCCGGAATTTTCCAACCCCGAGCTGGCCCCCCTCCCTTCTCTCCCCCTCCCCTCTCAGAGTGCACAGGTTCTGAGACGAGCCTGAGACAGCTGAGAGAGGGAAGCCACCAGCTTTGCCATCTCCGGTTTGGGAAATACCTGGAGATTTGGAGGGTGGAGCCTGAGATGGGTGTGGTTTGGTTTGCTGGGGTTTTTTAGTAAAAAGGCAGCAGGAGGGCACTGGGCCCTTTCCAGCCCATTTTATCCTTTGAGGGAGGATTCATTGGGGCCAGGCTTGACTAGGGTTTCCAGCTCCAGGTTGGGAAATTCCTAGAGATTTTGTGGTGGATGCTGAGGAAAGCAGAGTTTGGGGAGGGAGGGGCTTCAGTGGGTGTATAATGCCATAGAGTCCATCTGCCAAAGGGGCCATTTTCTCCAAGCGAAATGATCTCTGTCTCCTGGTGATCAGTCGGAATCCCCGGGGAGGCTGCTCTCCATCACTGCCCTGTGCCCAAGGAGGCGCCTCTGCTCTCACCGCTTCCCTCTCCCTCAGCAGTCTTGAGAGAAAAATTCACACTGGAGGAAGTGGAGCCACGGGGGGGGGGGGTAGAAACCCCTCTCCCC
>NW_015162708.1:0-171 GCF_001447785.1 Gekko japonicus | reverse complement strand
GGGGAGGCTGGAGAGGGGAAGTACCTCCTGGGGGGCCTAATGTCATAGAGTCCACCCTCCAAATGTGTCGGGAGTAGGGTTGCCAGTCGTACAGCTGTGGAGAAGAAAGCACTCCAGAGTGTTGTTATTACAGCCCAGAAGATGCCCTCTCCCATTCCTGGAGGAATTGCA
>NW_015162707.1:11703-12889 GCF_001447785.1 Gekko japonicus | reverse complement strand
CAGCATGGGAGTGTGTTCCCAGGGGGCAGACAGGCAGCCAGGCTGTGAGCAGAATTGGAACAGCCCGCGCAGAGAGCAGGGCGGGTGGGTTTAAGGTTCTCAGCCAATGACAAGCGGCACACGCTGCCTGAGAGACAGACACAGAGAGAGTTTCCCCTCCCACCTCTCCTTCCCCCCTCCTTCTCCCCCCCTCCCACACAGCGCCGTCAGGCAGACTCCTGCTGCTGTCTGAGATAAGCCGCCCAGATAGACTGCTTAGAGAATGGAAGTTCCACTATTTGTAAAAAATAAAAATGTGTTTTTGGAGTCAAAAATGAATGAAACATTATTGTGGTGGGGATTAAAAAGTTATTAGGCAGGCACTCACTATTGTGGGTCAACACAAACTGTTGTGTTTTTTTGTGAAAGTTTTAAAAATGTTTGCAGAATGAAGGGGGTTGGGAGGGAATATTAAAGTCTAGGAGGGGAATTAAAGTCACGGTCTTCAGAAGGGTGGGGGCTGTTTTCTCTCTTTCAACGCCAGCCCTGCAAGGCTGTGTTTAGAGGCGGCTGTTGGACTCTTTTTTTCACGCAAGCTGTGTGTGCAATGTAAAAATAGGTTTTATAGTACAAAAAACAGGATTCAGAGGCCCCATGGGGGCCGGTGTATATTTTTTGCCGTCTAATCAAATACATGTTCATTGCGGCCAAAGTGTCTGTGCAGGCATGGCTGACCTCGCGAATCTACTAAAAGGCATTTATTACAACCCCCGGAAGGTGGGAAGCTTTGGAGGGGTTGAACCCCTTTTTCGGGCCGCTTCCGAGGGGGGTCAAGGGGTGAGCAGAAAAGAAGTGAAAGCATGGCTCGGTGACCAGGAGGCGTACAGCATCCATAAGCCAGCCAGGGTGCGTTTCAAAAGAAACAAGGTCATTGTTGGAGATATCGATGAACAGTGGCAGGCGGACTTGGTGGATATGCAACAATACTCCAGGTACAATGGAGGCTATAAATACATTTTAACGGTGATAGACATCCTTTCTAAATACGCGTGGGCCGTGGCGCTGAAAGACAAGGGTGGTACTTGGTGGATATGCAACAATACTCCAGGTACAATGGAGGCTATAAATACATTTTAACGGTGATAGACATCCTTTCTAAATACGCGTGGGCCGTGGCGCTGAAAGACAAGGGTGGGACAGAGGTGGC
>NW_015162707.1:0-8417 GCF_001447785.1 Gekko japonicus | reverse complement strand
ACTATTATGGATTTTTTAAACAAAAATTCTGAGGAGATTCATTTCCACCGGAGGAGGCTCCAAGGACCGAGGTCTAACACCTGCGGCCACCATTGCCTGTTTTTTCTCCATCACCGCTGCAGAGGCACCCCCTTTGACACGATCGTGAAGATGTATTCCCCTCACTATTATGGATTTTTTAAACAAAAATTCTGAGGAGATTCATTTCCACCGGAGGAGGCTCCAAGGACCGGCGTCTAACACCTGCGGCCACCATTGCCTGTTTTTTCTCCATCACCGCTGCAGAGGCACCCCCTTTGACACGATCGTGAAGATGTATTCCCCCAACCTCGAGCGAAACGACAGACTGGTCGTGAGTTTTGTGAAAAGCACCCGGAAGACTTCGAGGACTCTATCGAGCATCTACGCCCCCTCCCAATCCTGTGTTTCTTGCACCCCTAATAAAAGGCTGTTGTAACCTTAATACGGGTAAACGCGTCTTTTTTTCAAAAAACACACAGAGACGAAGGGTTGCATTTCAAAGAATTTATTCTTCACTAGTCAACCAGTTTGACACTCTATGTTTTTTGCTTTTAGAGGAAACAGAGAGGTGTGAGTGCTTTTGTTTTTTAGAAGAAATAACGGGCGTGCGCTTTAAAACGGGAGGCTGGGGGCTTTTCAAGTCGTCTAACATTTTTCTAGTCGTCAGGTTGCCGGCGACCGAGGAGGGCACGTTGAGTTCGGCCAGAGCCGTCATAAACACATCCATGCCTTTAGGCCGTGGGGCGGAAGAGGGAGGGTGCGTTTGAGTAATTGCCTTGACGAGGTCCTGCAGGTTGCTCCCGGCGACCGGGGACCCTCTATAAAGAAAAGTTCCCCTTTCATCCCAAGAGGCCACGTCTCTGTTTTGATGCATTTTCTTTAGCAGTACGCGGGCGTTGTTCCTGTATCGGCGCGGCAGATTCTCCACCACCTCTTCAAATCCGAACGCATTCTTTTCATCAGGGCCTGCCGCTAACACGGGTTGAGGAAGATACAGGTTCAGCTTTGTTTTCTCTTCCTCCCCCATTCTGACGTGCGTTAGATATTTCTGAAGGAGAGACCCGTAGAGTTTGGCCTTCTCATATTCGGACAAGTCCCCTCTCTCTAGAACAGTTTTCATCTCCCGGTCTAGAGAGTGTACGGCGCTGTGCCTGATGGGGTCCCCCTCGGGGGGTCGCGGGTTGGTCAGGCGCTCTAATTGTTGGCCGGGGACCAGGTACATTTTCTCGGCATGCTCCATCAGGAACGGGTTAAGAGGCTGGTAATCAGGGGAAGAGCAAAAGCCAACAGGGAACCGATGAAGCCCCCCTGTTGCCTCACCAACTTCTTCTTCTTTGTCAGAGGGATTTTAGAGCTGCTCAGGGATTTAATGACGGCCCGTTTTTTCCGCAGGAAAGTCTTCTGCCTCGCTGAAAGGGGAATCACGCCTTTCAGGGCGTTTAGAGCGATCTCCCCGATAGCCTTGACGAGGTCGTTGGGAGCGGTCCCCAAAATAGCCTTCCTCAGGCGCGGGGGAGCTTTGGAGACGAGTTTCAGGAGAGTGCCGTTTCTTTTTAAGCAGGCCGACATGCTTCCGCCGTGACGGACAGCCTCCCGTAAAAAGCTCCGGGGAGGCATATGTCAACGCCTTTTAATTCCTCCCACCTTTTTTTAATAACTTAGCAGACGGGGAGGTCGGGGGGAACATCCCCGTGCGCAGCCTGTAGGGCTCCGGCGTGGACCCGTTTAAATCCACCACCAGGTACCTGTAGGGCTTTGATGTGGCATCTTCATAGGCCTCCATAAAAAAGTTTGCTTTCCCCGGGTACATCTGCCTGGCCAGAGTCGCTATTTGTAATTTATCCCTCGGGTTTTTAAATAACACCATGTATTTGGTGTTCAGAGTGATGGTTCTGCTGCTTTTACCCTGGCAGAATAAATTCTGCACGATGTAGATAATACTCAGATTCCTGTGGTGGACGTATTTGGTGAAAGCGTTTTCAACCTCCTCGTTATCAGAAGCATTCATCATGAGATCGTCAATAACAACCAAAGATTTTTTATTACTGGGCAACAACACAGGATCGTTCAAACACGAAGGCAGTCCTTCAACAAACTTTATACAAGCATAGCGTTTGAGCAGTTCATCGTACAGAGGTTGCCAGCACGCATAAAACCACATGATATTTTCAGGCATGACAGAAAGCGTAGAATGAGCATTCATGAGCAAATTTTTAATGAAATAACTTTTCCCGCAGTTACTGGGACCCGCGAGGATGGCCGAGAAAGGGTGCCACCACCTTGTATCCATTTTCAATAGCCGTAGGGCAGGCTCTTAAACCCCTCCCCAAGCACACGCTTGTCGTACACTACCTTCTGCGTTTTTTAAAGATTTGTGGTTTTGATGACAAAATTCTTTTTGTCTCTGACGATGCCCGGGTGACTTACGAGGATCTCTCCGGGCTCAGCCCCTGAACAGTAGGTGAACACTAAGTCTTTCAGACTGTCAAAGTGGATCTTTTCCCTATTCACCGTGTTCAACGTAATGCCCTTTACTTTCAGACACACCTCCCCTCCCGACAACCTGTAGCCGTAAGTCTTGGGTCCCGCTGAAACAAACTCTGTGATGTGCTGCCCCGCGGGGACCTCGCTCGTCAGCTCCCCCAAATAGTCGCCCAGAGGAGGGTTCCAATCACCGGGGCGGCTGACAAATATGACAGAATCAGTATCGTGGTATAAACACCTCTGCCCCAGCCGATCCAGCAAACCGTAGAGCTCCAATCGCGCGTAAGCGGTGGTAAAAGCGGCTATGTATACATTTGTGTTACCCGGAGATGTTACGCAATCCCCCGCGTGTTTCCAAGAAATGCACGCCGCATCCTCGCTGATAAAATTGCACGCATTGACTTCGTAAGAGTCGGAAAAAAGCAGTTCAAAGTAACGGTCTGGATCTCTCGTAATTTCCGTCGTTGGCAGGTTTGGCCTCTGGGCAAATTTACCCCACAGAGAATTGAGAAACAGCTTAGCGATCTGGCGCTTCGCGGGATTGTGGCTGATGTGGTCTGGGCGCAAAAGGACCCCCTCCTTTTTATAAAAATCAGAAATGTATTTCTCTTTGTCAGCCTCCGTCACACACCAGCCAGGGTAGCCAGAGGCTTCCTGTTTCTGCCTGAGATGTTTTTTTATGTAAGGCTCAAACAGCTGGCAGGATTTCGCCTTGAAATGCCAAACCTCATAGATTTTGACCACTTTGTACCCATGGGCCAACGCCACCTGCAGTTCTACAGTGACCCATGTCCCCTCTAGAGCCCTCTCCTCGTCGCTATGCGCGCACGGTTCCTGCTGTTTTGTTTCAGCACACGTCCTGCACAGTGTGAAAGTCAGCTTCCCGTTACCCCTGGAAGGCAGCACGGGGAAAAAGAGCCCTCTCGGGGGATAGATTTTGACTTTGGCCAGCCCGAAATAGTCTGTCAGAGGACCAAAATTATTCTGAATGATTTCAGGATGCCCTAGAGGGTACATTTTCCTAGCATTCACAAAGGGGTACAGGCTGGTGAAATCATAATATCGGATCTCCTCCCCCTCCTCTGCTTTGTAGTAGAGGGTGATGGCGTTAGTGCGACCCCCAAAGAGGGCATTTCTAGGAACCAGAGGGTCGGGGAATTGCATCTCCTTAAGAAATGCTTTCACAGATTCATCCGTGTTTTTTAAGTGTTTCCACTCGTGTTCCCAGATGCTCACTACTTCAAACCCCAGTCTTTTAAGTTCATCGCTTCTCTGCCTGGTGGCGCAGTGAAGCTGGTCAAACGTCTTGCCCACGACCTTATTGAACGTATCAGGTGACCCACACCTTAAACATCCATGCCAGAAACACCCTTTGAAGTCGTAGGCCACCTTTTGGCCTTGCACCACGGAATACCCATCTAGGAAATATCTTCCCACCCTTAACTCACCACCCTTCAGCGCGTGGCGGATCTGGACCTTTTCAGAGTGTTCTATGTAGCAGAGCCACTGTATAGAGGCGGATGAAAACCTCTTCATCTGCCTGTCATACCCATCGGCTGGGGGAAGGGCCACGGTGAGGGGTTGCAGAAAATTAAATCTGAACATGGCTAAACAGACATCTTCTTGACAGTAATGATAGACCTCGGGAGGGTGTGGGGTGTCTGCACCCCTATCAGCGCCATGATAGACCTCGGGAGGGGGTGGTGGGGAGTCTGCACCCCTATCAGGGGCCATGATAGACCTCGGGAGGGAATGGGGAGTCCGCAGCCCTCTCCCCACCCCCATTCCCCTCTTCCCCCGACCTATCAGCACCATGATAGACTTTGGGGGAGCCTACAGCCCCATCAGCGTCATCAGAGACTTGTAGGGGTGTTGAGGAGCTTCCACCATCCCCCTCCCCTTCTCCCCACCCCCCAACAGAGTGAACAGACCTTGGGGGGGCAGCGTTGTCTGACAGAGCCCCCCCACCCTGCACGGACCCCCCAAGACAAACACCACACGATCTAGAACTTTTAATCGCCTCGTTAGCAACATTCTCAAACACCGCGTCAGCCTCCTTGATTTTAGCTTGTATGACAGCGGTGTGGGTTTCTATAATCAACTGTCTTTTTTTAATTTCGTCTCGTTGATTTTCAATAATAACATTTCTAGTCATCACTTCCTGCATGATCTCATAAACACTTAGGGCGGTCCCTGCATGCTTTGCAGAAAAGTCTTCCATCTTCAGCTTTTTTGGGGGTGGGGGTTCATCCACGGCTGAGTCAGCCGCATGTCTCCGCACCAGCGAGGAACTTGCACTGTGTGCGGCCTCCTGTGGATCTGGGGAAAATGATATAGAAAAGATGGCATTATCTCCTGCACGATCTCTTGTTGGGGGGGGGTGAACCCATTATACAGGTTTAATAATCAAGAGGCCCTTGGCCGTCTTACAACATGCATCAGAGAAACCATCAATAAATGCAATATTTTTTAAAAATCCAATAATAATAATAATACCTTCCCTGTGTAAGACATTCTAAAAAATACTACACAGAAATAAAATCTTATCTACATGCCGTTTAAAATATTTTTGAAACATTACACCACATTGCTACAATCATTGCTGCAAACCATTTGACTCTAAAAGACTTGATGATTACATTAAGAACATGATTCGTGGTTAACAGTACCACCTAGTGGTCAATATAAGAAACAGTTCTGTTGAAAGTCAAGTCAAGTCAGCCTTTATTGGCATAAATTATCAATACCATTTATGCATTTTAAAACCAGTTAAAACTCATATATACAATTCTAGAAGAACCTTTGGCGCTGCTTTGAAGCCTAGCAGAGAAACCTGGCCACCTTCTCTGTGATGTCCGGACTGAGATCTCTTAAAAGTCTATTCACCTTAAGTGCATCAGAGCATGCACCCATGCAGATTAAAAGAGAGTGTAAGTATGTGATCCTTAGGTCCATATACAAATTGCAGTGCATGAGAACATGTGTGATAGATTCCACACATTCCAATCTGCAAGGGCAGTGTCTGGCCAGATGAGAAACCTTGTTATATCTGCCGGCATAGCATTACATCTGGCCAGGGTGAACGCTCTACGTTGTTCAGGGACCTGCAGGGAGGATAGATACGAGGACTGGGGGTTGGGGGGGGGGCTCAGCACAGTACAATGCCATACAGTCCACCCTCCAAAGCAGCCATTTTCTCCAGGGGAGCTGTTCTCTATCAGCTGGAGATCAGTTGTAAAAGTAGGAGATCTCCAGCCCCCACCTGGAGGCTGGCAACCCTATCTTAATCCCATAATGAGACTGTCTGGAAGGGTTGGGAGTTTTACCCTCCTCCTTGCCAACTCCAGCTCTTGCCACACATGGTCACAGCTGCCCTGGCTTACTCTCCTGATGGCACATTGTTTGTTATTTCCTCCACTAGAGTAGAGTTGCCAGGTTCCCCCCTGGCCACTGGTGGGGATACAGGTATCAGATCCTGGTTGAGAAACTCCTGGAGATTTGGGGATGGAGCCAGGAGAGGGCAGGGGCTTCTGTGTGGTGCAATGCCTTAGAGACCATCCTCCAAAGCAGCCATTTTCTCCAGGGAGCAGATCACTTTCGGCCGGGGATCAGTTGTAATTCCGGGGAATCCCAGACCCCATCTGGTGGCTGGCAACCCCTGCCTGGACCCCATTCGGAGGTAACACAAAGGGGGACATTGTGGGGGTCCTAGAAGACCCACCGAGCACCAGAACAAACCCATTGCAACCCCTTGCCACAGTCTGATAATTACCTCTCCCCAGAAGCCCAAAACACATTCCCCCCAGGCCCCCTCCAGACCACAAAAGCCTATGGGGGGGGAGGTGGGGGCCCTTACCTATATATTCCACCTCTAATTCTGGCATTGAATTAGGTAGTTCAACCTCTTGCTCCTCAGGAGTTGAAAGGTATTGATTCAAATCAGCTTCATGCACCATGCTCTCATCTTCCACATAAGCTTCTGTTAAGAGACAGAGAAGATTCTCAAAAGTCTTTCTAGTGGGGGCCTGATCCATTTATACCCACAACCCTTCCCAAATACCAATGGCCTACCTGCCAAGTCCTGGAGCTCCTGGCTCTCTATAACGAGTTCAGGGAGGTTTTGCATGCTGGAATCCATTCTTGAGTCGTATGGGGAATAAATGCTGGAGCTTCTGTCTTCACAGACCTCTGATATGTGAACATGCACATGTGCACTGGCTGTGTGTCTTTTTATCTTTCCTTTGGGGTGGGAGCACACACCCTCTTCTTTATCGGCAATGACAGAGAGGGGGAAGCTTTTCCTCTTTGGCTTGCAGCCTCTCGCCTGACCCCTGTGATCAGCCTGGGGGGTTCCAAAGGTCTACAGAACTCTCAGTGGGGCTGGGCAGTCTGCCTGGGGTACAGAGGAAGGTTGAGGTGCATGCTAGGGGTTGGGTGGAGGTCTACAGGACTCTCAGTGTGGCTGGGGCTCCCTGAGGGACTGTCTGCACTATGTTTTTTGGTTTCTGGGCTTCCAGAGTCTGTACATAGAACTTTTCCCTTTGCAGCCGCAAACAAACTGCTTTTTGGCTGTCAGGGGGGCTCTGGGTTACAGGGCATGTCTCTGCTAAGACAGAGCTCTCTCTCTCAGGTGGGGGCTCTCAGGAGCCATCCAAGCGTCTCCCCAGGACTCCCCAGGCACAGTTTGCGGTCACCCACAGTGTAAAAAGCACCTTTCCAACCACAAAAGAGTCAAAAAAGCACCTTTCAGAAACCTCCAGCCCACACAAGCCTCTTCCATGGCCCCAAACACGTTTCAAAGCACCCAAACACGTTCCAAAGCAGCCATTTTTCCTCCCCACCACCTCCATGTACCTCAAAACAGCCATTTTCCCTCCCCACCTCGCCCACGCCACCCCAGGGCAAAGTTCTACTTTCTATCATCAGTGGAATTCCAAGGCCCAAGCAGCCTCCACAGCAGATCAGATTCCCTGGCCTCAGGTCCGGCCAGCTTCACTTTCGGCGAGTGTGAGTGTGAGGAGGTCAGTGTAGGAGGCCGCACAGTTTTCAAGAAAGCTTTCTTTCCTTTCAAGGATCCTTGCCCAGGGCTCTCTGTTCACCGCTGGTTATGAGCCCACCAGGTCCCAGACTGGCTCCAAACTAGAGTCTGGACTGCCCTGGAGTAGAAGGCAGGGGGCCTGAGGTGTGATTCTGTATTTGACATTTGGTGTGAGCGGTGGGATACTGTCATGATGTGGGCTGTGCAAGTAGAGGCCTAGCAGGCCCAGGGAGCCTGCGTAGCAGTGGGAGGAGGCCAGGCCTACAACTCCCAGAAGTCCCTGAGAGGTTTGGTGCCAATTTTAGCCAATCACAGAGAAAGGGGACTGAAAAGACCTGGTACGTTTCTTCCAAGAGAGCAGGGCCAGAGGAAGGCTGCTGCTGGGAGAGACCCTCACCCTGAAAGGAAGGGTGAGCAGGCTCAGGCCCAACTGAGACAGTGAACTGGGGACTGTGAGTCTAGTCACGTCAGGGCATTTGGTTCGTTCCTTTTCACCCACTTATTGTTATTATTCTTGCACCTTGTTTGTTTCCCATATTTCACTGACCTCCTGTAAAAATAAACTTTTTATTTGCTGTTCCCTCTGCCTGGTCCTCACACCTATTATTTGGCCAAACAACGGAGGCCTTGGGAGGGTGCTCTGGGCCTTCTCAAGGGATCCGAAAACCAGAGTGGTGGCAGCGTCAGGTATGGTGGCACTGCCGGCTGCCGTGACAGATACAGCAGGAGTAAGAGTTTAGGGAGAGAGCAGAAAAACATACGGTGAAGCAGAAGTATACTGAAGTGACCAGCATTTTTGCTTCCGGGGCATTGCTGAGCATCAGGCTTCAAGCGCAGCCCTTCCTTGCTTCACTGTGCCTTCTCTTTGACTGTT
>NW_015162706.1:8301-13204 GCF_001447785.1 Gekko japonicus | reverse complement strand
CCCTCAGCCACCATGGCTAGTAATCACTGATAGGTCTCTCTTCCATGAATCTGTCTAATCCCCTTTTAAAGATGTCTATTCCTGTGGCCGGGGCTGTGGTGGCTCAGAGGTTAAGACGCTGAGCTGCAGACCAGAAGGTTGGTAGCTCGGCACTTGGAGACGCGAGTGCGCCGCATGACGGAGTGAGCTCCCGTCTCTAGTTCCAGCTCTTGCCAACCTAGCAGTTTGAAAGCAAGAAAGTACAAGTAGATAAATAGGTACCGCTTCGGTGGGAAGGTAACAGCATTCCGTGTGCCTCGGCATTTAGTCATGCCGGCCACATGACCACGGAGAAGTCTTCGGACAGCATTGGCTCTTCGGCCTGGAAATGAAGATGAACACCGCCCCCTAGAGTCGGATTCAACTGGCTTGCGAGCGAGGGAAACCTTTACCTTTATCCCTGTGGCCATCAATACATCCTTGCAGTGAATTCCACATTTTAATCACTACCCACAGCAGTAGAAAAGAGCAAGGTCTAGGAGCACCTTAAAGACTAACAAAATTTGTGGCAGGGGAGGAGCTTTTGTGAGTCTCTGCTAACTTCTTCAGATAAAGTTAGAATGTGAGTCCTATATATCGGAAAGTGGAGTGATTTCAGATGCCAAATGACATTAGGAGGCAAATGAAATCCGCGCTGATTTCTCCACGCCTACTACCTCTCTACATATCACACCTAATCCAGTCACACCTTCTACTGTCATTTGCCTGCTAATGTCACCGTAAATTACCTGTCACTTGATAGGGGGAAATACTGTATATGTGTCTTTCTTGTCTGTAAATTGATTGATGAACATATTAACCACTGATGAAGGCATTGTTTTTTATTAGCCAAAAAGTATCTGGTCCAGGTTTACGAATTCATAATTCACAACTTTTTGAGGTCAAGGGCAGTTTATATGCTGCATATCTTTTGGATGAGATTTTATCAAAATTGTCTCAACCTTTTGGTTACTCAATCAGTCTTCAAGGTGATGGCCACAGCCATGGATGGTTTTAAAAGGGGATTAGTGTCAACCAAAGAGCTTGGTGGCCATGGAGAGGTGGGGAGGGTGTGACTTGGAATGTATGGTTTCATTTCTGGCCATTATCTGTCTGGTGTCTGGTATAGCCATGGAACCTACTCTGTCTTTAGTATCCCTTTCCCCCTGGGAATCTTAGAGCATTAGTTTGGCGGGCTTTTAGCTTAGAAGTGATTGGCCAAGAGCCACTGATGTATGTTTGATCATGCTTTTAACTTAAGGAACCTTCATTGGGAACATTTGGCTGCACAATCTTAGCCCAGCAGGAACTCATTAGCATAATAGGCCACACCCAACAGCAGGAACTCATTAGGATTGGCTACATTAGGGGTGTGTGGCCTAACATGCAAAGGAGTTCCTGCTACAAAAAAAGCCCTGGGTTTTGACAACAAACAAGGTAAACAGAATAACAAGCAAAAGGTGGGTGTGGCTGGATGACCACACTTCTGGTAACATGGGGGTGCGGCCTAATGTGCTAATGAGCTGTGCTGTCAGGGGGGTGGCCTATTATGCTAATGAGTTCCTGCTGGGCGTTTTCTACAAAAAGAGCCCTGCTACTAGCCATAGCGACTAAAGGGAACCTCCACGTTCAGAGGCAGTCAACCTCTGAATGCCAATGCCAGGACGTAACGTCAGGAGAAAGCATCAGCCTCTATGCCCTCCAGAGGAGCTGCTTGGCCACTGTGTGAGATGGGACGCTGGACTAGATGGACCCTCACTGGTCTGACCCAGCAGAGCGCTTCTTCTGATCTAAAGGTGCCACAAGACTATTTGGTTGTTGTGGCCGCAGCAGACCAGCACGGCTTGCATTTTTTTAAAAAACCTAGAAACCCCCCCCCCGCTGTACCTCCTCCTACAGGCATTAAGTGGTTTGCCAGGAAATGGCCAGGGGACTACCAGAGGACTACACTCTGCCTAAGCATTGCGGTGTTCCTGTCCTACCCACCTCTACTTTAAAGCCAGCGCTGCTGCTTCTCCTGCTCTCAGTGGATCAGGTGACCCATCAATCCTTCTCTTCTTCCTGAGACGATGTAAAATTATTCACACCTCCGTAGCACCTTCCCCTTTGCGACCAAGCCAAGTACTTGTGGTATGTTGCCTGATTAAGGCTGTGGTCACACGGCAAGCGTACCGCAGTATGTTCCCGCTGTAGATTTGATTGGGGATATTTTTAAGCAGGTTCAGATGATCACACATCCCTTGCCCAACTGCTTCTTTTGCACAACAATGCTCCAGGCACTGTCCAGACAGTTAAAAAAATTTTTTTTGCACATACGCATATGCGCATGCACGCGCATGCGCACAATGGTGAAAGTCGCCCCAAAAAACCCCAAACTACTGGAAGATGGACATTCAGATGACCTAATTGCAATCATTGTGAGAGATGGCTGTCCAGATAGGCAAATTGCGGATTCAAAGCGCAAGCACCCAGAAAGTAGTTGATTTTCCCGGTGTCGGAAAACTCACTAGGGAACCGGAAGGATTGTGTGAGTGAGCCCACTTCGGTGCAGGAGATGGATGTGGGCATCTGAACAGCACTTTTAAATGTGAGAGGGAACAGTGGTGAAACCCAATCAAAACGACCGTGTGACCACAGCCTAATTAATATGCTGTCTCGTAACTATAAGGTTCTTGAGGTGCTGAACAAATATCTTTAACAGCTAGAGATGGGAGGCGACTAAGAGGAATTCCAGGGTAGCTTTGCAGGGGAAGGCAAGGGTAAAACCACCTCTGTTTGTCTCTTGCCCTGAAAACCCCACAGGGTTACCAGAAGGTGGGTGAGTTGACTGCACTTTTACATGCACACGTTAAAAATAACAATGACACACTGATCAAAGATCTGCTAAGCCTGCAGGGTTTCAAGAAGGAGCCGGGTTCACAAGCCAGAATTGAGTTCAAACCCAGGAGAAAAACAAAACCGGGAACGGCTATGATCACAGGACAGGGCTCCGCAGTGTGAGGCCTGGGGACGCCATGAAACCCAGCAGCCCTTTCCTGGTGCCCACCAAGTATTTCTAGAAAGTGGGCAGGACCAGGGGGGGCTTTTGGCCAGCAGGGTTTCTGATTGGCTGTGCTAATTCTGGAGGAGGAGGAGGAGGAGATTGGATTTATACCCCTGCCCTTCACTACCCGAAGGAGTCTCAGAGCACCTTACAATCTCGTTTTCCTTCCCCTTCCCACAACAGACACCCTGTGAGGTAGGTGGGGCTGAGAGAGCTCTTTCAAGGACTGCTCTTTCAAGAACAGCTCGACAGAACTACAGCTTGCCCAAGGTCATCCAGCAGCTGCAAGTGGAGGCGTGGGGAATCAAACCCAGTTCTCCCAGATTAGAGTCCGCGCACCTAACCACTAGAAGGAGGAGGGGGACGGAGGAGGAGATTGGATTTATACCCCGCCCTTCACTCAGAGTATCTTAGAATCTCCTTTCCCCTCCCCACAACAGACACCCTGTGAGGCAGGTGGGGCTGAGAGAGTTCTTTCGAGGACTGCCCTTTCAAGAACAGCTCTTGACAGAACTATGGCTTGCCCAAGGTCATCCACCAGCTGCAAGTGGAGGAGGAGTGGGGAATCAAACCTGGTTCTCCCAGATTAGAGTCCGCGCACTTAACCACTAGAAGGAGGAGGGGGAGGGAGGAGGAGATTGGATTTAAACCCCGCCCTTCACTCAGAGTCTCAGAGTAGCTTAGAATCTCCTTTCCCTTCCCCTCCCCACAACAGACACCCTGTGAGGCAGGTGGGGCTGAGAGAGCTCTTTCGAGGACTGCCCTTGAGAGAACAGCTCTGAGAGAAATTATGACTGACCCAAGGTCACTCCAGCAGCTGCATGTGGAGGAGCAGGGAATCAAACCCGGTTCTCCCAGATTAGAGTCCGCACTTCTAGCCACTACAGCAAACGGCTGCTGCCACCATGCCACAAGGGCTTTCCGTGTTACTGTGCACGTCTGTGCAAGAAAATATTCAAACACAGCATGTTCATATTAAAAGGTATCCTGTTAAACAGAGCTTGGAATGCTGATGTTTCATTTATTAGGATCACGTATAGCCAGCAGGGGTTGTTTTGTACAAAAAGAGCTAGGGGAACTCATTAGCATAACTCATTAGCATATGCCACACCCCCTGACATCAGGGGCCCAGCGGTGGACCTGCAAGGGCAGCAGGAGTGCGAGGAAGCCCCGCGAAGGCCCTCCCTGGCCCCAGGCAGGCAGGGGTGGGGAGAGGCAGGGAGGAAGCAACTTACCCTCCCTCTTCTCCTGCCTCCTCCTGGCTGAATGAGGGCCGGAAGCGGGGCGGCCGGAAGCAGGGGGCGGGGCTTCGTCATGTGCCCCGCCCCCCGTACCTCACCCTGGGGAACTGCGATCCCCCCCAAAATGACCTCTGATAGCCAGACTTCCTGACATGCCGTGGTTGTCTTCGCCTCCCGTGGCGGCCATTTTGTGGCCCCGCCCAGCATCCTGCCTCAGAATTCCCAAGGAGCCTGCAGGCTCCAACAGGTTGAGGACCCTCGGCTGAGAAAGAGGCAAGCCAGGATGGCCTTAGACCTCGCCCCACCCTACCTGTCTTGGCTGAGACTCTGTACCTCCCGGAGGTGCTGTGCTCGGTGGCAAACCTCTCTGTCTTCTCCTCGGGGACGTGGCTCTCCAGGTCATTCTTGTTGCCCAGGAGGAAGATGTCAGCTAAGGAGAGCAGGAGGATCAAAGTCGGAATTAGACAAGATCTGGCTGTCATCGGCAGACAAGCAAATTCAAAAATTATACAACCTTCTACTGAAGGAAAACATGAAAGAGATGGCGATTAAATCTTGTATGAGGGTATGGGAACAAAATATAGGTCACACAATAAAAACC
>NW_015162706.1:3334-8224 GCF_001447785.1 Gekko japonicus | reverse complement strand
TGTCTGGTGGAGGTGTGAAAAAATAGTCAAGTTTTGGAAAAAGGTCAAAGAACTGATAAAAGAGATTACAGATATAGAACTCCAACTTATCCCAGAAAGTTATCTGCTTAACATGATTCCAGATAGAATAAATAGAGAAGACTTATGTATCATTCTATATATTCTCTCAGTAAGCAGAATCCTCATAGCTAAAAGGTGGAAATCGGATGTAATACCAAGAAGAGAAGAATTAATGGAAAAAATCCTAGAAATAGCGGAAATGGACAGATTAAATCTGATATTAGCAGGGAGAGATGATAATGTTTTTAAGAAAAGGTGGTTTAAAGTAAATATATGGATGGGGAAAAAAATGTATAATGTACACTCCAAAAAATGTTATGTATAAAGAAAAGTTACATCTTTTTTGTGACGGAAAATATATAAATAAACTTTACCAAAAAAAAAGGCTAAGGGGAGCAGGAGGGAACAGGGGATGCTGTGAGAAGGGGGCCGGGTGCGAGGGGCTGTTGTTCAAAGCACAGAGCACACCTTGACCAATCCTCCCTCTAAGCTGTGGAGTCTTGTGAGCAAAAAGTCTACTTTGTGGGCGACTGGCATTAAAGTTGTGAGTGAGTGTTTTGGCTACTGCATAAATCAGTTTGCTCTGGAGCCACATCCTTCCTGAGCTAAGACAAAAATGTGTGAGCCGGAGGCTAAAGAACGGTGAGCTAGCTCACACTCAGCTTAGAGGAAACTCTGCACATGACATGAAGCTGCCTGAATCAGACCCTTGGTCCGTCGAGGTCAGAACTGTCTACACAGACTGGCAGCAGTTCTCTGGATTCTCAGACTGGGGTCTTTCGTATCACTTGCTGCCTGGTCATTTCTAACTGGCGATGTCTGGGACTGAACCTGGGACCTTCTGCATGCAAAGCAGATGATTCCCCACAAAGCCACACCCCCGCCCTAGAAGCTCTGTTGGGGTAGGAAGAGACCCCCTTCTGTATACTCAAAGCAATACGCTGGCTGCATCCAAAAACAAAAGGGGGCCAAAAAAAATCAGATTCTGTTGCAGAACTCAGGTTCCGAGATCAACACCCTATGAAGAAAGGTTAAAGCGCTTGGGGCTCTTTAGCTTGGAGAAACGACGACTGAGGGGTGACATGATCGAGGCTTATAAGATTATGCATGGGATAGAGCAGGTACAGAAAGAGGTACTTTTCTCCCTCTCTCACAATACAAGAACTCGTGGGCACTCCATGAAATTGCTGAGTGGTCAGGTTAGAACGAGTAAAAGGAAGTCCTTCTTCACCCAAAGAGTGATTAACACATGGAATTCACTGCCACAGGAAATGGTGGTGGCTACATGCATGGATGGCTTCAAGAGGGAACTGGATAAGCTTATGGAGCGAGGTCCATTGGTGGCTCTTAGCCACAAGGTATAGATAGGGACTCTCAGTCTGGGGCAAGGGATGCTCTGTATTCTTGATGCTTGGGGGAGGGGGCAAGAGTGGGAGGGCTCCTAGTGTCCCGGCCCCACTGGTGGACCTCCTGATGGCACCTGGTATTTTTGGCCACCGTGTGACAGAGTGTTGGAGTGGATGGGCCACTGGCCTCATCCAGCATTGGCTTCTCTTATGTTCTTATGTCTGGGGCAAGGGATGCTCTGTATTCTTGGTGCTGGGGGGTGGGTCAACAGTGGGAGGGCTCCTAGTGTCCTGGCCCCACTGCTGGACCTCCTGATGGCCCCTGGTATTTTTGGCCACTGTGTGACATGGAATGTTGGACTGGATGGGCCATAACTCTCTCAGCCCTGTCTATCTCACAGGCAGTGTTCCCTCTAAGCTGAGTTAATGTGAGCTAGCTCACATCTTTTTAGCCTCCGGGTCACACATTTTTGCCCTAGCTCAGGAAGAATGGGGCTCCAGAAGAGCAAACTAATTTATGCAGTAGTTGAATCGCTCGCTCACAACTTCAATGCCAGTAGCTCACAAAGTAGAATTTTTGCTCACAAGACTCTACAGCTTAGAGGGAACATTGCTCACAGGGTGTAGGGAGGGTAAGGGAAAGGAGTTTGTAAGCCGCTCTGAAAGTCCAAGTAAAGGGTGGGGTAGAAATCCAATCTCCTCTTCTTCTTCTTCTATATGTAATGGTCAGGGCTTTATTGGGCAGGAACGCACAGGAACGGAGTTCCGGCTGACTCCCAAGTTGGCCACGCTCAAGTTGGCCACACCCAACAGCAGAAACTCATTAGGATTGGCTACATTAGGGGTATGTGGCCTAACATGCAAAGGAGTTCCTGCTACAAAAAAAGGCCCTGGGTTTTGACAACAAACAAGGTAAACAGAATAAGAAGCAAAGGTGGGTGACCACACCTCTGGTAACATGGGGTGTGGCCCAATACCTTAATGTGCTGTGCTTTCAGGGGTGTGGCCTAATATGCTAATGAGTTCCTGCTGTTGGGTGTGGCCTATTATGTGAATGAGTTCCTGCTGGGCTTTTTCTACAAAAAAAGTCCTGGTAATGGTTGAGGACATGTTGTTTCACTGTATCTGGAGAAGTGCACACACACACGAAAGCTCACACCCTGAATTAAACTTTGTTGATCTTCAAGGTGCCTGTCTGGACTCAAACTTTGTTCTGCTGCTTCAGACCAACACGGCCGACCCCACCTGGATCTATTGTCAGCTCATGTATTGGGTGCTCTTTTCCCATTCTCTTGAGCACACAGAAATGGCGGAGGTGAACGGTGAGGCACGTTTTGCCTGCAGTTTCCGGCAGCCACCCCGACCCCGACCATGTGCCCACCCGTTTGCCCTTCCTACCATCCGCGCAGTACTGCCGGGCCACAAAGACCCAGTGGGCGAGGCTGTCGAAGGAGGGGGGGCTCTGGAGGCTGTAGATCAGGAGCGCGGCGTCTGCGTCCCGGTAATAGCAGCTGCTCAGCGACAGGAACCGCTCCTCGCCAGCCGTGTCCCACAGGGAGATCTGCATGCATAGAAGACAAAAGCAGTACGGGCGGAGGTCTAGGCAGGGGAACTCACTGCCACATGAAGCGTGCCAGTGAATTTATAAGTTTGACGCTGCTAGAACATTTCCTGTTGCTCAAGAATGACTGAAAATGGTCTGCACTGGGAGCAAGAAGACACAGGGGCCAAGTTGGAGCCCTCCAAAGCAGAAAGAGAGCCAGACGCAGGCTTTAAAACTTGACCACTCTCGTGGTGATGGACAATCCTGGGGGAACCGTTTATCCTTTTCACACACGTCTAGTACAATTAATACTATCGTGCAGTCAGTCAACAGACTTTATTAATTGACCCGGCTGATTTTTATTTACTGCATTGATACCTTGCCTTTCTTCATAACAGGGGCCAATGCTCCCTCTAAGCTGTGGAGTCCTGTGAGCAACAATTCTACCTTGTCGGCTACTGGCATTAAAGCTGTGAGCGAGCGATTTGGCTGCCACATCAATTAGTTTGTTCTGGAGCCCCATCCTTCCTGAGCGAAGGCAAAAATGTGTGAGCCGGAGGCTAAAAAAGTGTTAGCTGGCTCACACTAACTCAGCCTAGAGGGAACACTGACGGGGATCCCAAAGTGGCTTACATCATTCTCTTCTCCCTTTTATCCTCACAACGACCTCATGAGGTACGCTAGGCTGAGAGAGCTTTTAACTGGCCAAAAGTCACTCAGCGACCTTCCATGGACTCGGCTCTCCCAGATTCTAGTCCGATAATCCAGCCACTATATGACATTGAAGAAGAGGAGATTGGATCTATACCCCGCCCTTCACTACCCGAAGAGTCTCAGAGCGGCTTACAAACTTCTTTCCCTTCCCCTCCCCACAACTGACACCCTGTGAGGTAGGTGGGGCTGAGAGAGCTCTGACAGAAACGGCTCTTTTTCAAGGACAGCTCTTGTCAGAACTACGGCTTGCCCAAGGTCATCCAGCCAGGTGCGAGTGGAGGAGTGGGGAATCAAACCCGGTTCTCCCAGATTAGGGTCCGCGCACTTAACCACCACACCAAACTTTGACCCAAGTTATCTCAGCACAACATGCCCTGTGTGCCTCTGGAGGCAAAGTTCCCCTAGCGAGGCATTCCCACAGAGCCTACCTGGACCTGAAGGTTGCTGCGGTTGTGCTTCAGCGGCAGGGTCTTCTCACACATGCCCATGTGCAGGCCGAGGGCATGCGCCGCCTCCAGGAAGTGACCTGTCCTGATGCGATGGCAGAGCGTGGTCTTCCGCTGTCCCCCTGAAAGATCAGCTTGAATCTCCAGTGAGGGGAAGCGGCCATTGTCCGGCTCTCTGGGTTGGGCCCAGCGCTCCTAGCAGCCGGGCGCCACGTTCCAGGTGGGCACAGACTCCATGGCTCCCAGTTTTGGGGAGCAGGGATAAAGACCTCTCCACGCAGCGCAGGGCGGTTCTTGACAGGACTTAGCTGGAGCAAAAGAGAAAGCAGGCGTTCAGCCCTGGTGGTTCTGGGCAGGACACAGGGGAACCAAAGCACTTTTTTTGCCATTATAACTCATTGAAAGACGCCGCTGTGGGGAGAACCGAAGGGGCCCCCTGCTTCGGCACTAGATGGCTCATTCATCCCCCTCCTTCTGCAAGGTAAGTGGCAGGTGGAGGGGGCGGAATCACATAGGCCACCTGAACTCTTTAAAGAATGATCAAAGGGTCGGGACACTTTCCCTATGAAGGAAGGTTAAAGCGCTTGGGGGGCTCTTGAGCTTGGAGAAACGACGGCTGAGGGGTGACATGATCGAGGTTTATAAGATTATGCATGGGACAGAGCAGGCAGAGAAAGAGGTACTTTTCTCCCTTTCTCACCATGCAAGAACTCGTGGGCACTCCATGAAATTGCTGAGCAGTCTGGGTAGAACAGATTAAAGGAAGTTCTTCTCAGGCCCG
>NW_015162706.1:0-1732 GCF_001447785.1 Gekko japonicus | reverse complement strand
AGGCCCCGCCTGGAGGTTGGCAACCCCTGTAATAGGTGGACGCGTGAGCGGGGGGCGCCAGAAGGTAGCCCCGCCTAGGGCACAAAAACGGCTGGAGCCGGCTCCTTCTTCACCCAAAGAGTGATTAACACACGGAATTCACTGCCACAGGAGGTGGCGGCAGCTACAAGCATGGACGGCTTCAAGAGAGAATTGGATAAGCATATGGAGCAGAGGTCCATCGGTGGCTATTAGCCACAAGGTATAGATAGGCACTCTCGGTCTGGGGCAAGGGATGCTCTGTATTCTTGGTGCTTGGGGGGGGCAACAGTGGGAGGGCTTCTGGAGTCCTGGCCCCACTGCTGGACCTCCTGATGGCCCCTGGTATTTCTGGCCACTGTGTGACAGAGTGTTGGACTAGATGGGCCATTGGCCTGATATCCAACATTGGCTTCTCTTATGTTCTTAAGAAAGAGGGGCTTCTCTTATGTTCTTAAGAAAGAGGGGAGGCAAACATGGGAAACCAGCAATTACAGATATTTTGTATGACAGCCGCAGACAGCAACACACACCCCGCCAGCCCCACTTGGGCAGCGGCTGTGCGTCCCCTCTTAAGAAAGAGGGGCTTCTCTTATGTTCTTAAGAAAGAGGGGAGGCAAACATGGGAAACCAGCAATTACAGATATTTTGTATGACAGCCGCAGACAGCAACACACACCCCGCCAGCCCCACTTGGGCAGCGGCTGTGCGTCCCCATAGCTTGCAACGCCCCCTGCCTGCATCCTGCAAGGATAAATTCTCTTGCTGTCATGGCATTTTCTTCTACTAGTGTAACACTGCCTTGTGCAATTTGCGTATCATCTTGTGGAATCCTTAGGCTTCGTTTCGGATGGCTGCAATCCCATCGCTTATTTGCTGTCCCATCCCATTGATTGCACTGTGCGGTGGCTATAAATAATGCAAATAAAACTGAATAAAACGGCGGGTTTTATGTCTCGTCCCGCCACACACACACCCGGTCCCCAAAGTGGTGTGCATGGCCATCACAGCACCCACCAGAAGAAGAGATTGGATTTATCCCCCGCCCTTCATTACTCAAAGGAGTCTCAAAACAGCTTACAATCTCCTTTCCCTTCCCCTCCCCACAACAGACACCCTGTGGGGTAAGTGGGGCTGAGAGAGCTCTGACAGAAACGGCTCTTTTTCAAGGACAGCTCTGACAGAACTATGGCTTGCCCAAGGTCACCCAGCAGCTGCGAGTGGAGAATCAAACCCGGTTCTCCCAGATTAGAGTCCGTGCACTTAACCACTACACCAAACACATTTCCCACCGAAGTGTTTTTTTGGAAAGTGGCTCAAGCCATGTGGAATCCTTGCCTGGGCTTCTGACAAGCACACTGGAGCTCCCTCCCACCATAAAGTTGGTTTTATTTTCTCTCACTCCTCTTTCTAGTTTGTTTTTTTAATGACCGCTCTTCTCCCCTGCACCTTGGCTTCCTCTGTGTGGAGGCTCTGCCTCCAGGGGCAGCCGTTTTGTACCCATGCCCTTTGTCACAATTTAAAAGCTGCCCACAGGATTAAAAGGGTCGGGGACCCCTGGTCTAAGAATTAAGCCTCCATGAGGGAGGAGAGGAGAGAGGCCTCCTCTTCTTGGCAACACAAGTAGCAGCTGAAGAGGAGCCTAAAGAGGATTTCCTTGCCTTGGACTGCTGGAATTAGGACCAGCCCCCAATGTTCCCTCTAAGCTGTGGAG
>NW_015162705.1:2300-13099 GCF_001447785.1 Gekko japonicus | reverse complement strand
GTCCGGGCACTTAACCACTCCACCAAACTAAGCACTCCACTAAACCAAAATGAAGAAGAAACGTGTTGCTTCTGGGAAACAAATAGTTTCCGGAGGTAAAGACTACCCTGCTTCTTATATCTTTTTTTAAAAAAAACAAAACCCCTTCGTGGTAGATTTTTCTGGCTATTCCCACAGCGTCCTGTGTAACTGGGAAGCTGACCAATTATGGGGACAACCTCGATGGAATTCCATTAAGTGTTATTTTAAGAAGCCCGAGAATCTCTGGCCCGGATCTCTGCAGCGCAAAATGTGATTCTCCTAAGTGACGTTAATCCGGAATTTCTCTGCCATTTAAGAAGATTTGCGAGCAGTTTTTTGACGCTGGGTTCCGCAGCCAATCAGCGGATCTCTCCCTGGGTTCTGTGAACTCAAAAAATAGACCGACGAGTCTCCACTTTCCCTTCGACTGAGGGATGCCCTTCCCTTGGGGAATCTGTGACCTCCCCTTGGCCTTTTCAAGGAAGAGACCCCCGTCGAATACAAGACAGCCAGCCTCGAAACGGCCTCATTGTGTCCGAATAATAATCAGAAAGCCCCCCTTCCCCTGTCAAGCGGGGGGGGGCCCGATTCTGCATCTAGCATTCGCTCCAGGTTTTCTCAACCGGGAGGGGAAAGTGCAGCTCAAAACCACATCCAAATACCTCGGGGCAACACCGTACTGACTGTAAAGTCACCCCTGAGCGGACATAAATCTATGCAGAAGTTACCATAAAATCCGATTATCAAAGAAAGCAAAAGCGACATGGAGTGTGGAGGCTACCATAAAATCCGATTATCAAAGGAAGCGAAAGAGAGGGATTTCTGTTCCAACGTGTGGGTTTCCTAAAACAACAGAGGGAAAAGCCAATGCGGAATCAGCCCGGGAGAGGTCAGGGTCTACTACGCAGAGAGAGGGAAGAGAGCCTTGAACAGGAATTAAAGCGGATTTAGGCCACTGCCAATTTTGTGTGCTTTCAGGCACACTCAATAACGCATTTTTCAATCCACACCAGTGTTCCCTCTAAGCTGAGTTAGTGTGAGCTAGCTCACAGGTTTTTAGCCTCCGTCTGAACCGGATTGGAAACAGCATTATGTAGCATGTGTGAAAGTGGCCTAATAGCGCACCCCTTGCCGGTGAACGTCTTCCCAAACCGAGAGGGAACAAATGTAGAGTCCAGCAGCACCTTTAAGACCGACAAAGGTTTATTCAAGGTATGAGCTTTCGTGTGCAAACACGCTTCTTCAGATACATTGGAATGGAAGGTGGAGTTCAGACATATAGATAGGGCATGAAGAGCAAATTTACATGTCACATGATGAAGATGTTTTAAGTTATGCAAAAAACAAAACTAAATAACAAGCTAAGGTTTTAAGGTCAACAGTTTCGATTTAATTAAGGGGGGGGAGGACACCAAAGCAATAGATATGTCAGAGTAAGGGATAAATGTGTAAAGGCATCTTTTCTAATTGTGGGAAGTAGATCAACCTTTGTCAGTCTTCACGGTGCCACTGGAGTCTCAACTTGGTCTACTACTTCAGACCAACAGGGCGCACCACCTGGAACGAACCGAAAGGGATGACTTCCAGACAGGGCTGGCCCACCCACTAGGCGAACTAGACTTTCACCTAGGGCAGGCCGATCATGAGGGCACCAAACTGCGCCACCCCCCAAAAGCCCCCTGCGGCGCCCCCGCCAAAAGCCCTGCGTCCCCCCCGTCTTTATCCCGATCACGACCGCCTCGGGGGTGAAGGTCGCAGGGGAGCATTGGAGAGCCCCAGCCACAATAAACTGCTGGCACTGCATCCACCAGAGTTTGGGAATGGCGTGAATCACCTGGACTTCGGCTGCAAAAAGGGCTACCGAGCAACGCTCTCTCTAAGCTGTGGACTCTTGCGAGCAAAAATCCTACTTTGTGAGCTACCTTGCGAGCCGAGCGATTTTGCTCTGGAGCCCTCCTTCCTGAGCGAAGACAAAAAAATCTGTGAGCCGGAGGCTAAAAATCTGTGAGCTAGCTCACACTGACTCAACCTAGAGGGAACACTGCTCGTGAGCAAAAATCCTGCTTTGTGAGCTACTGGCATTAAAGTTGTGAGCAAGCGATGGTTACTGCATAAATTAGGTTGCTCGGGAGCCCTCCTTCCTGAGCCAAGACAAAAATGTCTGAGTCGGAGGCTAAAGAACTGTAGGCTAGCTCACACTGACTCAGCTTAGAGGGAACACTGCCGGAGAGGTGCTTGGTCCATAGGACTGCAAGCATCTCCAGCATGACAGTTCTGTGGATCGCAAACTGGGAGTTTTGTTTCGCTCGTTTCGTCCCTGTTTTACTGCGCCCACCCAAAATACGTCCCGGGGGGGCCCTCCGTTACCCCCCCCCCCCGACTTCCAAGATCGCGGAATGGGTCTCAAACCGGTTTCAGCGGAACCTGTCATTTCGGATCAAGCGATGGCGCTAAAAAGAGACGGCTCTTGTAAACCCATTTCCCGGGCTCCAGCTCAGCCGTCTCCACATCCCCTCCCTGCCTGGAACTGTCGGACAGGGCGTCGATCCGGCTTCGCCTCTTGCTCCGCTTCTCCGCGAGGAGAGACACGACTCCTCCTCCTGAGAAATCGGGGACAAACCCGGCGCGTTCCGGAAAAACACCCGGAACGTGTCCGATTCTCCCGCGTAGCTCAAGAGGCCCGATCCAGCGCACGGCGAAAACCGCCCTCGGAGGCATGGACGCCGCTCTCCGCCCTCGAAGGCTCGGGGACGCGGAAGGCACCGAACCCGCGGCGCTTCCCCGGGAAAGCGACCCTGTCGACGGCAAGCCAGGCTAAACTCACACCGCTTGAATCTCAATGGGGACTCGATCCCCCCTGACTCCACCCCACTGCGGCTTAACGCCCTCCACCCACCCCACGTCCTGGAGGCGACAACCCCGGGATTCTCCTAACTGCCTTACGGCCCCCGGTTACAGTCCTGATTACCGGGAATGTCGCTGGATCGTGGACTTCGCAAGGGAAAAAGCGCTTTCTCTCTCCACCCCTCTCCCCCGTTACTTCCCGGGTTTGCAGGAAAAGAGCGAAGGGAAAGGAAAGATTCGAGCCCAAGGCAATACGAAGACTAGAGAATCGCCCTGCTAGATCCAGCCCTCTCGCAAGCCCGCCCGCAAGGCAGGGCCCTCTTCCGTGGTCCGTCCCCAGCGGTCCCGTGGATAGACTGCTATGGGGCATGGAGGCTCCATTTCGCAATCGGGCTATCCCTTGCTTTGTCTCGGCCGCCCAGGGCGAAGGGACAGGGCGCGTTTCGGGCACCTTGCCCGAGTGAGGCACCAGACGCACGCACGCCCGCCCATGCTCCAAGCCCGGAGGATCGCGGGCGCCGCCGAGACACCCTCCGTTTACCTCCTGCGATCCGGCGGTTCCTCACGCCCGCATCTTGCGCCGCATCTGGGGTGGGGGGAGAGCCCCGGGCCGCCGCCTTACATCCAAGGAGACCCCTCCTGGCGGGTCCTCGAGCTGGCTGGGGGGTCCGCCTCGCTCGGGAGCCAAGCGGACACCAGCGCCGTTCAGTTGCCGCGGCCGGATCGAGGCCTCCCCCCGCCGCGGCGGCGCCGAAGGAGGCCCGGCTTAATAATTATATAGAAACCAAAGTCATTAATAATACCAAACTCATATATATTATTGTAGAATCATAAATGTTGTAAAGAGCAATTATCAAAAAGTGGGTGGTAACAAACTCAAACCCACAGTGTCAAAGCACATCTCCAAAGCAGCAGACTTCCTTCATTAACAGAACAAGCACACAAAAGGACATAATTGTTTTTATAAATTTCACACAAGTCCTTGAATTGAAGTCCAAACATCTCTATATTGCGGCTAGTAGAAAATAAGATCTGTCCCAAATGAAAACTACACAGTTCTGGATAGTCAGCGTTTCAGACCTGTTCCTTCATCAGGTAAATCAGGTAAGTCTTCATTGCCATGCAGTAAATACACATGTACCAATGAGATCCCAACCAAAATATTTCATTTGGGCTCAGCTCAATATCTCTTACAAGTCGGAAATACTATCCAGATAATTATCGTCGCATTGCATGTACTTAGCGTGTTTTGACTACAGATTTGTTTGTGATTCCACTGAGTGGGAAAGCTGGCTGGATCCAACCAGATGTGTGCAAGTCCTGCCCTGTTCCCCGTTTTAATGCCACCCTCCCTCCCCTATTGTTTCCATAATCGTGATCACATTCACCACCATGGATTCGGGGCTATGCTTCACCTATCCATGTGCATCTCAAAGGGCAGAGGGAAACGCTTTGTTTTGGCCTGTTTGGTAGACGTGCAAGTAAAGCCAAACTAAAGGAGCAAAAGCTTTCTAGCAACTCCTGGAGTGGCCTGAAGAGAGTGTCTGATGTGGAAGCAACTATCCTTCCTCCAAGTAACAGGTAAAGAGACTCTGAACTCGCTATGAATTGAGGCAGATTGTGAGAGGAAGGGCAGGAAGGGATGAGCCCTTGCTCAGCTCTCATGCCCTTTCTTATATGCTCAGGGTATCGCCACTTTGGGGTCAGGAAGGAATTTTCCTCCAGGCAAGATTGACCTAGGGATCCTGGAATTATTATTATTATTATTATTGCCTTCTTCCTTTACTCGGCTATTTGGCTCTAGTGCAAGGCAGGGCGTGCCGGAGCATGCGGGAGAACCGGGACCCACCCACCGTTTCTTCCCTTTGCCCCCGAAGGAGTCGCGTCCCCGCCAGCTACTGAAGCAGCGGCGCTCGGGAGGCGCGTGCCGGATCCCGGGCGTGTGTTTCGTGGTCAGTCAACGCCGCCACCCAGTTCCGTGGGGTTGGGGTCTGGCCGGCCGGAGAGGCATACCACCGTGACAGGTCCTCGGTCCTGAGGAGCAAGCACGGCCAGGATCGGGGCCGCGGGGCTTCCGGAGCGCGAGGGCCCCCTACTCAACTCAAGGGGGAGCCACTTTCAAATAAAAGGTATTTTGAAGCAGCCCCCCCCCCCCATAATGATCCTTAGGTCAGTGCGATTTAAAGTGCAATTTTAAAAAGCCTGCCGTTTTAGGAGTCCGTAGGGCCGCCGCCGCAGCGTAGGATCGGGGCCCGGGGAGTGTTCAAACCGGGAAGATGCCGGTTTAACACTGCCGTGTAAATGGATTTAAGGCGTCACTTCTCTTTAGGACGGGTAGTTCATCGTTCCCTGGCCGTCACCACCGCAGTCCTATTCTCATTTGCCAAAAAGGAAGGCCCGCTGAATTCACCCGGGGTTTCCTCGCGAGTAAACAGGCGCAGGAAACGGGCGCCGTCGCCGGGTGAAGGACCAACTAGCTGATCCTACCCCCTCGATCCCAATAAATACAATATCTGCAGACATACAGGATACAGACATACACATGGATACAGTCATACTCGGGTATCAGATCGCTAAAAACGGAGGCGAGAGTTGGACGGAAAGGAAGCCGCCGTTCAACCTCTAAGAGGCTGGCTAGCAGCGCTATGTTAAGCCTGTCTACCGAAGCCTGCTCGCAGGTCTACACGCTGGAGCTTCCTCCCAGGGAAGTATCGCTAGAATGGCACTAGGTTGAGGCATGTTCAGATCAGAGAATCTCGGGGATTCTCTCTCTGTGTCCTTCTGCCCCCCCCCCCCGGAATCCAAGTCCCCTTAGGCGAAACTGCAGCGAGGAAATTGAAGGGATTTGCCTTGGATCTGATGGAAATTTGCAGTGTTCATACAAAAGAACCGGGCAGGTCTTAGAAAAGGAAGAAGGAAATAGTGGTTCGGAGAAGGAACAGAACCAAATATTTGCATTCGAGTTCCAGGAGCGCCTTAGTGCCATTGAATAAAGCGGGATTTACTTCCAGGTAAACGCGACTAGAATCAGGGCTTCGGAGGAACAGAGTGGAGATGAAGAATGCAATCTGAACCTAGGCTCCCCCCCCCGCGCTGTCAAGTCACGGTCAATTAATGGCTCCCCCGTGGGGTTTTCAAAGGAAGAGGGGAACAGAGGCGGTTTGCCGTCGTCCGCCTCTGCATAGCGACCTCGAACTCGCAAGGAGGCCTCCTTTCCAAGTCCTAACCAGAGCCGACCATGCCTAGCTTCCGAGATCTGAGCAGATCAGGCCAGCTTGGGCCATCTAGGGTAGAGCAGAGGCGGGTTGCCGTCGCCTGCCTCTGCGTAGCAACCCTGGACGTCTCCCATCCAAGTACTAACCACGGGCCCGACCTTGCCTGGCACATCCAGGTCACGCTAGCCACACTGTTGGAATTGCAAGTTGCTTACACTTCAGCCATTACAGAGTTAAATTTTATTATGTAAGGAAACAGGATGTTACCTTACATAATGTATTCAACGGCGGGGAAAGTTTGTGGGAGTTGTTTACCCTAATGAAGGGACCTGTAACCTTTGTATTGGTCAACTAACATCTTGTTTGTGGAAATGCTTCGATCTAGCATTCATGTATTCACAAGGTTTATGGCCCTTTGTGTGAACCAAAGCAGTAGTTCTCTTCTAGAAGCCAAAACAGATTAGAAAGATGTAGCTGTTAGCTTATATTACTGAGAGTAACTAAGTATGTAACCTTTTCATTTTATTTCTTTTATCCAAAGTACCATACCCATGTTTTATTTTGTTTTATAGTAAAGATATTTCTTCTTTTACTAAGTGTGGCTCTTGTGTTTGCAATACAACCATCGACCCTGAATCGAAGAATCCCAACGGCTATGGGGCATGGAGGCTCCATTTCGCAATGGAGTAAGTCCCGTTTAACACAGGAGGGTTTTTCTCATGAGTAGAGACCCCAAGGCCTTCCCCGGGGAGCAGAGACTCGTCTTAGCCGGAGATCCCAGCACACTCTGCGCGCTTACTCGGAAGTAACGCCCCAGAGGGACTTCCTTCCCTTGAGTAGGGGAAGTTTTCATTACAGTTTTTGTTATTTTGGGAAGGGGGGGGGGAGACCAGTGGATTTTTTTTTTGGGGGGGGGGGGAGCGCAGGGAGACGAGTGGATTTTTTTTGTGGGGGGGGAGCGCAAAGGCTACGGTGGGACATGGAGAATTCTTATCTGGGCTCCATAACGCAGGGACTGAAGCGTGCTCCGGTTCGCAGCCTTCACCCATTCCCATCCGTTTCCCTCGCAGCCCCCGGCGGCACCATCCGGGAGAAATTGCCGGTGGATCGGGCCCCCTGTTTACACACGTCTGGCTGGAAGCGATCCATAATTAATTGGAGAGTGTGTGGGCAACGTCTTTATTGCTTTCGTCATTGTAAAACTCGGCGGTTGGATGAGTAATTAATATCTGCGTCCGGAGATATTAATTGTAAAAGGAAGAAGACCGGAGATGGTTGCAGAGGAAAGGGTGTGTTTCTCAGCTGAGTTTTGGGACCCCCGAAAATGTCCCGGCGGTATTCCCGCTCAGCCTCGCCCCAGTAGGGCAAGCTGCTGCGACCCTGTGCGCATTTACTCTGGAGTAAGTCCCGTTGAAAGCCATCCCCAATGAGGTCGCGACGCTGGAACTGACTTCGGAACAAAAGGACGCACAGGACGTTCTACAAGGCTGCGATCCTGCACCCTGATTACTCGGGACTAATCCTCATGGGAAGGCAGTGGGGCTTCCTTTCGAGTAAGCACGCAGAGGCCAGAATTGCACGCAGGGCAGTAAAGTCGGAGGGATTCCTTCCCAGGAGCCGCACCTGGAATTCTGGGGTGGGGTTGGGGGGGAATGAACTAGCAAGCAAAAGAAGCCGATCCTACGCATCCGGAGAGTAAGCCTAAGTAGGTCTACTCGGAAGGAAGTCCGTGGTTTTGGGAGGAAGAGGTGGATTGCCCCTTGACAATCCTGGAGGGAGATCCCTAAACCGGTTTAGCCGGGGCCTCTTGCTTTAATCCGCAGGAAACCCGGCTGCAAAATCCCTGTTGATCGGGGAGCTCCTCTGCGTATTTACTCAGAGGTAAATCCCCACCGAGTTTTAACTCCCGAGCACGTGAAATTTCGGATTACAACCTTAGAGGTCGAGGTTTTAGAGGACAGAGGTCGAACCAGAAAATGGACGAATTGGGATGTGGGCGAAACCGGATTATTTTTGTGGCAGCCTGGGAACGCCTCTTTCGGTCGGCTCTGCTTCACTTCTTTGAAGGCCACAGAAGAGGGTACTTTGGTGGCTTCTCTTCCAGAGTGCGGAGAAGGAGAGAACGCTGTAAGACGCTCCAGGACCCCCATTGTGGAGACAAGCGGGGTACAAATGCAGGAAAGCGAGTTGACGCGTAAGCGAATGGATCCCGGTCCACTCAACCCAGGGCGATTCTGTATCTAGCATTCGCCCCACATTTCCTCAACTAGGAGGGAAAAGTGCAGCTCAAAACCACATTCGAATACCCCCGGGGGCAATGGTCACCCCTGAAAGGCCATAAATCTATGCAGAAGATACCATAAATTTCGATGATCAAAGAAAGCGAAAGTGGCATGGAGTGTAGAGGGTACAATAAATTCCGATGATCAAAGAAAGCGAAAGCGGCATGGAGTGTAGAGGGTACCATAAATTCTGGTGATCAAAGAAAACGAAAGCAGCATGGAGTGTGGAGGCTACCATAAGATCCGATGATCAAAGAAAGCGAAAGCAGCATTGATTGTGGAGGTTACCATAAATTCTGATTATCAAAGAAAGCGAAAGCAGCATGGAGCGTGGAGGCTACCATAAGATCCGATGATCAAAGAAAGCGAAAGCAGCATGGAGTGTGGAGGCTACCATAAGATCCGATGATCAAAGAAAACGAAAGCAGCATGGAGTGTGGAGCCTACCATAAGATCCGATGATCAAAGAAAGCGAAAGCAGCATGGAGTGTGGAGCCTACCATAAGATCCGATGATCAAAGGAAGCGAAAGCAGCGTGGAGTGTGGAGACTACCATAAGATCCGATGATCAAAGGCAGCGAAAGCCGCATGGAACGTGGAGGCTACCATAAGAGCCGATGATCTAAGGAAGCGAAAGCAGCATGCAATGCAGAGGGGAATTTCTGTTCCAACGTGGGTTTCTTAAAACAAGGGAGGGAAAAGCCAATGCAGAATCAGCCCCAGTTAATACCCTTCGACTGAAGCTTCTTCGACTTCGGAAAGGACTTGGAGGCAATCCTGTTCGCGCGCCTGTTGCGCTCGGCGATCACTGCGCCTTTAAGCCCGCATCTCCCACGCCAGAGTCAACCGGCTCGAATCCAGAGACATATTTGGCCCAGCTGGAGCTCGGGATCCTGCTAGTCTGCGAGCTGACGGACAGCCCGTGCAGATCTAAGACAGCCAATCCCTTTCCCTTGAAAAGCAATTCCACTCCAATACCAGGATTCTACTTTTAAGAATGAACTCAGAGTTGTTTGTAAACAATATTGGTAAACGGCTCTCCCCTATTTTGCATGTGGAGTTTTAACTGCTCTGGGACACGATCCGCCAGCACAGCGCCCGGAGATTTTAAAAGTGATATCTTCTTCTTCTGCTTTTTAAAAATATATATTATTACTTAGATTTATACCCGGCCCTTTCCCCAGGGCTCCAGGCCACTGACTGTAGCTATATTCATTCTGTGCACCTCCCCAAGAATTTACAGTAAAATGGAACCACACAGTCCCAGGAAACGGGAAACAGGGATATGTATTTATATCTGTTCCCCGTTTTTTGGGGACCATTTTAATGGAAGTACTTGAAGAGGGGCGTAGAATACATATAACAGAATACTAGAGAGCATAGAATATATGTAACAGTTTACTATTTTGTTTACTATTTACTATTTGTTTATTATTCTGCTTAAAAAGCAACACATGCATATATATCTGAAGAAGTGAACAGTGACTCACAAAAGCTCAGACCCCGCCACATATTTTGTTAGTATTTAAGGTGCTACTGGACTCTCTTGCTCTTTTCTCCTGCTACAGGCAGACTGACATGGCTACCCATCTCCATCCCTCCCTCCCTCTCCAGTTTGGTGTAGTGGTTAAGTGCGGACTCTAATCTGGGAGAATCGGGTTTGATTCCCCACTACTCCTCCACTCGCATCTGCTGGATGACCTTGGGCAAGCCATAGTTCTGGCACAGCTGTTCTTGAAAAAGAGCAGTTTCTGTCAGAGCTCTCTCAGCCCCACCTACCTCACAGGCAATGCTCCCTCTACGCTGTCGAGTCTTGTGAGCAAAAATTGTACTTTGTGAGCTACTGGCATCAAAGTTGTGAGCGAGTGATTTGGCTACTGCATGAATTAGTTTGCTCTGGAGCGATCCTTCCTGAGCGAAGACAAAAATGTGTGAGCCGGAGGCTAAAAAACTATGAGCTGGCTCACACTAACTCAGCTTAGAGGGAACACTGCTCACAGGGTGTCTGTTGTGGGGAGGGGAAGGGAAAGGAGTTTGTAAACCGCTCTGAGACTCCCTTGGGTAGTGAAGGGCAGGGTATAAATCTAATCTCTCCTCCTCCCTCTCTCTCAAGATGAGTAGCCCTGTTAGTCTGTTTGTAGCAGTATATATATATTCTGTGCGGATAGATGTGCCGAATCTTTTCCCCAACAAGTCTAGGCCAGAAAAATCAGCGCTTGGAGCTCTGGTAGCGCTTTCTGCCAGCATAGAGGCCTAAAAATAGTTCAAAAAAAAAGAAGGGGAAAAAAAGAAGAGCGAACTCGAGATCCGCTGGGAAGCCAAACCCTCTGACGGCCCGATTCCTGAAGAAAGAGCCACCACGAGTGGGATCGGATTTACTCCGGAGTAGACCGGAGGGCCCGAGTCTTCCTTCCCTCGGCACCCGTCCCCCGCACTC
>NW_015162705.1:0-2197 GCF_001447785.1 Gekko japonicus | reverse complement strand
GAGGTTTGAGAGCTGAGGATTTTGAGCACTTTATTGTACCGAGAGGGTTTTTAATTGTATAATACGTTTTAAATGCTACTAAATTGTACTTGATGTTTTTATTATTGCAAGATTTCTTGCTATGTAAGCCGCCCTGAGCCCTACGAGGGAGGGCGGGATATAAATTTAATAAATAAATAAATAAATAAATATCTCTGCTAAATACCATTTTTTTCCAATATCTCACTATCAAAACCCAACACTACCTCACGACTTTAATGTCAGGAGCTCACAGAGTAGGATTTTTGCTCACAAGACCCCACAGACCACAGTTTGGAGAACCATTGCCCCCAAACCACCAAAGCATGTCTCATCACCCAGTTTTAGGTAGGGTGACTTCGAAATAAATCCCCAGGGCATTCAAAGGGATTCCTCTGAAGTAAGGATACCTGGAGTGGGCAGCCTCAATCCAAGGCAATCGGATTGAGACAGCAGGCATCCTCACACGGAGGTAAAACCTATGGCTGCTGGGAGGGGCTTACCTCGGAGCAGTGCTCCCTCTAAGCTGAGTTAGTGTGAGCTAGCGCACAGCTTTTTTAGCCTCCGGCTTCCTCCTCCTCCTCCTGGCTGTGGATGACCAGGGCGTTCTCGTCCCCCGAGCCCTCCTCCCAGGCGGGGAACGGCGGCGGGGGGAAGAGCCTCTCCGCTGGCGGGGAGCCCTGGTGGGCTGGGCCTCCTGGCTCCTTGCCCCCCTCCGTGGGGCCACTGCCTCCTGGGGAGAAAGCACAGCAGGGGCATCTGTCAACATCCCAGGCTGCCCACAGGTGCCTGAGTCCAGGTGGCAAAGACCACCCCCTCCCTAAGCAAAGCAAAGCAAAGCAGCCCAGCCCAGCCCTCCCCAGGGAGAGCCAGTCTGTTGTGGTGGTTAAAAGCATGGACTCTAATCTGGGAGGACTGGGTTTGATTCCCCACTCCCCTACTCGCAGCCGCTGGGTGACCTTGGGCAAGCCACAGTTCTCTCAGAGCTGTTCTCTCAAGGGCAGTTCTGGAAAGAGCTCTCTCAGCCCCACCTACCTCACAGGCAGTGCTCCCTCTAAGCTGAGTGCGTTTGAGGTAGCTCACAATTTTTTAGCCTCCAGCTCACATGTTTTTGTCTTCGCTCAGGAAGGAGGGCTCCAGAGCCAACTGATTTATGCCGTGGCCAAATCGCTCGCTCACAACTTGAATGGCAGCAGCTCACAAGGCAGAATTTTTGCTCAGGAGACTCCACAGCTTAGAGGGAGCATTGCTCCCAGGGTGTCTGTCTGTTGTGGGGAGGGGGAGGGAAGGGAGAGGAGTTTGTGAGCTGCTCTGAGACTCCAAGTGAGGGGGGGTATAAATCCAATCTCCTCCTCCTCCTCCTCCTCTTCTTCATTAATTCATCAGGTCACCATAAGTCGGAAGTGACTTGGGGACACTTTACACACAAACACTACTGGACAGATTTTACGACCATCCACACACCGTTCTTTCCTTATTTATGCCAAATATTTCCTGAACCAAACTGGGAACTAAAGAGGAACAGAAATAACGATCAGCTCCTTGACACAAACAGTGTACAGTTTTGATAAGATTCAGGTGGGGGTAGCCCTGTCGGTCTGAAGTAAGAGAACAAAATTCAAGTCCAGCAGCACCTCTAAGACCAAGAAAGTTTAATTCTGGGCATAAGCTTTCATGCGCATGTGCACGAAATCTGATGAAGTGTGCACATATCTGATGAAGGGTGCATACATTCAGAGGAAAGTTGTTTTACAATGCTCACCAAACCTGGAACATAAAATCTGAGTACCTGGAGTTTTCTCCTGTAGGGCCTTTTAAAAGGTGGCCCACATCAAATTGGAATCAAACATAACAAAGAAGAAGAAGAAACAGTAGTAGTAGTAGTACTAGTAGTAGTAATAGTGCTGGATTTATACCCTGCCCTTCACTTGGAGTCTTAGAGTGGCTTACAATCCCTTCCGCTCTCTACAACAGACACCCTGTGAGGTAGGTGGGGCTGAGAGAGCTCTAAGAGAACTGCTTTGAGAGAACAGCTCTGAGAGAACTGCGACTGACTCAGAGTCATACAGCTGACTGCATGTGGAGAAGTGGGGACTCAAACCCGGTTTTCCAGATTAGAGTCCGCCACTCTTAACTACTACAAATCAGTCAGAAAAGTCTGACTGAAGGTATGCCAAAG
>NW_015162704.1:10394-13130 GCF_001447785.1 Gekko japonicus | reverse complement strand
TTCAAATGCTAACTAAAACAGTAATACAGCCTTCGACAACATAGTAATACATTGGTTCCAAATACCAGATGTTTCCATTCTGAGTTGAAGATCTCATAATCCAAAAGTGGCTCTCTCCTGAGTGCCAGCATAGCCAGGAGCTGTGTTCAAGATGGCCGTGGTGAGCATGAAACTGGCTGCATGTCAGAATCTCAGGCACTCAGCTTCAAGCTAGAGAACAGACTAGCAACCTACTTCTTATGGGTAAAGGGACCCCCGTGGGCTCAAGCCTAAAGACCAATAGGGACCCTAGGTGGTGATGTACAGGCAGTTTCTCAGGCCAATAAGAAAACCAGATTACCTAAGCAATGGTCTGACCGGGGGAGATGAAATGAAACAATTTGCTGTTGCCAGAGGCACGGCCTTTTACTCTTGAGTAGCCCCAAAGCAGGGGCACTCCACTTTCTAACTGGAACCAAAGTCCCCAAAAGTCAAGGACTCTGCCAGTACTCTGCAAAAAGGGATTTCATATTCAGGTGACAATAAAGGCAACCTCAGGGCAAACTTCCAGTCTTCCCCCTCCACCCAGCAGAGATATGCTTATGGAATAACAGTGGGTTCCGCCAGGTGAAGTGTCTACATTTCTAAAGTCTATTCACAGGCCACCTGGCGAATAACCCTGTCTCCAGTAATTCTTTGTCTGAATACTTGTCCTTCCTGATCTGAGTACTTGTCTTTCCTGCTCTGTCCCTCAGGATACGGGGATAAACCAATTAATCATTCAAATGTTTACCAATCTAATCAGGGACCCATCTCCCATCCTTTGTTTTTATCTGGGAACCTATTCAACTGCCTAGTAGAACCATTAGTGGTCAGAAAATCCATACGGCTAGCCCCAGTATAGTCACCCAGCACCTGGCTGATTTAATCAAGGCTTTTGTTAAGCCTGACTCTGCCTCTCTGGAACTTTATTGGTCACATCCAGGCCTTGCCCATCCTGATGCCACGCACCCCTGGGACTCATCATTGGCCCAGGTAATCTATTGTTCTCACCTGAGACCAGCCCCCGAGGGCTGCCCATTGGTCTGCATTGTTTTCTAATGTCTATATCCATGAGCACATGGCCTTTAGACCGTGTTCTTCTGCCCTTATTCCCCCCCCCAAATGTACATCCCATCATATTCATTAGGTGTCTCTGAGTTCAATCCATTTGTTCAGAAGGGAAAGTTTATTAACAAGACTTAAGGATCTTTAGCCCTAACAACAGTATAGCAGTGCTTCTCATGTCTTTTACTAGCCATGGAAAGGAGACTTGGCGGGGAGGGGGGAACTCCTCCCTCACCTCGTCTTGGTCTGTGTCTTTTTAATGTTTAAAGGGCTTAAATGTTAAAAGCAGGTTCTGGTTCTAGGTTTGTTGCTTAAACAGTTACTCACAGTAATCTTCTTTAGGTGTTTTTAGGTAGAGTTTCAAAAGTCCCTCTAGACGGGTAGTGACAGCTGGGTGCTCATGGCTTCCAAGAGCACACTTCTTTGTTTTAATAAGTGTATAGTTTTATTTGTATCCGAGAAAATAATACGTAAGGTTGTACATTGTCCATATGCAGAATGGGGTGCCTGTATCAAGTCCCTTGCATCTCCAGGGAGCCCCTGATACTCCACTAAAAGAAGCACAAAGCTGGCGGTGTCCGGAGAGCGAGTCCCGGTGCCGTCTGTCTTGCTTCGCTGCAAGCCGGAACAACCCTGTGGTCTTTTTACCTGGGTTTTTAATGCTGGTTTCAGATCTCATTAATTTCTCCCTTGCGAACTTGGGATCTTTTGCGAATTAAATTGAATCTCCTGTGCCAATTTTGCTGTCGGTTCAACAATCTGAGCACATGAACTCATAGAGCTGCCTTAAACAGAGTAAGATGTGAGAGACCCAGGTCTGAATCCCCACTTTGCAATGCAACTTACCAAATGAAAACACAGCAAGTTGCCTTATTCTGAATCAGAGCATCCTAATGAATCCATGACAGCCATGCTATGAGGACGAACAAGGTGAAACTGAATCCAAGGATACAGGAATGATGTCGTTTCTCAAAAGTAGCCACTTGAACTAAGATGCAGAAAAAAGTATTACCTAGTGAAATGGTTAGACTGGATGCCTAAACGCAACAGCTGTGTGTCTACAGGTGATTTTTTTCAAAAAAAACCCATACTCATGAGCAATGCCGTTGCAGTGGTCACATGTGAAGCTCCCTTATACTGAATCAGACCCTTGGTTGATCAAGGTCAATTCTGGCTTATTACACACATACAGCTTACTGCAGATTTCCCAAGTAGTCAAACCTTTAAGCTTGACTTTGGATTCTGTGCCTGCCTTGCACACATGACCACGGAAACGTCTTCGGACAGCGCTGGCTCTTCAGCTTTGAAACGGAGATGAGCACCGCAACCCTAGAGTCGGATTCGACTGGCTTTCGAAGAAGGGAAACCTTTACCTTTACCTTACAACTAAGCACAGTTTTCTTAATTGGGGTGGGAACGTCACTTGTGACGTGGTGGGGGGTGTCCACAGGTTTTTTTTACTTGCACAGTAGTGTCAAGTAAACACCTTCCATTTAAATCCTTGTGGTTCAATTCCTGGAATGAAAGGGAACAAAAAGGAATGCAGGCAAAGGGGTGAAAAATCATTTTGCAGCTGCAAAGCCCCGTTTTCCATATTGCCAAACTAGGGGATTCTCTGCTGTGTTATTAGCCACTGTGAAAAATGGGAAA
>NW_015162704.1:0-10060 GCF_001447785.1 Gekko japonicus | reverse complement strand
AGAGCGGGGTATAAATCTGATCTTTTCTTCTCTTCTTCTTTTCTTCTTCACTATCTCCCTACTTCATTGCCACACAAGTGCCAATGTGGATTCTTTCCCCCATAGGTTTAATTATTTTAATAAGCGATATGAGACGCACCGAAACACTAATCAAAAGTAAAATCCCTCCACAAGATCAGTCCTCTTCCTCCTCCGGCTTTCCTTGGCATTGGCGGAACTGCCCCTTCACCTTGAGCCATTTCCCCCTTATCTTCTCCCTCTCGCTCTCTCTCACCATCCCCCCTCCTCCAGTGCCGTAAAACCATTTCCCCATTAAAAAAAAAAATTAGTGGCACGAGACTAGCGATAAAACGCTAATTAAAATCCACCAAAGGCTAGAGAGTGCACAGGAACACCAGATCTACACACACTTTTTGGGTAGGAGTCTGGAGAGAGAGAAGGGAGAAGAGGGGAGATCCCCCCCCCACCCCAGCACCAAGCCAGTTACAGAGGCTGCAGAGTAGCTAAGGTGTCCCTTCCTCCCAGTCCTACAGCCTGATACAAAAAATAGTCACTACAAAAGAGCACTCAGAAAACGCAGGGTTGTTGTTCAGTCAAACAGACAAGTCCTCCTGTTTTCCGCCGTCCTCTGAAGTTGGCTCAACTTCGTGCTCGTTGCATCTGTGACACTGTCTAATCATCTCATCCTTTGCCGTCCCCGTCTTCTTTGACCTTCAATCTTTCCCAGCATCAGGGTCTTCTTCTCCAGTGAGTGCTCCCTTCTCATTGGGTGGCCAAAGTATTTGAGCTTCAGTTTCATTATCTGGCCTTCCAGGGAACAGTCAGGGTTGATTTCTTTTAGGATGGACTGATTTGATCTTCTTGCAGTCCAAGGGACGCTCAAGTGCCTTCCAGCACCATAGTTCAAAAGAATCTATTCTTCGGCGCTCGGCCTTCCTTATAGTCCAACTCTCACAGCCATACATGACTACTGGGAATACCATTGCTTTGACCATGCGGACTTTTGTTGGCAGGGTGATGTCTCTACTTTTTATCATGCTGTTTAGGTTCGCCATCACTTTCCTCCCAAGGAAATCTTTTAATTTCATGGCTGCTGTCACAGTCTATGGTGATCTGGGATCCCAGGAATGTGAAGTCTGTCACTACTTCCACGACTTCCCCTTCTATTTGCCAAGGAGTGATGGGGCCGGATGCCATGATCTTAGTTTTTTTGATGTTGAGCTTCAAGCCCACTTTTGCGCTCTCCTCTTTTACCCTGAGCAAGAGGCTCTTGAGATCCTCTTCACTTTCTGCCATTAGAGTGGTATCGTCTGCATATCTGAGGTTGTTGATCTTTTCCCCAGCAATCTTAATTCCCGCTTGTGATTCATCCAGGCCAGCATTTCGCATGATGTACTCTGCATATATATTAAATAAGCAAGGCGACAATATACATCCTTGTCGTACTCCTTTTCCTATGCTAAACCAATCAGTTGTTCCATATCCGGTTCTAACTGTCGCTTCTTGGCCCTTATACAGGTTTCTCAAGAGACATGTGAGGTGGTCTGGTACTCCCATCTCTTTAAGGACCTGCCATAGTTTGTTGTGATCCACACAGTCAAAAGCTTTAGCATAGTCAATGAAGCAGAAGTAGATATTTTTCTGGTACTCTCTTGCTTTCTCCATAATCCAGCGAATGTTGGCAATTTGATCTCTAGTTCCTCTACCTCTTCGAAACCCAGCTTGTACTTCTGGTAGTTCTCTATCCACGTACTGTTGAAGCCTAGCTTGTAGGATCTTGAGCATGACCTTGCTAGCGTGTGATATGAGTGCAATTGTGCGATAGTTTGAACATTCCTTGGCGTTGCCCTTCTTTGGGATTGGAATGTATACTGATCTTTTCCAATCCTGTGGCCACTGTTGCGTTTTCCAAATTTGCTGGCAAATGGAGTGCAGCACTTTAACAGCATCATCTTCTAAGACTTTGAATAGCTCAGCTGGAATACCATCACCTCCACTAGCTTTGTTGTTAGCAATGCTTTCTAAGGCCCATTTAACTTCACATTCCAGGATGTCTGGCTCGAGGTCAGTGATTATACCGTCGTGGTTGTCAAGGACATCGAGGTCTTTCTTGTATAGTTCTTCTGTGTATTCTTGCCATCTTTTCCTAATCTCTTCTGCTTCTGTTAGGTCCCTACCGTTTTTGTCCTTTATCATGGCCAGCTTTGCATGGAACGCTCCCTTGATTTCTCCAACTTTCTTGAAGAGATCTCTAGTCCTTCCCATTCTATTGTTTTCTTCTATTACTTTGCACTGTTCATTCAGGAAGGCCTCCTTATCTCTCCTTGCTGTTCTCTGGAAATCTGCGTTCAGTTGGGTAAATCTTTCCTTTTCGCCTTTGCCTTTCGCTTTCCTTCTTTCCTCTGCTATGGCCCAATGAAAGGGCTAGGTCCCCAGCCGGGAGGCCAATAGGTCTATCGGTTACTGTAAATAGACTATTGGGAGTGGGGGGGGGGTGTTTGGTGTGTTTGGTGGCGGGTTTTCTGAAGGAATATAAGCCGGCCTGCGAGCCAGCCAAAGTGTCTTGTTCCTGACTAATAAAGGTATGCTTAGCTGAAATCACTCTCCATGTGCATATCTTTCAGATTCTCTCCCTTGTTTTCCGGGATGCCCTGGAAGCGAAGAATCATATTAGCTTTTTCCATTTGCAATTGCAGCAGTTGATCTTCCGTAGAAATTTATTTCCTTTCCAGTTTTTGCTCTTTTTTCTTCACTTTTTGGGTAGTTGCATCCACTTCTTTCACCTTCTCAGAATTTTGCTTCATTATTTGCAATGTCTCATTCATCTGGGTTTGCTGAGAGGTGATACATTGGGTCATTTTCGACATCTGTTCCTTGAAGTTATTCAGCTGTTCCAGCAGGGGGCGCATGGATTCTGCTATGGTCTTTTCCAACTCACTGGTTGCTTCCGGTTTCGGGCTCTCAATCCCTTTCGATTTCAAAAGTTTTTATTTGTCCTTCTTCCCTGCCATTTTTATCATTTGTTTACTTTTGCGAATTTTTTAAAAGTCTCTGAATGTGCACTTAAACATTTAGACTCGCTTTGGTAAGTACTTCTAGACAGTTTTCTTCACGTTTTCTTCCACTCCCCCCCTCAAACGCTTGAAAGTTCATGCGCATGGGAGGCATCCCTCCCCCGCTCACCTTTTTCCCGTTCAGTAGGGTGGGGAGCTATCTTTTCCCTTTAAAAATGCTTTAAAGCTGACTCACGTTCATAATTGGTCTTCCGACCCCACTTTCAGCTTCATTTCTGATGCTCGATCTCCTACGCTTGCCCCAGTCGGTGTCACTTAAGTCCATTCGGTCTCTCAGCACGGAGAACCGTCGGAACGAAGAGGCGCCTCAATTCTTCGACATTCCGCCATCGAAGAGGCAACCTCTTAAAAATTCCATGGCAAGGGTCCCTTCACCGGGTCCCTGTTGGGGTGACGAGCCAGCGCACCCCCTCCTTCACCTGGAGCACAGCTTCACCCCCAGGAGGTCCGGGAGGTGAGTCTGCTAGCGTGCCGCCATCAACCGGAAGTCAACTCTGACAGAAACTCTTCAACATTTCAGGCAGAAGTTCTCTTTAACAGGATATCTTCTTCTAAATACACATGTTGCTTAACATATTTTCTTGCTTACACACAGCTTATCTTCAGTCATACATACTTAAAAAAAATCCCTACAGCCATTCAGATCTCCAATGGCCAATCAGAATTCCAAAGGTGGCTGCGGGATGGTATATCTCTTTTAGAAAATTCTGTAATCCTATTCCTATTGCGTTCATTGATTGGCTCATGCTGTTTGATTGCACTCTTTAGACCCTGTATTCCACCTTGAATCTACAGAGATCAGGATGTCTGTCACCGTCTTGCTGGTTATCTATCACCATCCTGTCACTTCTCTCTTAAAGGTACTTGATTGATCTTCGACGTGATCTCTGTGCTTCACACCCATGGGATCTAGTGCGCACGCGCTGGATCAATAGGTGCTGTAGCAAGCTCTTTTAACGTATTTTCGCACCTAGTCCCTCGGGCATGCGCAAGAACCCCACCACGCATGCCCAGAGGGGTGGGTGCGGACATCCCGCCAGTTCCTTTCTTACCGCCGCGTTGGAAAGACCTCTTTCCTTGTCGGTCTGATCGGTTCGCTGTTAGCTTCGTCCACAGCTCTTAGGAGTTATTTTCTTAACTTCTTTTTGATTTTTTGTTCTTCCAAAAAACAAAAACAACTTTATTTTCTACTGAGGGGAATTTACCTCAGGCCTTCTGGTGAACCATCGTTGCCAATCTCCAGGTGAGGGCTGGAGATCACTCAAAATTACAACTGTTCTTTAGGTAGCAGAGATCAGTTCCTCTGGAGAAAATGGTGGACTCAGTGTCATTATACCCTGCTGAGGTCGCCACAGCAACTTGACACTGAGTGTCCAAGGCCGGGGCACCCGCCCAGAGCCTCTTTCTAGAGGCCGTTATTTACTCCCTGTGCTTTAAGGACTTCCTTTGTAATGGTTTTTTATATATATATAAAATGTTGTTTCCTTATATTTTTTTTAGTTATGCTACTAGCTTATATATTGGGCCATGAATATAGCCATGCCAATTCTTCAAATTATTCCAGTATCACAGATTTCATTGGTCTGGATGTGTGTCACCTCCATCAAAGGTAATGATCAGTGTAATATAGAGAATAGCAACCACTGAGGAAGGTCCAAAGGGGCCGAAACGCGTTTGGTCACCTCCCCTATTTTCTCCAGGACCTCAAACTACATTGGGAGGGATGACCCAGAAGCTGCCTCAAGGGTTGGATCATAGAATCATAGAGTTTGAAGGGACCTCCGGGGTCCTCTAGTCAAACTCCCCACACAGTACAGGAAATTCACAACTCCCTCCCTGCCACACCCCCAGTGACACATGCTCAGTGTCCAGAGGATGGCAACTCCCACCCCACCCCTCCAGGATCTTTGGCCAAACTGACATGGAGGAAATTGCTTCCTGACCCCAAAGTGGCAATCAGCATTTCCCTGGGTGGGTAAGAAAGGGCCACAAGAACAAAGCACTGAGGTAACCCTTCCTGCCTTCCCTTCTTGTGATCAGCCTAAATTCACACAATCAGCATTGCTGTCCGATGGCCATTTAGCCTCTGTTTGAAAACCTCCCAAGAAGGAGAGCCCACCACCTCCCGAGGAAGCCTGTTCCACTGAGGAACCGCAGGAAGTTCTTCTTAATGTTTAGCCAAAAACTCTTTTGATTTAATTTCAACTCATTGCTGCTGGTCTGACCTTCTGGGGCAATAGAAAACAACTCCACTCCATCCTCTGTATGACAGCCCTTCAAGTATTTGAGGATGCTTACCATATCACCTCTCAGTCATCTTCTCTCCAGGCTAAACATACCCAGCTCCTTCAACCTTTCCTCCTAGGACTTGGTCTCCAGACCCCTCACCATCTTTGTTGTCCTCCTCTGCACACGTTCCAGCTTGCCTATATCCTTCTTACATCGTGGAGCTCAAAACTGAACACAGTATTTTGCGTGATCTGGACACTATACTTCTGTTGATATAGCCCAAAATCGCATTTGCCTTTTTAGCTACTGTGTCACACTGCTGACTCATGTTCAGTGTATGGTCTACTAAGACTCCTAGATCCTTTTCACATGTACCACAGCCAAGACCTCTTTCCCATCCTATAATTATGCATTTTTTCCCTACCTAAATTCAGAACTCTACATTTATCTCTGTTAAAATTCATTTTATTTGTTTTAGCCCAGTTTTCCAGCTTGTTGAACTCATCCCGTATCCTGACTCTGTCTTCTATCATATTTGGTACCCCTCCCAATTTATTATCATCTGTAAATTTAATAAGCATTCCCTCTATTCCTTCATCAAAATCATTTATAAAGATATTGAACAAAACAGGTCCCAGGAGAGATCCCTGAGACACTCCACTTGTTACTCTTCTCCAAGAGGATGAGGACCCATTAACAAACACTCTTTTGGTGTGATCTGTCAACATGTTATAGATACACCTAACAGTAATAGGATCCAAACCACATTTTACCAACTTGTTAAGAAGAATATTATGTTGACACTTATCAAAAGCCTTATGGAAATCAAGATAAACTATGCCTACAGCATTCCCTTGATCCAGCAAAGTAGTAACTTTCTCAAAAAAAGAGATAAGGTTAGTCTGACATGACTTGTTCTTGAGAAACCCATGCTGGCTCTTAGTAATCACAGCCGTCCTTCCTCAATTCTCAAGCACTGACTGATTATTTGTTCTAAAACTTTCCCAGGTATAGACGCCACTTAACGGGTCAGTAGTTATCATTATCCTCCTTTTTCCCCTTCTTGAAGATAGGGACAGCATTTGCCCGTCTCCAATCTGTTATCCAAAAATTCTCAGAAAGAATGGCCAGAGACTCAGAAATTATATCTGCAAGTTCTTTTAGCACTCTTGGATGCAATTCATCTGGCCCTGAGGATTTAGTTTCATTTTAAAAACCTAGGTGTTTATGTACTACCCCTATGCTGATGCTAGGCTGCAACTACTTTTCCTCATCATGTGTTCTGTTTTTGCCATATTGAGCACTGTATCCCTTGCAAGAGAAGACTGAGGAAAAGTAGGAATTGAGCAGTTCTGCCCTCTCTTCATCTCTTGTAGAAAGATCTGTCTTGGCTGTACATGGCCGGCCCCCAGTCTCTGGATTTAAATACCTTGAGATGGACCAAGCTGAGAATTCATATAGTAATACCTAAAGGTTGATCACTGCTATCATTACTTTTCAGGCACTGGGCGCCTTTGAACCCACAAAAAACTTCTGGTGGAAAAATGGTCTGTGTCTATATAGACAAGTGCATAGAAAAGAGAAAATGCTGGAAAGATGAATTCCCTAAAGAAGAGAAACGATGGATTTGTAAGTGGAAGGGTGATCCACGATGGCTCTGAGCAGAAACCTTAAATGGACCGAAACTTGTTTCCTGATCTTCATACGAGCAAATAAAATCGATTGACTTCAATTTTAGTACAAAGGCGACAGGAAATGCAGGCCACACAGACTCACGGAACAGGGCCAAAAAAGCTCGGTTCATTTTTTTTAGCATTGGAGAAACCAAAATCACCTCCTACAAGGCCAGAACAGAAGCGTTATTTTCCTTGCTTAAAAGACATAGCAACAAAACTTCTGCAAGTGTAGTCTATTTTCCATTGTAATAAATAAAAATATCTACCAAAATTTGTAATGTATTGGAATCCTCACTTGAATCGGCCCATTTACATTCAATGTTAAGCTTGAGCCGGATGAAGGCTCCTCTGAAACACATTGCTATTGGTCAACCTCCCACAGTGACCAATCCGAACGGTACAGTCTCCAGAGAGGGAAAGACTCTCATTGGTCTTTAACTATGCAATCTTATTGGTTGTTAATTGTAAATAGGCGTGGCTATATTAGCCCGGGAATGTTTAAAAGGAGCCTAGCTCCCAATGTTAATCTGTTCTGGTTTTGAATTCGTTGAGTGCTTGTTCGTTTCTCCAAATAAAGCTGCATCACTGAGATGAAATCATTCTCCGATCCTTTGTTAGCGCGATCTAACAACATTTCTCTTGGCTTTATGATTTCTGCCTTATCCTTTCAATAAAGGCGAAGGCATCACTCTCAGGGAAGCGTTTTTGACACCACTGGAAAGGACAATCAAGAACTACCCAAAATCACCAAAAGGAATTTTTGGAAATAACCCTGCTCCTGCCTGCGAGTGCGAGTCTATTTTATTTTATTTTTATTTTATCAGTGCCCCCTGACTTATTTAAAGGCCCCCTGAATTAAGAAATCCTGGCTACGGGCCTGCCGGGACGGTCTGTATTTATATCTCCAATTGTAGCCTGGCTGTAGATATCTAACATTTCTAGGTCAGTTGGTTGAGCCATCAGCTTTTTTACTTCTTCAGCAACTTTATCAGATTCTGCTTGTGTGTGTGATCCCCTTTGTAGCAGAGCAAAAACATTGCAACTCTGTGGCGCTCCCCGCTGGCTGGCGCCGACTGACCGCCGGTCGCCATCCTGGAAGGCTGGCCCAAAAGGGTTCTCTTCTGCCTTTGGTCTTCCTGATGGCCCCAACTCTCATCCTGGGCCAAGGTTCAGGGCCAGAGGAGGTGGAGGAAGGAAGGTGGAGGGGTAGCCTCAGAATCGTGGGACTGCCACAAAGAGGGGTTGCCTCACCCCTCCTGTCCCTCTTGGGTTCTGGCTCTTTGAGACTAACTGTCAAAACCTCGCCCTCTCTGTCAGCATCTCCTTTCGCCAGTCCAGTCTTCCTCCCCGGCCGTCTCCATCCTCCCGTTTTTATTCCCTCTCTGGCCCTTCCTCCTCCCCTCTGCTCTAGCCCCGCCCCCAGATAAATCCCCAGATGCCAAGTTGGGGTGGTTCCGTAGCACGTGGCCCATTTCCTCCCGGCCCCGCGTCTCCGGACGTCTGCCTGGGTTCTTCTCCACCTCACCACGGCTCGCAGCACTGCCGATCCCATACCCGTCGTCCACCATTCTTCTGCAGCCGCTGCAGCGCGTCAGCATCTTCCTGGCCACCTCCAACTGGCACACTAGCCCCTCGTCGCTCCTTCGCTGTGTCTTTGCCCTCTCTAGCTGTCGCATCATTCCCAGACTGGGTAGGTGGGGGGTCAGCTGTGGGTTCCTCCGTGGCTTCCTCGGCAGCTGGTACAGGTTTTTCTGGGAGCTCCCAGCCCGAGCCGGGACAAACTCCTTCCAATGCCAGAATATGAGCTTTCCTGGAGAAATGCACTCCTGCTTCCTAAGTTGCATTGGACATTAGGGCAAATTAGAGTCTTAGAAACTCCCTGAACAAGAAAGGATAAGGAGCGCCGTATGCCAGGGAGCCTCTGCTTCATCAAGAGGTTGTCAACATGTCTCCATGCAGCCATCATATCCCAAGAGAAACAATGGATGGGGCCCTCCCATCCCAATTATGATATGTGTGTTTTTGTAGGACTTTCTGGAGGCTGAAGTCAATCGAAGACTCCAGAAGGATAATGCTTCGGGTTACTGGATTGGATTAATAAAAATTGAATTCAAGTGGAAGTGGTCGAACGGTGAACTATTATCTGAAATGAGGTGAGTTTCTCGACAAAATGAATTTACTCCCTGTGCTTTAAGGACTTCCTTAGGAATGTTTCGTGTGTGTGTGTTCTTTCCTGAAGGCCTTAACTGAGATCCTCACATTTATATGTACTGCAGACCAGGATTTAGTCTCCAAAAAAATCTACAGTTAAATTGTTGAGTTTTCTGGAAGGCAGCATCTTAAACAATTGTTGTGAAGTAGTATTTAATATTTCAAAGATGCGCTTCTGTAGTCTATCTGCTGAAAGAACAAGCAGTAGTCCAGGACGTCCCCAGTTCAAGGAGGCCTCAGATGAGGGCGGTATAGGGCTAGTGATAGTGGCGTACCTCATAGTACTCATGTAACGATACAAGATAACATATGGGAGGAAGTTTGAACACTAAACATACTCTATAAAGACTATTATTTTTGAAAGCTCATGGCAAGTAGTGTTTATTGTTTGAGTTTGGTATTTGCTTCATCTTTAAGTAGAGTTGCCAACTCTGTACTGGGAAATTCCTAGAGACTGGGGAAAGCAGGGTTCATGGAGGGGAGGGACCCCAGCAGGGTATCAGGTCATACCGTCCATCCTCCAAAGCACTCGTGTTCTCCAGGGGAACTGATCCCTGGTGTCTGGAGACTGGCTGTGAGTCCAGGGGATCTCCAGGCCTCACCTGGAGGTTGGCAACAGACGCACAGGAAACACACCAAGGTTGCATAAACATGGGGAAACACCATGCTCAAACAAAACACAATTGTGATATGCTGCTATGCCTTCATATATTCATTTAAATCATATACTTAAATATATAATAAAGACCCTAGTGTATCATGTTAATTATAGTACATAAATAACAAAAACCTAAAGTGCAATATATATCTCGTAGAAAAGTCCACAGCTACAGAGATGAGAATGCAGACAGGATTCAATGCTGTAGACTA
>NW_015162703.1:9853-13472 GCF_001447785.1 Gekko japonicus | reverse complement strand
TGGGATCAGTGGGTGATGGGGACGAATGCAGGGGAATCAAGCTGCCGGCGAGGCATTTGGTTGCATTCGGCGAGAAGAAATGCAGGAACTCCGGGCTGAGCCCAGGCTTCCCTCCCAGAGGCAGAGTCTTCCCACCCCATCGCTCCCCTGCTCCCTCCCAGCAATCCGGGAGCGGAGCAGGCCTGGGAGAGTCAGACTGGCAGGCAGAGGCCGCCCTGGGACGCCTGGCTGGCATGCAGTGCGAGGCAGCTCCTTTCATGCTGGCGCTCTGGCGGGGTAGGGGAGGGCTAGTGCTCAGCAGCCTGGCTGGCTGCCCACAGAGCGGCGCTTCTCAGCCCTCAACACCATCAACACCAACGAACCATGCATATTATATCTCGTTTTGTGTATGACTTTATCAAAGTGGGTCTTGGGAGGGCAGACTCAATGGCATTATACCCCAATGAGACCCCACTGAGGGCCTCTTCTCCCCAACCTCCATTCTTCCCTGGCTCTACCCTAGGGCTGCCAAGTCCCCCTGGGGGGGCGGGGAAACCCCTGCCCCAGAGGCCCGTTCCCCGCCGCTGGCAGATCGGGCCCCGGGGGGAACCCCACCCCGGCATGCGCATCACCAGGAAGTCACGTTATGACGCTGGGCATGCTGGGGGCGGGGCCACGACCATCCAAGGGGAAACTCCCTGGTGACGTGCGTGCGGCGCGCACTCCAGGATCCACCCGGGAGTCCCCCGCTGCTGAGGTAAGTTACACTTGGCAACCGTACTCTACCCCCATATCTCCAGGAATTTCACAACCTGGAGTAGACAACCCTAATAGTTTACCACCATGCCATGAAAAGTTTCACCTGCTGAGCATACTAAGCCAATGACTGGTTTCATTTCATTACACACACAATGCCTACATATATTAAAGTGCAAATTGCAAATTGGTTCTGCATGAATAAGAGAAACTCTTGTCTACAGTCATCTAGCTACCGAATCTAGTTAAATATTCCACGCAACTGTTGTTATGCTAGCTGAAGTTATCTTGTTCATATGTAATAACATTAGTTTTTTTATTATTAAGACAATTCTAGCGGTAATCATATATGACACTTTGTATGTAAAGTTATTGAAATCTGTTTTATTGTTAAAAACCAATAAAAAGACTTTAAAAAACAGTTTCACCTGCATATTTCCATGCATTAAGCCTCTGTTAAAGGGACAGGACATTTTTTACCTCCAGACTGTCCACAATCCTATTGCGATCACATAAAGTGGCTTGAGAGAACACTTGAGACATAATGTGTGGCAACTATGAGAACAGAACAAGGAAGTGGTATTTCATTCCAGCTTCCTTGCATTGGAATTAAAGTGTTAATCTTGTGAAAAATTGCTGAGGAGGCTTTTAGTCTCTGAGAGAGCACTCCTAAGTAGATCTACTCAGGTCTATTCAATGGGGCTTGCTTCCAGGAAAGGGTTCTTAGGATGGCGCTGTAAAACTGAGCAATAAAATCTAGGCTCAGGAAATACAGCCTGTTTCAAGACAGATGATAATAACTGCACTTGTATACTTCCAATTGATCTCTAAAAGGATGTGCGGTTTTTGTAACCCTGAATATCAGGATATAAATTGACTGTGCTCAAGCTATCTATCTTTTGATGAGTCTTCGCCATTTCCTGTCTGATGATCTGTGCGGACAAGTAGGGAAGGAAGGAAAATGTGCAGTGAGCAATTGTATTAGCACAAAAAGTGCATTATGTAATTGCTATGGCTGGATTTAGGGGTAATATTTTGTTGTAGTTTTGTTTAAAGCAAGACACACACACACGTGGAATTGATGCTTTTGCAGTTCTGCATATTTCAGATTGGGAAACTGATAGTAGGAGACATCATTTCTCTTTTCTCTCTTCCCCATTGTTTAAGAGCCAGATTTTCAAATGTTTGCTGTTCACTTTTTAAAGAAATGAGAGAATATTACCCAAGAGAATTAAGCACAGACTGAGATTACCCAGAGCAATATGCATCTTTAAACTGGATTAACTATGCCAGTCCTTCCTCTAGATGGACAGAGAGGTGGAATCTGCATTTGTCTCTCCCACCAGTGTCCCAGCCTTTTGACTCAATCTTCAAAAAAGCTGTCTACATTTGGTGTCGTTTTCACACCTCAACAGTGCTAGTATACTTTTGCATGTCCACATATGTTTATCGTCCTTTCGGGGTGGCTCCACTGTCATTGCACCTCCACACTGCTTTAAAAGAATCTTCTCCAAACAACATTCAAACAAGCATAGAGAAAGAAAGCGTCACAGCAGCACGAAAATGATATAAAAATGCAAATGCAGATTCGGCCAAAGAAAAGACTGCCTTTGAAAAATTGGGAAAAGAATACATAGCTACAGAAATGGCCAAATATTGCCCCATGCTAAGACAGTAGAATAAATAGTTATTCTTCTTATTGCTTAGGTTGAGTCAGCATTCCGTCTTTCCAGAAGCATGTCTGTATACCACCTACCTGTCCATCGCCAAAGCAGACTGATACTGAACATGGAGTATGTGCCTGCCAAAAGACGTGTGCCAAAAGAGCTATAGGCCAAATCTGCATTTGTATTTTTAAATCATTTTCGTGTTGCTGTGATGCCATCTTTCTCTATGCTTGTTTGAATGTTGGTTGGAGAAGATTCTTTTTTTTAAGCCCCCGGAGGGGATTTTTTATTGATTTTTATCCACTACAAAAAACTACAACAGAAAAAGGGGAGGGGAAACTACATATACGGGAGAAAGTAAAGAACCCACTACTAACTAAAAACCCAAGAGAGGAGATCCTCCAACTAGCTTAGATACATGGAATCTTCTCATAGTTGATCCCTTTATAAACTGAGTCAAACATTTATCCCTTAAAGCTTAAATTTAACTGTCTAGTAACAGTACCACCAATCATCCCAAAACCAAAAGTCTCAAAGGCACAATTCAGAGTCCTTCAGCCTTTACTTCTCCTTTCCCCTTCTCTTCTGCAACTTAAAAGGACTTTTTGGAGCTGCCACTGCCTCCCGTTGCTCAGACAGAGAGTCCTCTCCAGAAGAACCAGTGTCCAGCTCGCCACTGGACTTGCTGTCGTCTGGCCTTCCCAGCTGAACCCTCAGAACAGAGTCAATCTTTTCTTTTTTATCTTTGATCTTGAAAGTTACGCATTCTGGAAATAGCCATTTATATCCAATTGAATTTGTCTGAAGAAAAAGAACAAGATGTATTTCTTTCTACGTTGTCTTACTTCAAATGGAATATCCTTCAGCGTTCTGATGGTGTTTTCCTCTGCTTTCAGGGGTGTTCCAGCAACCGCTTTCAGGATTGCATCCCTGACATGCCTCTTCTTATCGTTAAGCAACGATTCTGCCTTCATTTCTGTTGCTGGGGCTAGTAGTTCACTCATCACTTCTTTAAGATTCTCCCCTCTGTTCTGTGGCACGCCCTGGAAACGCAGGACCATATTGGCCTTTTCCATTTGAACTTGCAGCATTTGATCTTCCAAGGAAGTTTGTTTCTTTTCCAGCTTTTTCACTTTCTTCTTCACTTTCTGTGTAGTTGCAGCCACTTCCTTTACCTTCTCAGCATCTTGCTTCATTATTTGTATCAAGTCCAGTGT
>NW_015162703.1:9460-9621 GCF_001447785.1 Gekko japonicus | reverse complement strand
TTACAGTAGCTCACAAAGAAGAATTTTTGCTCACAAGACTCCACAGCTTAGAGGGAACATTGATCAAGTCGTTTATTTGTGTTTGTTGTGCAGTAATGCCTTAAGTAACCACAGACGTCTGTTCTTTGAAGTTATTCAGCTGTTCCAGTAGAGGGCGCATG
>NW_015162703.1:7728-7888 GCF_001447785.1 Gekko japonicus | reverse complement strand
CATTGCGGCATTTTCCAAATTTGCTGGCATATTGAATGCAGCACTTTAACAGCATCATCTTTTAGGACTTTGAATAGCTCAGCTGGGATACCATAATTTCTGCTAGCTTTGTTGTTGGTAATGCTTTCTAAGGTCCATTTGACTTCACAGTCCATGATGT
>NW_015162703.1:7571-7674 GCF_001447785.1 Gekko japonicus | reverse complement strand
CCATCGTGGTTGTCAAGGACATTGAGGTCCTTCTTGTATAGTTCTTCTGTGTATTCTTGCCATCTTTCCCCAATCTCTTCTGCTTCTGTTAGGTCCCTACCAT
>NW_015162703.1:7425-7530 GCF_001447785.1 Gekko japonicus | reverse complement strand
GAAAAGATTTCTAGTCCTTCCCATTCTATTGTTTTCCTCTATTACTTTGCATTGTTCATACAGGAAGGCCTCCTTATCTCTCCTTGCTGTTCTCTGGAAATCTGC
>NW_015162703.1:2981-7397 GCF_001447785.1 Gekko japonicus | reverse complement strand
TCACCTTTGCCTTTTGCTTTCCTTCTTTCTTCTGCTATTTGTAAAGCCTCATCAGACAGCCACTTTGCTTTCTTGCATTTCTTTTTCTTTGGGATGGTGGTGATTGCTGCCTCCTGTACAATGTCACGAACATCCGTCCATAGTTCTTCAGGCACTCTATGAAATCTAGTCCCTTAAACCTATTCTTCACCTCCACTGTATATTCATAAGGGATGTGATCTAGGTCAAACCTGAATGGCCTAGTGGTTTTCCCAACTTGCTTCAGTTTAAGCCTGAATTTTGTAATGAGCCACAGTCATCTCCTGGTCTTGTTTTTATTGACTGTACAGAGCTTCTCCAGTTTTGACTGGAAATGATATAACCAATTTGATTTCAATGCTAATAAATAATGGAAAGACATGAATATGTTAATGAATGGGTCTCACTGATGTGGAAAAGGCCTGCCTCCTTGTGGAGCCGCAAAGTACTGGTTATCCAACAAATTCTAATTGTTGCATAATCAATGGCTTCTTAGACAGGCTGCTCCTTGATAGTTTATACCACAAAATTTGTTTATATGCCATCTTTGTCCCATTTTATTGTCCAAAATAACTACCTAAAATATAACACACACAATAAGGATGAGGAAAACCAGCAGACTCAAGTGCCAACCTTAACGTATAACTGACTGATCCATTACATTCTGGAAGGGAAAGGGCCAAACAGTGATTGTCCCAGACAGGCCTATAGAGAAAGGGCATTGCTGTCTCAACTTTCCCTCTGATGCAGCCCGATGGAATATATTGTCCTTTAAGGGGCCAAGAGACTCTTTCACAGTAGTAGAAATAATGGCCTTATGAGTTAAATTCGCCCATTCCTGCCCACTTTAGTTCACTGATTCCCAAGATGCCAACGTTCAGTCTTGCCATCTCATTTTTGACCACGTCAAGCTTACCTTGATTCATAGATCTTACATTCCAGGTTCCTATGCAGTACTGTTTTTTGCAGCATCGGACTTTCCTTTCACCATCAGACACATCCACAGCTGAGCGTCCTTTTGGCTTTGGCCCAGCTGCTCCATACTTTCTGGGGTTTCTTGTACTTGCCCTCTGCTCTTCCCCAGTAGCATATTGGACACCTTCTGGCCAGGGGCTCATCTTCCAGTGTCATATTTTTTAGCCTTTTGATACTGTCCATGGGGTTTTCTTGGCAAAGATACTGGAATGGGTTGCCATTTCCTTCTCCAGTGGATCACGTTTTGTCTGAGTTCTCCGCTGTGGCCTGTCCATCCTGGGTGGCCCTCCACAGCATAGCCCGGAGCCTCATCGAACCACACAAGCCCCCACACCATGGCAAGGCAACAATCCATGAGAAGGACATATGAAGCTACTAGTTAATTTACTTAGCTGTAAAGCAATAGGTTCCTGGTTCAAATCTCACCTCAGTCGTGATCTCACTGGGTGTTCTTAGGCATGTCACTCTCTATTTGTCTCTGCTCCCTGTCTGCATTATGGTGATGATAATGTTATTGACCTATCTTACTGGGGTGTTTTAAAATTGCAGCAAGGAACTATAGGTGAACAATTTTCAACACCTGAAAGTCCTATATGCAAAGCACTAGAGTGTAATGCAGTGTGGCTTATGATTTACTGGCAGCAGTTTACCACATCTTTCCCAACACTGCTACCTGGGATCCTTTCATTGGGGGGTACAGAAGGCACACCCTTCTTCTCTGACATTGATACTGTGTAACACCAGGTCCATCAACAATAAGAGACAGCCAATGCTGAGACTTTTAAATTGCAGCAAGAAACAGACATTTTAAAAATGGACATTAGCAAAACTTTAGGTGAGCCGGCTCTTTCTGATAAGATGTCTAACCTTGATAGAAATATGGAAAACGAATTTAAGTCAATTAAAGAAACTAAATTCAAGAAATTCCAGAGGGAACTCAGGGATTCTGAAGATGGTAGAGTCTATGATTGGAATCCAAATATTAGGAAGAACATCAAAAGGAAGTCTGTTTCTTTTAATACCAGCAAGAAATAGACATTTTAAAAATGGACATTAGCAAAACTTTAGATGAGCCGGCTCTTTCTGATAAGATGTCTAATCTTGATAGAAATATGGAAAAGGAATTTAAGACAATTAAAGAAACTAAATTCAAGAAATTCCAGTGGGAACTCAGGGATTCTGAAGATGGTAGAGTCTATGATTGGAATCCAAATATTAGGAAGAGCATCAAAAGGAAGTCTGTTTCTTTTAATACCACTATCAACACCAGTTCTGAGATTGACAGGAGTGATTCTGGGGATGAAACCACTTCTACTTATTCTGCTAGGTAGAATTCAAATAAATCCAGTGCCCCATTGCCTAGTACCTCTAAAGTCACATGTTTCTTAGACAAACGAGACAGAATACAGGATAAGCAGGACTTGAGAATATTTCACAGGAAGAAGAGGCAGTAAACCAACAAGAAGTTAATTTATCCAATAGACAATTCTCTGAAATGGAAATTTCTGTTTTGAAGAAAGGATTCTCATTTGTACCCACCCCTAAGCATGATGATTTTAAATTTATGGTAGAAAAATGATTAGCTGATTTTTTTTTAAAAAAAACTATCTTAATCATGCTACAGGACATGACAAAATGTAAAATTTAAACCAAAACCCACCTTTAATCCACCCTCCCCAAACCCTAGGATTTTAGCCTTCCAAGAACTGGTATTGGAAGACATAGATAAAATGTATAACACTGAAAATAAGATTTGGCATAATTTGACTAGGGCAGAAAATGACTCTCTTAAGAAATTAACATCTCTGGAAGATGTTTTTAAACGTGCATTGGTTATATGGGACTGAGCTGGATCTCCTGGAGACGATACCAATCGCCAGACAAAAAACATCCTCCGCTTCCCTTTTCTCACCGTTCCCCCCCCTTCTGCATTTCTCCGCTGCAATGCCTGGTTGCCGCCTGCCTTTTCTCTCTTCCCTGTGAGGGGTGGGGAACTGGGCTTGAATTCTTTTGCTTTCACAACAGGTTTTTGGTTTGACTCTGGGGTTGCCTGTTTCCTTGGCAAGTTAAGCAGCGGAGTCACCCCACCCCTTCTGTGGGTTCTGCAAGTGGCTGTTTTCTCTGCCCGCTGGCAGTGGGGTTTGACTTTTCTGCTCATCCCAAAAGGACACCTGCTCCCCCCTGGCCAGTTGGTGACCAACCATCCAACTACTCTTGGGGGAAATTGGTGACTGCCCTTAGCACTGGCTGTGGGTCTTTTCTTCTTTCTGCACCCTGCCTCCTTGGGTTGCTGAAGTCCCTCACCTCAGAATTCCTTCTCCCCCCCCCATGCCCCTCAGTAACCAAGTCTCAAACCACCTTCTGGGGTGGGGAACTGGCACTGGCAAAGTCCCCTGGGCACAGGCTGTGGGTCTTCTCCCCTTTCTGCACCCTGCCTCCCTGAGCTGCTGAAGTCTCTCAACTCAGAGTTCCTTCTCTCCTCCCCCCACCCCTTGGCGACCAAGTCTCAAAACTGCCTTCTGGGGGGGGCAGGTGGCAAAGTCCCCTGGGCACAGGTTGTGGGTCTGTTCCCCTTCCTGCACCTGTGTGGGTATTCCCCAGGCAAGGCGTGGAGATCAGCCCTTCCTAGTAATTGTGTTGCCACCAGTGGGTGGAGGGTGGGCCCGGGGAGAGAGCTCCACCCACCCCCGTGCCGGTGTTCCCCAGGCCCTGGGCCGGGTGGGGGATTCAGCCCTACCCCGTTATCATTTTGCCATTTAGGAGTGGAGGGTGGGGCCTGGGGACAGTGAGCCACCCATCTCCGTGCAGGTGTTCCCTGGGGAGGGCGGGGGGGGTTGTCCTGCCCAGTAACCATGTTGCCTGTGGGTGGAGGGGGGCCCAGGGAGAGAGCACCACCCATTTCTGTGCAGGTGTCCCCCAGGCCCTGGGGAGGGTGGGAGATTCAACCCTTCCTGGGAATCACGTTGTCACCAGTGGGTGGACAATTGACCTGGGTGGGAGGGAAGCAATGTCCCACTTTTTGCAGGCACGCTGATAGAATGTTCAGGTGTGAATAAGAACCTTTTGAACTCAGTTCAAAAGAACTCAGCAGAAGTCCTCTTATAAAACCCCTTTGGAAATGGCACTTGACACAAAGTAAAGCTGAAATAAAAAGATTGATTTTATTGAACAAGCACAGTTGTAACAGAAATGGGGCAGGGGATGATAAGTTCTTTAAACTGTAGTTCTTTTTTAATGCTTTTTTATTAGTTTAGTAAGGAAGTACTCAGCGTTCCGTGCGCCTTGGTGTTTAGTCATGCCGGCCACATGACCACAGAAACGTCTTCGGACAGCGCTGGCTCTTCGGCTTTGAAACGGAGATGAGCACCGCAACCCTAGAGTCGGATTCAACTGGCTTTCGAGCAAGGGAACCTTTACCTTTAC
>NW_015162703.1:0-2536 GCF_001447785.1 Gekko japonicus | reverse complement strand
GGATTTTTTATTGATTTTTATCCACTACAAAAAACTACAACAGAAAAAGGGGAGGGGAAACTACATATACGGGAGAAAGTAAAGAACCCACTACTAACTAAAAACCCAAGAGAGGAGATCCTCCAACTAGCTTAGATACATGGAATCTTCTCATAGTTGATCCCTTTATAAACTGAGTCAAACATTTATCCCTTAAAGCTTAAATTTAACTGTCTAGTAACAGTACCACCAATCATCCCAAAACCAAAAGTCTCAAAGGCACAATTCAGAGTCCTTGAAATCTTTACTTCTTTTCCCTTCTCTTCCGCAACTTATAAGGACTTTTTGGAGCTGCCGCCCCTTGCTCAGACAGAGAGTCCAATCCGGAAGAATCAGTGTCCAGCTCGCCACTGGACTTGCTGTCGTCTTCTTTTTTCTCGTCCTCTGGCCTTCCCAGTTGAACCCTCAGAAATTCTTGAGCTTTCAGAACAGAGTCAATCTTTTCTTTTTTGTCTTTGATCTTGAAAGTTACGCATTCTGGAAATAGCCATTTATATCCAATTGAATACTCTCCTCTTGACTGGCAATTGCCAAGTCAAACTCCAACCGATGACTGACTCTCTGGCAAGACTCACAAGATTTTATAAAACTCTCCTCAGCTGGCACTGACCGGTGTGTGTGGGGGGTGCAAGCAGGCAGCAGCCTGTCGCTCAAACTTGCTTGTCAGTGAGACTTGAACCCCAAATTTCCCAGCTCTTTGAATTTGATGCACTAAGCATCCTGGTTTTGGAGGTCAGTTCATCACAGACACATTGGGCAGTTGTCCCAAGAGGAGAGCATCCTCCTCTTCTCCCTGATCAGGCAGTCTGTAACGAGCTGTAACCACAATACCATTGGTCTGCTCTTGTCATATTTTCACCCAGACACATTCCACAGGACCATCACATTCATCATCATTCAATATTTCCCGACAATCATACCCTTGCCTGATGTACAAAGCCACACCTCTGCTCCTCTGATATACAGTTGTTGTTTTTTTTAAGTTTTATTAATTAAATCCAAATACAAAACATAAATTAACAGGTTAACTATGCTAATACATCAAACAAGTCCCAGAACATAGGGAAGCATTTTCAAATATCGAGGTAGAGAGTCATAGAATTACGGTTGAAAGAATAACACAATTATCACTATCATAAATTATAGGCAAGTGATTATTTCATGATATTTCGATGGTATAAGTTTCAATTGATTTGAATAGTTCTCTTGAACATACTCTAAAAATGGAGCCCATTTGCATTATTGTTTGTTATGGAAAAAAGCTAAATAAACTATTAAAAATAAAATAAAAATGGAGCCCATTTGGTGAGCTTAATCGAATTAGTGTTAGTACCATCTGCAATCTCAATAGAATCCAATATTTTATCTATTGCAAATAGTTTCCCAAAGTTTAACAAACCAGCACGTGGTAGAAACTGGGGATGAGTCTTTCTCAAACTGGGGGTGAGTCTTTCTCAAACATCGAGGTAGAGTGTCATAGAATTATGGTTAAAAGAGTAACACAATTATCACTATCATAAATTATAGGCAAGTGATTATTTCACGATATTTCAATGGTATAAGTTTTCAATGGAATAAGTTTCAATTGATTTGAATAGTTCTCTTGAACATACTCTAAAAATGGAGCCCATTTGGTGAGCTTAATCGAATTAGTGTTAGTACCATCTGCAGTCTCAATAGAATCCAGTATTTTATCTATTGCAAATAGTTCCCAAAGTTTAACAAACCAGCGCGTGGTAGAAACTGGGGATGAGTCTTTCTCGTGCCTCTATTGCCATACTCTGCTCGTACGAATTCTCTCAAGAAGTCTCTGTAATAACTGTTTAACTATTTAATCATATCCAGGGGTCATTTTTGTTAAAAAAAAAAGAGATGCAGGAGCTCATTAGCATAACTCATTTGCATATGCCACACTCCCTGACATCACCGGAAGTGTGTCAGAAGGCAACACTCACCGGTGAGGCTCCACCCCAAAAATCTCCAGGTATTTCCCAACTCAGATTCAAACCTGGGTCTCCCAAATCCTTGTCTGGAACACTAACTACTACACAACACTTCGTGGGGCAGCGGCTATTGAGCAGTCGCAAGCAGCTGGGCCTGCATGAGTTATGCAAGTTGCCTGGTGTCAAGTTGTCCAGTGGCTGCTGTCAGACCTGACATCCTGTCTCCCCCTACATTTTATTGACAGAAACAAATGCTTGAAGGCTGGAAATACTGTTGTGATTGACAAACAATGGCCACTGAAAGAATTCTTTTCATATGTGGGGCTGCTTCTATTATGGGTGAGGGTTGACCCAATGTATTTTCAGCTGCCATCGATGATGGATGGCAGCTGTCTAGGTACTTCACTACTGGTTCGAATCTTCGACAGCCAACAATGTTTTCTCATGAAGATGTTTTTTTGGCTGACAAAATCAACGTATAAATCAATCATAATCAATCTATTTAATTCTTTTTTTTTAATTATCATTTTTATTTTCAACACAAGACATAACAA
>NW_015162702.1:7032-13494 GCF_001447785.1 Gekko japonicus | reverse complement strand
GACTGCACAGAAGACACGAAGATGAACAACTTGCCCTGCTATACTGTGAGTAAACCAATCACCTTTTTTAAAAAAACTTGAGAATTTAGATCTCACAGTATATCTGGCTACATGTTTTAGAGTAACGACCATTCACAACATTAACTGGCCAGAGAGGTAGATGGAAGGACCACTGTTGCTTCAGGGCACACTCTTCAAAAACATTTTTGTAAAATTAATCCTCCCCCCCCCCTGTAGAGGGACCAGTATCATCAAAGAAGGACTGGTCCTTGTAAGTGGAAATAGTTGGATAATTTTTATCTAAATGTCAGTTTATGTCAGTTTATAACTGACAGTTTATAACTGACATCTCTGAAGGGTGATCGATTTAGCATCTTTGAAGAGTGATCTAATCAGCACAAATAATAGCTCTAAATGGGATTACGTTAACTGCAATCAACTCAGGTTCCTCTCTACTAATCTGCAGGACACTAACGCCCCTTGGGCTGGAAGGAGCAAACTCTGCCCCTATTTCTCTTATCTTTGAATAGCTGTGTAAAAGCCAAGGTCTCATCACTAGAGGTTGAAAAAAGACTTCCCTGATGAATTTCTGCATAAGAGGCCTCCCAGAAAAAAATAAACCTGGCATCTCTGAATGGGACTGTTACATTTTCCACAAAAGCTTTGTGTCTTTAATTGCCCTGTGAAGAACGGGAAATCCCCAGGTGAATCAAGGGCCTGGGTGGGGTTGTTCCCTGTTCTGCTGTTGATAGAGCCTTTGTGGACCTGATTACGCGTCTCTAAGTAGCAAAGCAGTCAGGAAGCATACTGAAATATACTCTTAAGTAGTTCTTTTCCAAAAAGGCAGACTTGCTCATTTTGAAGTGTGAATCAGCCCTTCCCATATGGCTTACATTCCACAGTCCAGTTTAAAATGTGGTGGTTTTTCCCCAATGTAGTTTATTGAGAAAATAAGAATTCTCAGAGGGACTCTGCAACCGTGACACGAGTAGGGCTGGGAAGGCCCAAGTCCAAATCCACCCTGCCCTGAAACTTGCTGGAGGGCCTGGGACACACTCTGTCTCAGCCTAGTCTACATCACAGGATTGTTGTTGTGACAATAAAATGCGAGAAGGGAGTGTTGTGTAAGCTGTTTTGGATACCCCTTAGGGAGAGGAGCAGGGCATAAATAAATTGGGTAGATTTTACTTCGATGTTTGTGTGTTTTTTGGTGTGTTTGTTTAAAACAACACCTCAGTTGACTGGCCCTGTTCCCTTTCCCACAAGTTAGACACAAATTTAGGAAGTGGTAAACCTTCTCCTGTCTGGGGTTGCCAACAGCCTGGAGAAAGACATCCTCTCCTTGGGCTTCATGGGATGTTATTGACCAGCTGATGCTCTTAAATCCGTACCATCAAAACCTCCATCTGCCCATTTCCACATATTAAACTTTCACTCAAAGGACAGCACGTTTTTCTCCAGAACTGCTGGCAACCTGACTCCTATCTGTTCTGTCCATGCCAGGAGAGGTTCAGCTGCTGCCTTCCTGAGACTCAGACCTCCGGCCAGAGAAGATGGCATTTGCATTGGCTTGGTTCTGTCGAGCACAAAAGCCACTGGTTGGTGAACGTGATTCTGGATTCACGAAGGGAAACAGCCAAACCACACAGCTGCCAAAAGAAATAATGTGTTCACAAGAATCCTCCTCCTGCAAGATGAGTTGTAAAACTACTACAAGGTTGTCTTCAAGCAAATTCCCCTAAATGCTATCGCATTACGTGCCTGGAAGAAAGTATCTTTTCCTATGGCAAGCATGCAGGTTGTTTCGTATACCACTTCATTTTATGCATATTTACTCAGAAGTAAGTCTCCATTATACTGAGGCCTATTCCCAAAAAAATGTGTGTAGGATGCACGCAACCCTATGTGTACTTCGAAACAAGGGCACGCCTCACGTGCTTATTTCTCTTTGTGGTATGAAAATACAAAAAATATACCACACCCTGTTATCTGAACTTGGGCAAGGCCTTTGTATGGGCAAAGCGGAGAGAAAAGGTTTTTTGTGTCATAGAAAAACCCAGCAGTTTTGCTCTGGCTGACCTCTCCTTTGACTTCTGAGAGAAGCTCAATCTGTAAAAATGCTTCTTTTGCATAAAAGTTAACGAATTCAAGAGCCCGGGAGGAGGGGGAGAGGACTGTAATCTCAATGGTCCCTGGAAAGACTTTGGACAAAGCCCATTAATTCCACGTCAGCATCACAAAAGCAACAACACACCATCGGTGTGGGCCTGTTATCCTGTCTCTTTCAGACTTCAAGGAAATTCCCTTAACTGCTGTCTCATTACACGCCTGCAGTTTATTTCGTATACCACTTTATGCATGTTTAGGCATGGAACCCTATGTGTACTTCGAAACAAGGGCACCTCTTATGTGCTTATTTCTCTTTGTGGTATAAAAATACAAAAAATATTTCACACCCTGTTCCTTATTTGACCTCTCTATGGGCAGAGTGGATAGCGGGGAGGGGGGGGGGAGGACTGAAATCTCAATGGTCCCTGGAAAGACTCTGTACAAAGCCCATTAATTCCACATCAGCATCACAAAAGCAACAAAACACCATGACCATGGGCCTGTTATCCTGTTATCTCTTTCACACAAACACACAAACACACACCCCACCTGGCCCCAAGTCAGGATTTGAATTCCCAGTGATTCCATCAGAGGTGAAAGGACAATCAATGGGGCCATCTCTGGCCAATCAGAAGGCAAGCCAAGAGGAGTCCACCCACCACACACAAAGGTGAGTGGCTCCCATTCGCCCCATCCAGCGTGAGCATCCCATAAATGCCCCCTTCCATGGCATCCCTCCCAACTGCCTTCTTCCCTGGACTCGCACTTTCACCACAACCCCTACCGTCTCCTTCGGTCCTTTGTGTTCCGGTTGAGGATGAGCAGCGCCAGCAGCCACGAGGTCTCCACGATGCCGCCACAGCCCCCTGAGAGCGCCTCTTCTTTCTGGCAGCTCCTGGCTCTGCTCGCCGATGAGCCAGACCTGAGGTGGCTGGACCGGGTGCTTTGCCAGCAAGGAGCTGCCCCTGGCTGGGCCAGAACAGAAACCGTGGCTTGGCCTGCTGAGGAGCCACCACTGTGCAGCCACAGTTGCCCCAACGTTGGCACGACTTTCCTCGAGGAGGAGGAGGAGGAGGAGGAGGAGGAGGGGGAAGTGAACAGTTCTGGAGGAGCTTCCAGAGGACACCGCTGCATTGTGGACGGTAAGGGCTCCTGGGGCCCGTGGGGGGTTGTGGGGGATGCCCTGCTGAGAAAGGGATCCCCAGTGGGATCCTGTCTGTATTTTATACCCTGGAGCGCCCCATTTGCACAGACTGCTGCAGGACGTGCCGTGCACTGCTCTCCCTCTGGACCAGATGGCTGTTAAGGAGGTGGTTCTTGTTCCCCCACCCCCGTTAGATCTTTAAGTGAAGTATCGTTTCTGTGAACGTCTAAAGGGGAGAAAGTGGCATCGTTCTGTCTTCTCCCCCCCCCACATGTCCCACCTGTGGCCTAGCATTTTTTAAAAACCTGCCTGGCTCAGAGTCCTGCACAGCCCCACTGTTAGACGTGGAAGCTGTAGCTGCGACCTGTGCCTGCTAGGCTTCACAGCCACCCCCGTGAGCTGTCTTGGGCTGAATCGCCCTGCTTATTGGCTTCCAAAGGCAGCCCCGCTATGGGGGAAGGGGATGAGCGAGGCTGTCCTAATCTGATGCTTCTGGTTTTACAGGACACTCTGAGTCACACTCCCTTTTTACAAAAAAATATTTTTATTAGTTATCACAGTAACAATTAGACTATAACCATAAGATTTTTTTCTTCCTTTTTTAAAAATCACACTCCCTTTCATAATATTGCTGCATAGGGAAGCTCTCTGATGCATTCCACTTTCCACCCCCATCTCTCCGTCAGACACTAAAAGGCCTTTTCGTCCACTCCAGGGCCATTCCTACCCCTTGAAAACGGTTGTTGCCGATCAGTCCATTGTTTCAGGCCTCACATTATCTTGAGGAAGGTGGCATTTTCAGTTCAATCTCTACCCATATCCTGTGGTCGGTCCGTCCCCTACCCCCCGGCACCCACCATAGGTGTATGGGAAGCCTGCTGCTCCTCTGCAGGGGAAAAGTTCTCTCATGTCTTCCAGTTTCCACCGTCATGCCTCATTCATGCCCTTCTGGGTCATATAAGGAAGGCAAGGGGCATGCTCCCTTCTTTCCTGTAAAACAATTCCAACTGTTTTTTTAAAATTATTTCTTACTGCCTATGAGTTATTGCTAGTCATTCATTAATTTCTCTTGTTCCAGATTGCCCTCTGTGCAGGAAGCAAGTCAGCCGCCATTTAGGCCTTTGGCCTCTGGCAGTGCTGGAATTATTCGAGAGTTCAGCCCACCCCAGGATTTGGAGGATCTACAGACGGGGCCTGAGTCGTTTTCTCGCCTTCCGGGAAGAAGCAGGGTTGCCATCAGTCTGGCCGGTTCCAGTGGAGCAGATCCGCGGCTTCTTGGTGGCTCTGGATTTGCAGCTCCTGTCTTCACGCCAGATCCTTGGGTACTTGGCCGGACTCTTGTACATCGCCCGGATGTTTCATTTCCCAGATCCCCTTCAGGACTTTGGCGTTTCTCGCATGGTGATGGCCTTGGACATGCGGGGAGACATTCAACAGAGAGGCTAGACCCCAGTCTCCATCGAGATGCCACGATGCATGATGGGAGTAGTGAATACCATGACGTGCAGCACTTTCTATGACCACATATTGTTCCGGGCAGCCTTTTTATTGGCCTGGTTTGCAGCCCTGAGGCCAGAGGAGATAGTGGCTGAAGACAGCACTTCTCTGCATCCAGCCCTTTTGCAGTGGAGGTACTTTGAGTTCTGGGAGCTGGCCCAGAGAGATCTGCCTTCCATTTGGAATACTTTATTCATCTGCTTGCTTATTGCTTTCTAGGCACAGCTTTGTGAAAAACTGTATCTCATCTCATCTGGTACCCTTCTAATAAACCCCTAATAAACTTTTAAAAAAATAATAATGGGAGATTCTGTGGTTTTATTTCTACAGCGCAGGTTGCATTTTAACCCCACACCTTCCTCAGAGCAGCACAGGTCCTCCTTTCCACACCTTTTTGAAGTTAGTTAGGCCGAGCGATTCTAGAGGAAGTAGCTAGCCCATAGCCACCCTACGCCAGATCACTGCTATCGCTTGCTGAAGTCTTGTTAGTTTGAAACTAGAACATCACTCACAGGATGTCACTGTGTGAGTAGTAAATACCAAAGGTAGCTCTCAAGCTGTTCCTGATAAAATCTCTATCTGCTTTATGCTTAATGAACCCCCCCTCAAAGGATCATGGGAATGGTAGTTTAGAATAGTGCTCCACAGCCCCCTGCCTATAAACCATGGTAATGTTAGGGAAGAAATGCCTTCAGCTATCTGAAGAGACCCTTGATCCAAATGCATCCCTTCCCTAATTTGCATTCAGTAATAATTTCACAGAATCGGTAGGTCTAGCAGAACTGGCACCACTGTGGACTGCCACAAGTTCTGGCAATATATCTTCTTTGTGATACTCCTTCACCTCATCACTTAGGGAGTGACTGAGCTTAACAATTATGTAAGAGCCCCGTTTGACAGGTCAAGAAAATGCCTGACCACACTTGCAGCTTCTCTGAGCATCATGCAGTTGGGGCACAGGGAAGGGGACCATTTAACCACAGTTTGTCACCCCCCCCCCAAGTTTCTCGTACCTGGTTGGCCAAATGGGTTTTTTTCTTAATAAAGCTTCTTGAAAATTCTCTACACCAAGAAGAGCATTTTCTCACAATGAAAGCAGGCTTGGGTATTCACATTCCAGGACTGCTTTGGCCTTTGAGGGGGGACTCATTGGGGCCAGACCTGGCAGCAGCCACAGGGTGACTTTTGATACCTCCCAGCTTCCTTGTTTCATCCCTGCCCACCTGGCTCAGGTCTCTTCAGCAGCACCCAACCTAGGAACGCCAGGGTGGTTTAGCAGTTCATACTTCAGGCTGAGGTCTGCAAAAAATTGGATCAGATCACCAGTGTGCAGTGGAAGCTCGCTAGGTGACTTTAGGCCAGTCATGTACTTTCATCGTCACCTGCCTTCACAGGCTGAGGAGGAAAGAATGAGACAGGGAGGAGGGAGAGGGTGTGGGGCTTGTCAGGGGGAGGAAAAGTAAATCGTGCAGGGAGGGGGATAGAAGGGAAAGTGAGGTGCCCCCCTCCTTGTCCTTCTGCATTCCCTTCTGCGCAAGTGGGCCTGGCCCAGAGGCCAGCACCTCCACACCGCTGGGCCCCATTTTCTGAGTGGGGGGAGGGAAAAGTTGAGATTGGGGCAGATGAAGGTAGGTTGGGTGGTTGGTGGAAAAGAGAGAAGGAAGCAGGGAAGGAGAGGCTATGGGGTAGGGTTGCCAGGTCTGGGTTGGAAA
>NW_015162702.1:564-5784 GCF_001447785.1 Gekko japonicus | reverse complement strand
CGAGATAAACTTGGATTGGAGGAAATTCTTGGAACATCCATCCCCTGGTTCCGTTATTTACAGCTTAAGAACTTGATTGATCGGTTAGCACAAACAGATATTTTCACCAGACCAAAGACGGAATTTGAGACTCTCTTGTCTACATACGATCCCTCCATGAAGGGATTGCTTTCTAAGGTGCACAAAATTTTATCATCTGCTGAAGGCTCCCGATCTCTTCCCTGCCAAAAGATTTGGAAAGCAGACTTGGAAACAGACTTGCAACAATCACAATGGCTTGACATATGGAATTCTCCGGCATTCTCCTCACGGGTTCACAACATTAGGATGAACTCCTTCAAGATCATACACAGATGGTATCTCACACCAAAAAGGCTGAATAGAATGAACCCTCAGTATGATCCTCTGTGTTGGAAAAACTGTGGATCTCTTGGAACGTACTTACACTGCTGGTGGGAATGCCCAGTCATTCAGCAATTCTGGAAGGACATATTCTCCCGAATCAACAGCATCACACAACAAACACTCCCTGTCACTCTGGAGCTCTCCTGGCTCAATCTATGGGATTCATCAGTTGGGAATGACTCCAAAAAGACCCTTACCTCCATTCTTCTTGCAGCAGCCAGGCTCACGATTGCGGCAAACTGGAAATCTCCATCTCCTCCTACTCTGACATCCTGGTATGACAAGATTTGGGACCAGTTTGTGATGAATAAAATTTCTAATATAGTAGACCAAATACAAAACAGCTCCAGTAAAATTTATGATAAATGTGTATGTACCTGGTATCCAGTACTCGACTTCATGACAGAACACAATGTGCTGCCCTCTGGGACGAGCTATCACACATGGCTTCACTTTTGATTTAACTCTGACCTCCACCTTGCTGCCGAGACTCCTCTTGTTGTTCAGAGTAGCAGACTCCTAAATTTGTTGTAGTTTAAACCTGACTCCATTAATTGGGATTTATAGTTCAAAAGTCATTCTTATGTTTGGGAACAGATCCCTCTAAGCTGTGGAGTCTTGTGAGCAAAAATTCTACTTTGTGAGCTACTGTCATTAAAGTTGTGAGTGAGTGATTTGGCTGCTGTATAAATTAGTTTGCTCTGGAGCCATCCTTCCTGAGCTAAGACAAAAATGTGTGAGCCAGAGGCTAAAAAACAGTGAGCTCAGCTCACTAACTCAGTTTAGAGGGAACACTGATAGTAGTGTATACTGTATTACTGTAGAGTAATTTTGCTGTGTTAGGTATGGTTTATCATGAAAGACATCTGCTCAGGGTTTGTAGCCCTTGATTAGATTAGAGATTAGAGATTATCCATCAAAATAAGGCATTGAGATTGCAAGGGTATATAGACTATTGTTCATTTCATGGGAGAAGTTTGATCAGTGCCACATAAAATGGATCACAGCGACATTCCACAGAAATGTATCACAGATCCATTTAACTGAAAGCCATAATAGTTTTTGGATTGAGTACTGTCCCTTCTCAAGCACCACTGGGATTTAATCATTACCCCTTCAGCAAAAAGAGTGGAAATATATTATTTTGGTCATTGCATTCACAAACAACCTATATAAGGCCAAAAGCAAAAGTTCCATCTAATGATTGCAGTTCATGTGAGTCACAGAAAATTCCTTCAATCTACAGCCTCATTTTTTGCAACACAGATAAATATATATTGCATGTAGTTCCCTGACCTTTCAAACACTTCTTATTACTGAAAATTATGGAGAACAAATGCATCTTTCCCCCCTAAAATAAAAACAGGGCAAAATTTCTAGAAATCAAAGCAAAACACCTCCCAAAAGTTAACTGTCTAGATTTTTTTTAAAAATTCAAGTCACCATTCAGATTAGTTTCAAAGGTTATTTTGTACAGTATATGTAGTAATAGCATTGCTAACATTTCAGATGTGAGTGCGATGCCAGACAAAGCTGGTGAACCTTGTGTGGAATGAGGCCCTGGAGCCCAGAATTTGAGAATCATGAGAGCAAACAGAAGCAGCATCCTATCGTTAGGGGGTAGTGTTCTAGTTCAACTACATTCAGGACATCGATACAATGGGCTTGGAAGAGAATAATTAAGGCTGTTGTTTTTTGTCTGGGTGGGCTCCTATGCCTTCAGTTGTTGCATAATAATTCATCAGGTGAAACATCCTCCACCTGTGCTGTCTAAAAATGTTACCTGTTCGATTCTGGCATATTTGTTAAAGGCATGGGCCTTTGTTGGGAGGGGGTCACCCATACTAATAAAGTATCTGTCAGCCCTTAATTTTGGTTTAGCTTCAGCATACTGTAAAGTATCCTCCAAGATATGCCAGGTCCCAGTCCCTTGCCACTGAGGAAGCACAGTCTTTCTGCAATAGAACACAGGACTAGTGGCTGGGGTTGGCAATTTTTGGTCTGTCCCTGTGCCGGTAATGGAACCTTGATCTGAAGGTGAAAATGCTTTAAATAGCTGTACCTGTGGGGATGTTGGGGGGCATGGGGGGGGGATGAGTCACGCTGCTATTAAAGGCCCAGGAACAGGCGGATTCTCTGGTGTGCTGGCACCTCTACCTCTAAACAGTATTAAACTTTTAAAAAGACGTCAAGTAGTACATTGAGATTAGAAAAATAATGCTATCATACTATCGGTGATGAAAAGCTAACCCTCAGACTTCTGTTTTTTGTTTGGGGGGGTTGTGGGTCTCCTAATTAGATCCGAGCTGAGTGTTTGTCTCTTTGGTGTAGTGGTTAAGTGTTTGGTGTAGTGCCAGTTTGGTGTAGTGGTTAAGTGCGCGGACTCTAATCTGGGAGTACCTGGTTTGATTCCCCACTCCTCCACCTGCACCTGCCTGGATGATCTTGGGCAAGCCATAGGTCTGATAAAAGCTGTTCTTGAAAAAGAGCAGTTCTTGAAAGAGCTCTCTCAGTCCCATCTACCTCATAGGGTGTCTGTTGTGGGGAGGGGGAGGAGTTTGTAAGCTGTTCTGAGACACCTTTGGGTAGTGAAGGGCGGGATCTAAATCCAATCTCCTCCTCTTTTTCTTCTTTCTTGTTACAGGTAGTGAAAGCCCAGGAGAGGGACTAACCTGATGGGCACCAGTTGCAGATGTTTTGGGTCCTCAAGTGCAGATGAAATAAGCAGGGCCGGCCCCAGCTTATTTTGCACCCTAGGCAAGGATCTCTTCTGGTGCCCCCGTGTGCCGCCCCCTCCCTCCCGTGCATCGCCCCCCGTGCTGGTTAGGGCTGCCGCCCTCCCTTGGGTGCTGCTGCTGCCACCACCGGCCAGAGGATTTCCGCACCGACTGACCCACTTTGCCCAGCTGCTGCCTCGCCCAGCGCCTTTCCCGGCTCCTGCCGGCGGAGCCTCCCACAGGCTGGCAGGTCGCAGGAATGGGCCACGCTGGGTAGGGGGGCTTTTGGCAGGGGGGCCAGGTGCAGTTTGGTGCCCCTAAGGGCCGGTCCACTCTAGGCGAACGCCTAGTTTGCGAGCCCGCCCTGGAAATAAGGCTAAAAAATAAATTAAAACTAACCCAACAGCCTTTGCGCACAGTCATTTAATTGTCCACATTATTTTCATTCTGTAGAAGACTGATTTTGTTTCAGTAGGTTTAAGAGAACATGCAGTTATGTGTCACAGTCAAGAGTGACAGAGTATGACAAACACATGTATTTTTAATGTCACCTGCAAAATAATGTCCAATATCTGCAAAATAGTCCAATCCTAAGCATAATTATTCAAAAATAAGCTTCACTAAGTTAAATGGGGGTCTACAGTAAACATTTTTAAGATTGCAGTCATAAGAGGACTCAATCCCCATGGTTCAGCAGTTCGAGACCCGAATGCCGCATGACTGAATGAGCTCCCATCTCTAGTTCCAGCTCCTGCCAATCTAGCAGTTTGAAAGCAAGAAATTGCAAGTAGATAAATAGGTACCGCTTCGGTGGGAAGGTAACAGTGTTCCTGCGCCTTGGTGTTTAGTCATGCCGGCCACATGACCACGGAAACGTCTTCGGACAGCGCTGGCTCTTCGGCTTTGAAATGGAGATGAGCACTGTTAGATCGCGCTAACAAAGGATCGGAGAATGATTTCAGCTCAGTGATTCAGCTTTATTTGAAGTAGCAAGCAAACACTCAAATGCATTCCAAAACCAGAACAGATTAACATTGGGAGCTAGGCTCCTTTTAAACATTCCCGGGCTAATATAGCCACGCCTATTTACAATTAACAACCAATAAGATTGCATAGTTAAAGACCAATGAGAGTCTTTCCCTCTCTGGAGACTGTACAGTTCTAATTGGTCGCTGTGGGAGGTCGACCAATAGCAATGTTCTTCAGAGGAGCCTTCATCCGGCTCAAGCTTAACATTGAATGTAAATGGGCCGATTCAAGTGAGGATTCCAATACATTACAAGCACTGCATCCCTAAAGTCGGATTCGACTGACTTTCCAGCAAGGGAAACCTATACACAGGCAAGTGTTGGTAGAGCGGAAATCACCAACTCAGAGCAAATTGGAAGAAGAGAGGACTTGCCATTATTTACTGGCTTGGGCTTGTGGGCCTTTGGCAGCAACCAGTAGGCAGCCCCGTCCCTTGTGTACTATGTGGCCTTAGATAGGAAACTGAATTTGGAATCTGTATGTAAACCGCTCAGAGACCCTTCGGGGTTAAGAGCGGTATATAAATCAAATGTATAAATAAATAAACCCCACATGAATAAATTTAAGAATGTGTACATTCTTGGTCAGTCAAAGGTGTACATCCACATGTCTGGTTGATGGGAACAGAGTAAGTAAGGCAGACGTTCGGCCATGTTGACTGAACCGAAGAGTCTTGTGGCACTTTAAAGACCAACGATTGTGACAAAGTTGTCTCTAGCTCATGACGACTTTTGCTGGAATACATTCAAAAGTCTAAAATGCCACAAGAGTTGCTATTTAGGTTTCAGTGGAGTAGGCTAAGCCCTGACGTGGAGAGCCCTGGCTACCCTGATTTCATCAGGTCTCAGGAGCTAAGCAGGGTCAGGGCTGATGAGTATTTGGAGGGGAGGCCACCAAGGAAGTCCAGGGTTGTCTCTTGCCTCTTAGAAACCCTGCGAGGTAGCCAGAAGTCAGCTGTGACTTGATGGGCAGGAGAAATAAAAAAAAGAGTAGACCAGAGGTCATTTTGGGGGGGATCGCGGGGGAACACAGTTCCCCCGGGTGAGGTGCGGGGGCGGGGCACACGACG
>NW_015162702.1:0-494 GCF_001447785.1 Gekko japonicus | reverse complement strand
GGATAGGGTGGCTGTGGGCTGGGCTAGCTACTTGCTCTAGAATCGCTCGGCCTAACCCACTTCAAAGCAGTGTTATGACCCCTGGAGTAGACTAGTACGGCAACCACTCTGACATTTAGTTTCAAAGGATAGCTGTGTTGTTCTAGAGATGAACAGCTGGGTTTGAGTCCAGTAGCACCTTAAAGATTGACAAGATGTTTGGGGAATTAGCTTTCGAGACTCCAGGCTCCCTTCATCAGATATTGTCAGGTCTCTGATGAAGGGAGGTTTGACTCTCAAAACTTTGGCCCCGTTCACACGGCGAATTTGCCCCGTGGGAGGGACGGCTTGCCTGCGGATTAAAGCTGTGTGATCATACCTGAACGTCGCACTCCCGTCTCTAACCCGCAGCTTCGGTCCGAAGACGCGGATTTAAAAGCTACCGGGAACCATGTACTAGTTTCCAGATAATGTGCAGCGCGTGCTGGCGTCTGATCAGGAAGCGGTGGTAGCCC
>NW_015162701.1:13934-14247 GCF_001447785.1 Gekko japonicus | reverse complement strand
TATAAATCCAGTCTCTTCTTCTTCTTGCAAGCAAGCAAGCGGGTGAGCAGCAGGGGAGGCGTGTGGTCAGTGGTAGTGGGCCCCACCAGAAGGCCTGGGGCCTCGGCAGCTGCTCCACCTCAGGACCAATGCTCCCTCTAAGCTGAGTTAGTATGAACTAGCTCACATTTTTTAGCCTCCAGCTTGCAGATTTTTGTCTTAGCTCAGGAAGGAGGGCTCCAGACTCGCAATGTTCCCTCTAAACTGTGGAGTCTTGTGAGCAAAAATTCTACTTTGTGAGCTACCGGCATTAAAGTTGTGAGCAGGTAATTTG
>NW_015162701.1:10733-13460 GCF_001447785.1 Gekko japonicus | reverse complement strand
ATGGGTGGGGAGGACATGGGGGAGAGGAGACGGGCTCCCCCCTTAAGGACAGATGGAGAAAGCGGCAGCCAACACATGCTGATGGACAGGTGCCTGCCTCGCCTTGCACCTGCATGGATGTTGTATCAGTGGGAGAGGTGGACACGTGTTGGACTACGGTGCTCGACAGATGTGCCGGTGTGAGGATGCCCGCTTGCTCCGGCCATCCTCCCTCCTCTCCCTCCCCTCCCGTGTTTCCTGAGTTGCATCACCCTTTCCTGTCGGCAGCATGAAAGCAGCTACGGAATGATAATATTTAGACTTTGGCATCCTCGTGACCCCACATGAGGGGCAACAGTGGCGAGAGGCACACCGTGATTCATACTCAGGGCCCAGAGAACGTGGGGGGGGAGGGTTTGGGGGCTGAGCAAAAACCAAGGGGAAGGGCATCCACCTCTGGATGTGTGTATATATATCGCCCTGCCTGCTGCTTGGGAGCAAACCTGGAGTGAGACAAGAAGGCAACAGGCTATAAAGAGGGAAAGGTCTCCTCCTCCTCCTCCTGCTTTGCTCTGAGCATTCCCATTAATTTCATCTTTGGCCTTTCTTTCCTCAGACACCCAAGACTCTTGAATTGAAGAGTTGTCCTTGGATTGGGTTCCTCTTGGACTCAGGACGCCTGGGTTGCTCTTGGTGATTGGCGGGCAAGAGAGAGCAGTGAGTCCTCGTAGGCTGGAGCTGGTGGGGCGGGTGTTTCTAACAAGTCGCCAGCCCGAGGCTGAGAAGCCGAGGTCACAGGGTCCCCCTTTTGCCAATTCTATCATCTCGCCATCTTACGGTCCTTCAGCTGGGCCTCCACGAGCCATGCTGGCCATTCCCACTTCTCTCCAAAGTATGTGGTGCCTCCTTTTCCTTAGCCTGATTTTCTGGGCTGCCTTGGCCCCCACGGCCTCCGCCTTCCCCCTGCCCAATTCCAGCCCCCTTTATCAGTTCGACGGACAGGTCCGCCTTCGCCACCTCTACACGGCGGATGAGCAAACGCATCTCTTTCTGGAGATCTTGCTGGACGGCAGAGTACGCGGCTCCAAAAACCAGAACCCTTTCAGTGAGTATTCGGAAAGGGAAAGGATTTGAGCTGGAGGCTGTGGGGAGCAGGGTGCAGGACTCCTGGGTTCCTTGGAAGGGGACTGGATATTGGCAAAGAGAATGCAGACGCCCACGGATTTGTTCCCATTCCCAGTTTAACAGAAGGTAGACACTTGGGTTCTTGAGAAAAAGAATGAGATCTCGCGGGTTACGAGGTGAACCTGAGAGCCAAGATCCCTGAGTTCAGTGGGTAGTTTGGGGGAACCAGAAATTCCAGGCATTCTGAAAGGAGAATAGGGTATCTTCGACAAGATCCTGAGACAGGGGAAGAGAAGGTTTGGATGCAGCTTCTGAGCAGGACATTCTGGAGAGCAAATAAGGGTAAATGGAGTCAATGAGGAGACTGGGGTGAAGGATTCCAGCAAGAGAGTATCTGCTAAGAGCAGTACGTGCAGTTGTGGGAAGACCTTGTTTGCTCTGCTGGACAAGAGTTGGTTTGTAAGGACAGTGTGGACGTGGTTCAGAATGTGGGTGCAGCAAGTGAGAGCCAACACAGGAACGAGCTGAGCAAGCATTTGTGTGTGTGAACTCTTGGGTGCTTTGAAACAGAAATACGTTCTAAAGGGTCACCAGGGTTCCTAGGTGCTGCTGAACTGCCAAATACAGGAATCAGAACTCCTGGGTTCTCGAAAAGGGGGGAATGGGAATTCAGTGGCCTGGACAGAATAGTTGGCTTTAGCTGGTGGATCAGACACACATCCCCATGTTGTCTGTGACAACAGTGCCTCTCATTGTCACTTTCCTTGGCTTTTTGGTCTCAGTTTTTGCAAAAGGAGAAAATAGATGGGAGACTGGATTTAACATAGAACTGGTAGTGATTTAGGGAATTTTTTTTGGCATTTTCAGTTGACAAGTGGGGACAAAAGGATCCCACTCCTGCTCTTCTGTTTCCTCCTCCCGATTCTACTTTCCTCACCCCTGTTTCTCTGATGTCCCCCCCCCCCCACAGGTCTGTTGGAGATCAAAGCTGTAAAACCAGGAGTGATCCGCATGCAGGGCGCAAAAACCTCTCGTTTCCTCTGCATGACCTCCAGTGGACATCTCTATGGTTCGGTAAGTCTGACCTCTCAAGTGATGGGGGGGGGGCGGATAGGCGGTCTGGGACACAAATGTGCTCATCATACCAAAAGAAAAGTGATATGTGAAGTGAAGTAACCCATATTCTCGTCACTCAGATAAAAACAGTGTCTTCCTCAGCACAAGGCATTGGGGAGTTCTTGGTCCCAATTGGAGCCCACTTAGGGGTGCCAACTCTGGGCTGGGGAAATTTCCTGGAGATTTGGGGGATGGAGCCTGGGGAGGGCAGGCTTTGGGGAGGGGAGGGACCTCAGCAGGGCATAATGCCAGAGAGACCACCTTCCAAAGTGTCAATTTTCTCCAGGTGAACTGATCTCTGTCACCTGGAGATCAGTAGTAATCCCAGTAAATCCCCAGCCACCACCTGGATGTTGGCAACCCTAAGCCCAGTGGATTAGGTGACACGTTCAGGAGAATGAATGCCTGGATCCTGTTACAGGAGAAGGCAGTCTAGTGAGCAATGGGAGCAGGTCTGGGTTGGAAAATAGCTGGAGACTTTGGGGGTGGAGCCAGGAGAGGGCGGGG
>NW_015162701.1:0-10695 GCF_001447785.1 Gekko japonicus | reverse complement strand
CATGGTACAATGCCATAGAGACCACCTTCCAAAGCAGCCATTTTCTCCAGGGGGAGCTGATCTCTGTCAGCAGGAGATCAGTTGTAAAAGCGGGAGATCCCCAGGCCCCACCTGGAGGCTGGCAACCCTAAAAATCCCCTAAATGCTCCTGGGAATGAAGGAGGTTTATGGGGAGCACAGTGGCTAACAGAATGAGCTGTGACCCTTTGGATTTTATCCGCAACAGTCAAGGTGAAAAATAGCTGGCACAGTGAAGGAAGGTGTTAACTGAAGGGGTCATCTCGCTTTAGGGTTGACAGGTCCCCCCCTCCGGTAGGGGCTGGGTGGGCTGGGTTGGCAGATCCAGGCTGGGGAATTCCTGGAGATTTGGGGGTGGAACCTGGTGACGGGGAGGGACCTCAGTGAGGTCCAATGCCACAGAGTCCAACCTCCACAGCATCCCTCTTCTCCAGGGGGACCGATCTCTGCGGTCTGGAGATGAGCTGTAATTCCAGGGGATCCCCAGGTCCCACCTGGAGGCTGGCATCCCTGTCTCACTTGTCGCTCTTCCTCCACAGGAGCAGTACTCAGAGGAGGCGTGCAACTTCCGTGAGACGGTTTTGAATTTGAATAGCTGCTGCCTGACCTCTGCTGGGGGAGGCCTCTATTTAAGGAAGCACCTTGCCAGAGGCAGAGGAGACCAGCTGAGCTCTGAGCAGGAGCAGGAGAGAGAGCTGTGAGAGAGGTGAGTGGGTTTCTTTTACTTGCTTTCAGCTGAGAGAATTCAGCTAAGGATATTTTGTGGGAAAACTGTGTTTAGCAGTGTGTGGAAGCACTTAGAGTTCTTGCAGAGTCCTGGCTGATTGAGTGTGGGAGAGGAACGGGCATTGTTTGACTGGGATTGCCTGTAATTGAGAGGAAGTGGAAGGGGCATTGTTTTGCCTGTGATTGAGTGCCTGGGTGAATTTGAATTTGAATAGCTGCTGCCTGACCTCTGCTGGGGGAGGCCTCTATTTAAGGAAGCACCTTGCCAGAGGCAGAGGAGACCAGCTGAGCTCTGAGCAGGAGCAGGAGAGAGAGCTGTGAGAGAGGTGAGTGGGTTTCTTTTACTTGCTTTCAGCTGAGAGAATTCAGCTAAGGATATTTTGTGGGAAAACTGTGTTTAGCAGTGTGTGGAAGCACTTAGAGTTCTTGCAGAGTCCTGGCTGATTGAGTGTGGGAGAGGAACGGGCATTGTTTGACTGGGATTGCCTGTAATTGAGAGGAAGTGGAAGGGGCATTGTTTTGCCTGTGATTGAGTGCCTGGGTGAATTTGAATTTGAATAGCTGCTGCCTGACCTCTGCTGGGGGAGGCCTCTATTTAAGGAAGCACCTTGCCAGAGGCAGAGGAGACCAGCTGAGCTCTGAGCAGGAGCAGGAGAGAGAGCTGTGAGAGAGGTGAGTGGGTTTCTTTTACTTGCTTTCAGCTGAGAGAATTCAGCTAAGGATATTTTGTGGGAAAACTGTGTTTAGCAGTGTGTGGAAGCACTTAGAGTTCTTGCAGAGTCCTGGCTGATTGAGTGTGGGAGAGGAACGGGCATTGTTTGACTGGGATTGCCTGTAATTGAGAGGAAGTGGAAGGGGCATTGTTTTGCCTGTGATTGAGTGCCTGGGTGAATTTGAATTTGAATAGCTGCTGCCTGACCTCTGCTGGGGGAGGCCTCTATTTAAGGAAGCACCTTGCCAGAGGCAGAGGAGACCAGCTGAGCTCTGAGCAGGAGCAGGAGAGAGAGCTGTGAGAGAGGTGAGTGGGTTTCTTTTACTTGCTTTCAGCTGAGAGAATTCAGCTAAGGATATTTTGTGGGAAAACTGTGTTTAGCAGTGTGTGGAAGCACTTAGAGTTCTTGCAGAGTCCTGGCTGATTGAGTGTGGGAGAGGAACGGGCATTGTTTGACTGGGATTGCCTGTAATTGAGAGGAAGTGGAAGGGGCATTGTTTTGCCTGTGATTGAGTGCCTGGGTGAATTTGAATTTGAATAGCTGCTGCCTGACCTCTGCTGGGGGAGGCCTCTATTTAAGGAAGCACCTTGCCAGAGGCAGAGGAGACCAGCTGAGCTCTGAGCAGGAGCAGGAGAGAGAGCTGTGAGAGAGGTGAGTGGGTTTCTTTTACTTGCTTTCAGCTGAGAGAATTCAGCTAAGGATATTTTGTGGGAAAACTGTGTTTAGCAGTGTGTGGAAGCACTTAGAGTTCTTGCAGAGTCCTGGCTGATTGAGTGTGGGAGAGGAACGGGCATTGTTTGACTGGGATTGCCTGTAATTGAGAGGAAGTGGAAGGGGCATTGTTTTGCCTGTGATTGAGTGCCTGGGTGAATTTGAATTTGAATAGCTGCTGCCTGACCTCTGCTGGGGGAGGCCTCTATTTAAGGAAGCACCTTGCCAGAGGCAGAGGAGACCAGCTGAGCTCTGAGCAGGAGCAGGAGAGAGAGCTGTGAGAGAGGTGAGTGGGTTTCTTTTACTTGCTTTCAGCTGAGAGAATTCAGCTAAGGATATTTTGTGGGAAAACTGTGTTTAGCAGTGTGTGGAAGCACTTAGAGTTCTTGCAGAGTCCTGGCTGATTGAGTGTGGGAGAGGAACGGGCATTGTTTGACTGGGATTGCCTGTAATTGAGAGGAAGTGGAAGGGGCATTGTTTTGCCTGTGATTGAGTGCCTGGGTGAATTTGAATTTGAATAGCTGCTGCCTGACCTCTGCTGGGGGAGGCCTCTATTTAAGGAAGCACCTTGCCAGAGGCAGAGGAGACCAGCTGAGCTCTGAGCAGGAGCAGGAGAGAGAGCTGTGAGAGAGGTGAGTGGGTTTCTTTTACTTGCTTTCAGCTGAGAGAATTCAGCTAAGGATATTTTGTGGGAAAACTGTGTTTAGCAGTGTGTGGAAGCACTTAGAGTTCTTGCAGAGTCCTGGCTGATTGAGTGTGGGAGAGGAACGGGCATTGTTTGACTGGGATTGCCTGTAATTGAGAGGAAGTGGAAGGGGCATTGTTTTGCCTGTGATTGAGTGCCTGGGTGAATTTGAATTTGAATAGCTGCTGCCTGACCTCTGCTGGGGGAGGCCTCTATTTAAGGAAGCACCTTGGCAGAGGCACGAGCCTCTGGCACGAGCCGAAGGGTGAGCTAAAGGGCTCTTTGCCTGTGGCTCTTAGCCTAGGGACTCTTAGACTAGGGGCGCTGTAAGAAGCCCAAAAAGAGCCAGAAAGACAAGGCCCTAGGCTCTTTGTCTTTCCCGTAAAATAATTTGACTTGATAACAAAACCCACATAAATACCAAGGGTTTAAAAGGGGGATTATATTTATTTATTTTAAAAGAATTATGAAGCCAGAATGCCAGCAGGGGGTTGGGGGCTATCCAGTGTTTTGCACGGAGTGTCACATGTATGACTATCTGCCCACTGGGCAGAAGTCTTGGGTGTGTCCTCGGTGCAAGGAGCTCCTGGTTCTCAGGGAACGTGTGTGCTCCCTTGAGGCCAAGGTGGCTGACCTGGAGAAGCAGAGACAGTCAGCTAGGCACACAGAAAAGACTCTCGGGGACTTGTTAGCTTCGTCCCACTCTGGATCTGGCAGCCCCGCTGCTGTCAGGGAGCATGAGGGTCTAGGGGAAACAGGGCACCATGCTGAGGATAAGGGGAATGTGCCCTCAGAAGGGACCTCTTCCCCAGCTGGTGAGCGGCTCTCCTTTTGCACCAAGGAACCATCCCTGAGCAGGGTGGGAGGGGGGCTCTTGGTAGTGGGTGATTCGATCCTTAGGCAGGTAGACAGCTGGGTGGCGAACCCGCGTACTGACCGTATGGTGACTTGCCTGCCTGGTGCGAAGGTAGCGGACATTACGCGTGTTTTAGATAGGCTGGTAGATAGTGCTGGGGAGGAGCCAGTGGTCGTGGTGCATGTCGGCACCAACGATGTGGGGAAATGCAGTCGTGAGGTCCTGGAGGAGAAATTTAGGCTGCTGGGCAGGAAACTTAGGTCCAGGACCTCCAAGGTAGCCTTCTCAGAAGTGTTACCTGTTCCACGCGCAGGGCCGGAGAGACAGGCAGAGATCAGGAGTCTCAATGCGTGGATGAGACGATGGTGTAGGGGGGAAGGGTTCAGGTTTGTTAGGCACTGGGATACTTTTTGGAACAAGAGGGAGCTGTACAGGCGAGACGGTCTCCACTTGTCCCGAGAAGGAACCAGGCTGCTGGCACTTAAAATCAAAAAGGTGGCAGAGCAGCTTTTAAACTGAATATTGGGGGAAAGCCGACAGGAGATGAAAAGTCTCTGGTTCGGGTTGGCTCATCTGAGAGAGGTGAGGGGGTACCGGTTGCTTTTCTACAGGGAGGTGGATTGAAATTGTCCACAGAGGCCATGGCTGGTGACATGGACTGCCGGACAACGACTCGAGATAGCAAGAGGAAGGATGCAGGCTTAACTTGTAAGGGAAATTACAGCTGTTTCTATACAAATGCTAGAAGTGTCCGAGGTAAAATCGGGGAGTTGGAGTGCTTGGTGTCGGAGGGAAAAATAGACATTGTGGGTATTTCTGAAACTTGGTGGGATGAGGAAAATCAGTGGGACACAGTGATTCCCGGTTATATATTATATCGGAAGGATAGGGGGGGAAGGGTTGGAGGTGGGGTAGCTCTGTATGTCAGAGAGGGTATAAAGTCTAGAAAGATTGAGAGGCTAAGTGAATTGGATTCGCTTCTGGAAGTTCTATGGGTTGAAATAGGGGGGCCAAAAGGAAACTTAACACTGGGAGTTTGTTATCGCCCACCAGATCAAAAGATAGAGGAGGATTATAAAATGATGAATGCCTTAAAGATAGCAACTAGACAAAAACACTGTGTAATAATAGGTGATTTTAACTACCCACACATTGATTGGGTCAATATGTGTTCTAGCCGGGAAAAAGAGATTGAGTTTCTAGACACTCTAAATGACTGTGCTATGGAGCAGATGGTCACGGAACCTACCAGGGGAGAGGCGATCCTTGATTTGGTCCTAAGTAACACTCAAGACCTGGTGAGAGATGTAAAAGTGATTGCACCGCTTGGAAACAGTGATCATAATGTTGTTGAGTTCATCATTTGTACAAATAGAGAATTGGCCAAAAAGACTCACACAACCATTTTTAACTTTAAAAGGGGTAATTTCTCTGATATGAGGGGACACGTGGGGAGGAAACTGAAAGGAAAAGTAGAAAGGGTCAAAACAATTGGGGAAGCTTGGGATCTATTTAAAACTACGATCCTAGAAGCTCAAAAAATATATATTCCGCAGGTTAGGAAAGGCACAAACAGGTATAGGAAAAAGCCTGCATGGTTAACAAACAGAGTAATGGAGGCTGTAAAAAGTAAAAAGAATTCCTTTAAGCAGTGGAAAGCTAGTCACAGTGAGGCTGATAAAACGGAACACAGGCTATGGCAAATAAAATGCAAGTCTGAGGTCAGGCAGGCAAAAAGGGAATATGAGGAGCATATAGCAAAAAATGTAAAGACCAACAATAAAACTTTCTTCAAATACATTAGAAACAGGAAACCAGCCAGGGAGGCAGTGGGGCCCTTGGATGACCAAGGGGTAAAAGGAGTACTGAAGGATGATAGGGAAATGGCTGAGAAGCTAAATGCATTTTTTGCCTCCGTCTTCACTGTGGAAGATGAGAAGTGCTTGCCCACTCCAGAACCACTGATTTCAGGAGGGGTGTTGGAAGACCTGAGTCAGATTGAGGTGACGAGAGAGGAGGTCCTAAAACTGATAGACAACTTAAAAACTGATAAATCACCAGGCCCAGATGGCATACATCCGAGAGTTCTGAAAGAACTCAAATGTGAACTTGTAGATCTCCTGACAAAGATATGTAATCTTTCCTTAAAATCTGCCTCCATTCCTGAGGATTGGAAGGTAGCTAATGTCACTCCCATCTTTAAAAAGGGTTCCAGAGGAGATCCGGGAAATTACAGGCCAGTCAGTCTGACGTCGATACCGGGTAAATTGGTGGAAACCATTATTAAGGAAAGAATTAGTAGGCACATAGATGAACAAAACCTATTGAGGCAGACTCAGCACGGTTTCTGTAAGGGAAGATCTTGTCTCACTAACCTGTTAGTGTTCTTTGAGGGGGTGAACAAACATGTGGACAAGGGGGATCCAATAGATATTGTTTACCTTGACTTCCAGAAAGCTTTTGATAAAGTTCCTCATCAAAGGCTCCTAAGCAAGCTCAAAAATCATGGGATAAAAGGACAAGTCCTTTTATGGATCAAAAACTGGCTAATTAATAGAAAACAGAGAGTGAGTATAAATGGGCAGTTCTCCCAGTGGAGGGGTGTAAGCAGTGGGGTACCACAGGGATCAGTACTTGGTCCACTGCTTTTTAACTTGTTCATTAATGATTTGGAGATGGGAGTAAGCAGTGAAGTGGCTAAATTTGCGGATGATACGAAGTTGTTCAGGGTGGTGAAAACCAGTGAGGATTGTGAGGCACTCCAAAGGGATCTGTCAAAGTTGGGCGAGTGGGCGTCAACATGGCAAATGGGGTTCAATGTGGCCAAGTGCAAGGTGATGCACATTGGAGCCAAAAATCCTAACTATAAATACACGTTGATGGGGTCTGAACTGGCAGAGACAGATCAAGAGAGAGATCTTGGAGTTGTAGTAGATAACTCACTGAAAATGTCGAGACAGTGTGTGACTGCAATAAAGAAGGCCAATGCTATGCTGGGGATTATTAGGAAGGGTATTGAAAACAGATCAGCCAATATAATAATGCCCCTATATAAATCAATGGTGAGACCTCATTTGGAATACTGTGTGCAGTTCTGGTCACCACACCTTAAAAAGGATATTATAGCTTTGGAAAAAGTGCAGAAAAGAGCAACTCGAATGATAAAAGGGTTGGAACACTTTCCCTATGAGGAACGGTTAAGGCGCTTAGGGCTCTTTAGCTTGGAGAAACGACGACTGAGGGGTGACATGATTGAGGTTTATAAGATTATGCATGGGAAAGAGCAGGTAGAGAAAGAGGTACTTTTCTCCCTTTCTCACAATACAAGAACCCGTGGGCACTCCATGAAATTGCTGAGCGGTCGGGTTAGAACGGATAAGAGGAAGTACTTCTTCACCCAAAGAGTGATTAACACTTGGAATTCACTGCCACAGGAAGTGGTGGCGGCTACAAGCATGGACGGCTTCAAGAGGGAATTAGATAAGCATATGGAGCAGAGGTCCATCAGTGGCTATTAGCCACAAGGTATAGATAGGGACTCTGGGGCAAGTGATGCTCTGTCATCTTGGTGCTTGGGGGGGGTCAACAGTGGGAGGGCTTCTAATGTCCTGGCCCCACTGGTGGACCTCCTGATGGCACTGGTATTTCTGGCCACTGTGGGATACAGAGTGTTGGACTGGATGGGCCTTTGGCCTGATCCAACATTGGCATCTCTTATGTTCTTATGTTCTTATGTTCTGTGAAGCAGGTGGGGCTGAAAGAGTTCTGAAAGAACTGTGAGTGGCCCAAGGTCACCCAGCAGGCCTCATGTGTCTCAAAGTGGCTTATAATTGCCTTCCCTTCCTATCCCCACAACAGGCACCTTGTGAGGTAGGTGGGGCTGAGAGAGCTCTGAGAGAACTGTGACTGACCCAAGGTCACCCAGCTGGCTGCATGTGGAAGAGTGGGGAATCAAACCCAGTTCTCCAAATTAGAGTCTGCTGCTCTAAACCACTACACCAAGCATGTATGCATACAAGATATTGCCCTTGCGAGTCTACTCACTGTTGTAATGTTCCCTCATGTATTAGCTTTTTTCAAATGTAAAAACAAAACTAAACTAAAAAAGGGTTTTCCTTCTCTCAGCTAGCTTTTATTTTTTTCCTCCCTATCTGGTAGGAATCGTGTACATGTGCATCAATAACCCACACATGTACTCAATTAATTTCATGCTGCACATCTCTCCCAATCAGTTCATAAAGTCAGTCTTTAAAAACATTTTTACTTGTGTGATTTAAAAGCCAAGATTCTCCCAAGAGTTGGGGGGGGGGGAACTCTGGAGACTAGAAAAACAGATACTTCAAGCAGGGCTCTACTACTTTTTGCTACACCAATCCTCACCAGGGAACTAATAATACTTTGTATTATCTTCTTGTAAGTAGGTTTCACAGCCATTTGCGGATTGGGAAGAACCGAGGAAACTCATCTGAGAAACAGAAGAAAAGAACAAATCCAGAAGAAGAAAAATCATTCCATTTTTAAAATGAGAAGATATATGGGCATTCTTTTAGCCTTGCCCACTGCCTGCGAAAGGGAACTGGCCTGGGCAAGATCTAGAGAAAAAGCCAGCCGGATCTAACCCTTTATAAGAACACAGCCTGAAAATTCATGGGGAAATAGTTCCTTCTGCATTTTGTTCTATGATCTGTCAGTAACATGCCAGATAACTGCTCCACTTCCTGTGCCCCTCCCCCATTATTATTTCATTACAAAATAGCCTTGGCGTATGCCATGTTTAGTTTTGGCAAATGCCACACACAAGGGTTCGTTTTTTAATATTATTTCACTTCTCCTTCAATATTCTAAGCTGGAAGTGTACATTTATAAAAACAAAACACCTGAATTTTGTGCCAAATACACTCATTCACTCTCTTTTTCAAGGACATCCCAGACCCCCTTGCTCTGGCAAACAATGACTTAGCCTACTGTGGCCCATGTGTTCGGAAGTGGCTTCTCACAGGCATGCAAATACGGGGAGACTTTGGAGTTAAAATTACAGAACAATCTATGTCTGTACAGAAAATATTTTTTTCCAGTTTGAATGAACACTGGATTTATTTTTAAAAGGCTTTATTTCATCAATTTAATCTCTTCTTTTTCAATTTAGTAGGTTTTAAACGTCATTTGATAATGATAAAAGTAAAACGATAAGGCTACAAGAGGCTTTTGCTGCCACTAAGAATTATTCCAAGCTTCAATATTTTGGTATCAAGTGGAATAACTGTTACTATATATTTCCAATTAGGGAACTGGTTTTACACCAGCTGGTGTTCATTGTGGGGGAGTCAATTACTGATCAAGAAAGTTCCACCTGGTAAATAAAAACAGATTTTTACCTTACAGGTCTTTCACAGACGGACTTGTTAGATTCTAGGTCAGTCAAAAACGAAAGCCATTTAGATCATGAACATGAGGGGTGTGACTAGGGAGTTGTTGCTTTAAACTATGAAGAAACTATCCATGGTGAATATTTTCCAGATCTTGGAAAACTCCCCCCCCCCTTCAGCAATATCTATTCACCTCAGACATTTCAACCCACATCCTGCCTTGTATAGTATCCTCCCTATAATTCACACAGGATGGCTGTTTCCCTCACCTCAGGACTCAGGCTTGCCCTGCCGTTGAGGCCTCAAATTTCTTCTTGCGCCCCTCCATGCCACTCAGCGCATCAATGTTCTTCCTCCAGTCACCCACTTCCCGATTCTCCTGTGGGAACGATGGAGAGAAAGTGTTGTGAGAACAGCAGCTGAAGTCAGCCTACAGTGGGAAAGTGGCACCCGACCCTCTCGCAACTCCACATGAAGAGGGAAATCTCCTCAGAATGGCAGAAGGACAGTGCAGCAGCTGTTGCCATGACAGAAGCCATCGAGCTCCAAAGTCAGCGTAAGTGCCACATACAGATCAGTGACATCTTTAGACACCCATTCTAAGTAGGTCTGCTCAGAATCCTACTCAGGCCTATGAAGTGGATGAAGTGGGACTGACTCTAAGGAAAGAATTCTTGGAATTGCAATGAGCATTCTTAAGTCGGTATGCTGAGAATCCTGTTCAGGCTGACTTCAATGCTGGCTGAAGGGAAGCTGTGAAGGCATCTCAGTGGTGCTCTGCAGAAATTCACTGCACTTTTTAACAGGCTCCTAATTCCTAACTAAGGAGCTGCGGTGGCTCAAGTGGTTAAGACGCTGAACTGCAAGCTGTGGAAGGTCGGTAGTTTGGCAGTTTGAGACCCGAGTGCGCCGCATGACAGAGTGAGCTCCCGTCTTTAGTTCCAGCTCCTGCCAACCAAGCAGTTCGAAAGCAAGAAAATGCAAGTAGATAAATAGGTACCACTTCAGTGGGAAGGTAACAGCGTTCCGTGCACCTTGGTGTTTAGTCATGCTGGCCACATGACCACGGAAACGTCTTCAGACAGCGCCGGCTCTTCGGCTTTGAAACGGAAATGAGCACCGCAACCCTAGAGTCGGATTCGACTGGCTTTAGAGCAAGAGAACCTTTACCTTTACTTTAATTCTGAATTAAGCAAGAGCTCAAGGGCTGGCAACATGGACCCGGCCTATTGACTCTCACACAGGCCTAGACTTGGGGGGCATACTAGGCCTCCAACTTTTCAAACCCAAGAGGCACATTTAATCCCAAAGTACACATAATGGCAGCCAGGGATCGGCACCACTTCCCAACTCCCAGTTACTCCTCTACTCAAAATCGAAATCACCTGAGACTGTTCTTTATGGGGAAACCCCACAGATGGGGCTTGGTTGCCTGTGGAATTTGTAGCAGACACCAAAGGCCTTTTCCCCTGAGCCCTAATCTCTCACTGACAACAGCCACAGAGGATGAAAGTTCTCCCTTTTGCTTCATGTTCCCCTACAAGCAGCTGAAGAGCAGAATAGGATTCTCAATATACCAAACCGGGTTTGGCCAGCTACTGCACAATCAACAGTTCTAGC
>NW_015162700.1:7947-14384 GCF_001447785.1 Gekko japonicus | reverse complement strand
ACACTGATTCGGGGAGGGGATATGGGGGGGGCGCGGATCAGAAACACTCCCGGGCAGAGAAGCCCGGGAACAAGAAACGGGAGCCCACCCTTCCTTGCTCTGCTCGGGCATTCCTCCCTCTCCTCCTTGCCCCCACCAGGGCATTCAGTTTGGGGGGCAGACGAGCCGCGTCCTGCCAGGGCCCTTCACGGACCGGGGTGGGGGTCCTTACCTGACCTGGGTCTCTTTTGGCTAAGGGTCGGGAGAGTGGATGGTGGGGGGATAACAGCCTGGGGGACCGAAGGGGACTGGTGGAGTCCAGACACAGCTGGAATGCACATGTTGAAAGGGCAAGAGCCAAGGAAGGATCGACTTCAGCTTCAGCGCGGGTTATGCAACCTTTTCAACTCCGCCCGCCACACACTTTTTTTTAATAATCAAAAAAGCAAGAAGTTGAGCTCCCCATAGCGTATAAAGAAAGGGTTAGGGGCATTTCCAGGAGATTGAAAGCTAAATTTGTAACAAGAATGGGAAGGGGGGTGGGTGGGAGATACGGCATTAGACAGAATGCTCATTGGCACGACAAATGTCTCTCTTCCATTTCCGTTGGACCAACAACACGCCTGGACATAAATGGGGCAAGAGGGGATAAAAAGGCAAATGAAGCTTCAGGTGCAAACAGTGCCCTAGATGAAGACAACCATAATTGACAGAAGTTCTAAAGATGGGGTTGCCAACTCTGGGTTCAGAAATACCTGGAGATTTGAGGGTGGAACCTGGGGAGGGGTGTACCTTAGGGAGGGGAGGGATTTGGTAGGATAGAGTGTCATGCCGTCCACCTTCCAAAGCAGCCCCTGTCTCCAGGAGAAGCGGAACAAATGTTCTAAAAACAAACAAACAAACAAAAATTATTTGCATAGCCTGGAGACCAGTTGTGATTCTCGGAGATCTCCAGCCCTCACCTGGAGGTTGGCAACCAAGCTAAGTGTGATGAATGGCAAATAGGACTCCCCTCCAGAGAGAGAGAGAGAGAGAGAGATTGCAGAGGATTAGCTCAAGGCATATGATAAAAGGTAAAAGTTCCCTTGCTCGAAAGCCAGTCGAATCCGACGCTAGGGTTGCGGTGCTCATCTCCGTTTCAAAGCCGAAGAGCCAGCGCTGTCCGAAGACGTTTCCGTGGTCATGTGGCTGGCATGACTAAACACCAAGGCACACGGAACGCTGTTACCTTCCCACCGAAGTGGTACCTATAAATCTACTTGCAATTTCTTGCTTTCGAACTGCTAGGTTGGCAGGAGCTGGAACTAGAGATGGGAACTCACTCCGTCATGCGGCATCCGGGTCTTGAACTGCTGAACTACTGACCTTCCACAGCCTGCCGTTCAGCGTCCTAACCACTTGAGCCACCGCAGCTCCTTAAGGCATATGATACTCCCTCCCTATTTGAGATGTGCTGTTTGTACTAACCCCAGAGGCACAGGGGACCGACCAACCCTCCCTCTAAGCTGTGGAATGTTATGAGCAAAAATTCTACTTTGTGAGCTGCTGGCATTAAAGTTGTGATCGAGCGATTTGGCCACCGCATCCATTAGTTTGCTTTGGAGCCATCCTTCCTGAGCTAACACAAAAGTGTGTGAGCTGGAGACTAAGAAACTGTGAGCTAGCTCACACCAGCTCAGCTTAGAGGGGACATCAGAAGATTCAGCTTGTTTGGCATCTCTGGTCCTTCTGCCCAGCTGCCCAAGAGATGGCCTCTGTCGCCTAATGTCTGCCTCTGTCTACCTAATGCAAAAAAACAGGAAGCAGTAGGAGATTTCCTGGCAAACGAGGAAGGCAGGAAACAGCGCAAGCCTGCCAACTAGTCTCCATATCCATTTGGAGGGCACTTAGGCCATCCTGCATTTCAGTGCATTTTTTAAGGGTGCTGCATGCAGATGTGACATCCAGATTCCAGATACTGGCATTAGCTTAATCTTAAATTCCTTTCCAAAAGGATTTTAAAGAAAGTTTTGCATCTGGTGGCGTCTTCTAGAGGTTATTCTTTCTTCCCACTCACCTACCCATGATATGTGGTGACTGATTTCAAAACCAGGGGGAGCAGGTGATCTTTCTATTTTATCATCTAAAGCAGGGGTGTCAAACATGCGGCCCGGGGGCTGGACAAGGCCCCCGGAGGGCTTCCATCAGTTCTGCTGCTGCATCATAGCTTGCTTCGCCAGACTCTCTTCATCACTCAGACATTTCATGTTTTAACCTGGGTCCCCAACTCAGAACTCTGAGCATGAGATTTCTGTGGTGAATGTCAATAAATCAAAAGTAGGTTTGCAGCTTACAGATACACACAGTTTACAGATACACAGCATACTCAAGATTGCAACAGCACATTTTGTTGCAATAATTCAGAGTAAGAGGTGTCAGTTATCAGATACTGTTAAATAAACAAAATATTGCAAGAGTTCTAATGTTTTAAGCACGTTTTTATTTTAAGTAAAAAAATATCTTTGTGTTTGTGTCCTTTATAAAGTTTATATCTCCGCTACCTGGCATTACATTTTATGACACACATGGCCAGGTCCCAAAAGGTCTCACTTATGTCAGATTTGGCCCTCATAACAACTGAGTTCGACACCCCTGACCTACAGCACTGATTATATAGTTATGCAAGCAAACGTTCACTTACAATCTTTTAAAAAACCTCTCCAAAAATCCAAAACTAAGAGCCTGTGGAGGGTGACTAGGTTTGTGATGTTACAGGCACTAGACAATCAACACTGTACATAGCTGGCTTTTGCTGCAAACTCAGGAAACTGAGGAAAGGCTGAAGAGTCTGGGACTTTTCAGTGTAGAAAAGAGATGAGGGGCATGGCAGAGGCTTTTATAAAAGTATGCATGGGGGGTAGAGAGAGTGGACAGAAACAACTTTTCTCCCTCTGCCAAAATGCTGAAGTCAAGGGCATCCGATGAAACGGAGGGGCAGGAGGTTAAGGGCGGACAAAAGGAAATCCTTCTTTGTACAGAAAGTGATTAAAATGTGGAATTTGCTGCCAGGGGATGTAGTCATGACCTGGGGCATAGATGGCTTCTAAAAAAAGAACAAGATAGATACTCGGAGGACATGTCTGTCCAGGCCAATAGGCAGGATTTTTTGAGTTGGGGCCATCTTTAATTTCGTTGTACTATGTACAATGACAATAAAGTATGTTGTTGTTGTTGTTGTTGTTGTTGTTGTTGTTGTTGTTGTTGTTGTTGTTGTTGTTGTTGTTGTTGTTGTTGTTGTTATTATTGGGGCCTTGCCAGTAAGTCAGGGGGCCTAGCCCCGGGATGCCCCCCTGGTAGCTACAGGCCTGGGTCTGTCAATGGCTATTAGCCATGGTAACTAAAGGGAACTTCCATGTTCAGAGGCAGTCAACCTCTGAATCCCAGAGCCAGGAGGCAACACCAGGCCTGTGTGCCCTGTTTGCTGGACCTCCAGAGAAAGTGGTTGGCCCCAGTGTTCCCTTTAAGCTGAGTTAGTGTGAGCTAGCTGACAGTTTTTTGCCTCCGGCTCACACATTTTTGTCTTAGCTCAGGAAGAAGGATGGCTCCAGAGCAAACTAATTTATGCAGCAGCCAAACCACTCACTCACAACTTTAATGCCAATAGCTCACAAAGTAGAGTTTTTGTTCACAAGACTCCACAGCTTAGAGGGAACCTTGGTTGGCCCCTGTGTGAGATAGGATGCTGGACTAGATGGACCACTGGTCTGACCCAGCAGGGCTCTTCTTATGAGTTCCACTTGGAAAAAAGTATTTTGTTCTCCCAGACTGCAGAGAGTACACGTCCATTCCCACCAGTCAAATGAAGAAGAAGAGGAGGAGACCCTGCCCCTCACTACCCAAAGGTGTCTCAGAGCGGCTTACAAACTCCTTTCCCTTCCCCTCCTCACAACAGACACCCTGTGGAGTAGATGAGGCCGAGAGAGCTCTGACGGAAACTGCTCTTTTTCAAGGACAGCTCTTGTCAGAGCTACGGCTTGCCCAAGGTCATCCATCCAGGTGCAAATGGAGGAGTGGGGAATCAAACCCGGTTCTCCCAGACTAGAGTCCGTGCACTTAACCACTATACCAAACTGGCTCTCCTGAATCATGAATCTCATGAATCACATGGATTGTCTCCCCTGCTGAAATAAGAGCAGATCAGTGATCTGGGACGATCTGCTCTGCTCTGAGTACCTCCGGTGTCAGAAGCAAAGTGCATGGTGATTACAGACCGGGGCCTTTTCTGCTGTGTCCCCTCACTTACGGAATGTCCTCATTCACCTAATAAACAATCAGTGTAACTTTAGATGAAGCCATTGTTATTAATCCAGACCTTGGGCTCAACTGCCTTCCCTGTAGGGCTGCCAACCTCCAGGTGGTGTCTGCAGAACCCCTGAAAACACAGCTGATCTCCACACTAAAGAGATCTGGTCCCCCGAAGAAAATGGCTGGTTCTGAGGGTGGTTTCTATGGCATGGTACCTCTCTGAAGTTCCCAAGCCCCCCCCCACTTGACTCCCCCACAAATCTCCAGGAACATTCCAGGCGGGAGTTGGCAACCCTACTTTCTTGTAGGTTTGTTGGCAGGTCAGAGTTGATGGTTGTGCATGGCTGATTTTTCTTCTTTTGTTTGAAGATTAATTAGGGCTATTTTTACTTTATTGTAAGCAACACATAAAGTGTGTGTGTGTGTGTGCGCGCGCGCACGTGGATGCATGCCAGCGTTCATGCCCAGACATAAGGGAATGATATGGTTGCCAGCCTCCAGGTGGGGCCTGGAGATCTCCCAGAATTGTAACTGATCTCCATACTTTAGTGATCTGTCCCCTGGGGAAAACAGCTGCTTTGGAAAGCGGACTCTTTGGTATTAGACCCCACTGAGGAATCAGTTTGGTGCAATGGTTAAGTGCGCGGACTGTAATCTGGGAGAACTGGGTTTGATTCCCCACTCCTCCACTTGCAGCTGCTGGATGACCTTGGGCAAGCCGTAGTTCTGACAAGAGCTGTTCTTGAAAAAGAGCAGTTTCCGTCAGAGCTCTCTCAGCCCCACCGACCTCCCAGGTTGTCTGTTGTGGGGAAGGGAAGGGAAAGGAGTTTGTAAGCCGCTCTGAGACTCCCTTGGGTAGTGAAGGGCAGGGTAGAAATCCAATCTCTTCTTCTCTTCCTCTCCCCCAGCCACACCCTCTTTAGGCTCTACCCCCAAATCTCCAAAAATCTGTAAATCTGGCATTGGCAACCCTAGAATGGTGCCTGGGCAGTGTCTTCATAATAGGCAAAGATTGTGATGGGCTATCTGTCACATCTGCATCCTTCCCTTCCTCTGAGTAGCTCAGGGCAGCTTCCGTGCTTCTCTTCTTCTCATGTTTTCCTCACAACAACTCTGCGAGGTAGGTTAGGTCGGCAGAGGGTAACTGACTCGAGACCAACCAGGGGGCTCCTTGGCAGAGTCAGACTTTGACTGGCCATCTCCCGGATCAGTGTCCGAAACAACACCACGCAGAGGCTGAAAGACCTGGCTCACCCCAGACTGGCATCACAGAGACCAAAAAGCTGAGGAAGCAGCACAGAAATCTAAGGCAGGAAGCAGGGGAGGAAAGTCCTAGGCCAGCGGCCAGTTGGAAAGCTTTGGGAAGGATCTCGGATGAGGCTTGTCGAGAGATAGACTTCCCGGCAGTTTCCTCTCCCAGTTTTTCCCATGGCCTCTAGGCAAGGTTATCACTGGCAGAGGGCACATGTTTTCCTTTGAGGCCAGGGGTCATTTCGTAGAAAAAGAGGCGCAGGAGCTCATTAGCACAACTTATTAGCATAACTTATTTGCATATGCCACACCCCCTGACATCACCGGAAGTCTGTCAGAAGGCAACCCCCACCGCTCAGGCCCCACTGGACTGTTTTGGACTGCTAGCTATTTGGGGGGGGGGGAACATGCAGATCTGTCGTCGCAGAGGGGGGAGAGCTTGTACCAGAATAAAACTTGGTCTTAAAGGTGCCACTGGACTGTTTTGGATTGCTAGCTGGGGGGGGACGCACAGATCTGCCCTCACACAGATCTGTGGAGAGAGAGAGAGAGAGAGAGAGAGAGAGAGAGAGAGAGAGAGAGAGAAGGCGGGAAAGAGGGAAAGAAAGAGGGAAAGATGGAAATAAGGAGGGAAATGGAAAGAAGGAGAGAAGGAAAGGAGGGAAAGAAAAAAGGGAAAAAGGAGGAAAAGAAAGAAAGAAAGAAAGAAAGAAAGAAAGAAAGAAAGAAAGAAAGAAAGAAAGAAAGAAAGAGAAGGAAAGAAGGATGAGCAGGGGGCGGTGCTGGCTGCATGTGCCCACCCCCTGGGCTTCTTACTGCTGGAGCTCCGCTCCTGTGCGCTCCTGCAGGAAATGACCCCTGTTTAAGGCACTCTGGAGAGGCCGAGTGTGGGAGAGACACCTCTCTTCCCTCATTTCTGACTC
>NW_015162700.1:7612-7909 GCF_001447785.1 Gekko japonicus | reverse complement strand
ATGGAGAAATCCTATAAAGACCTACTTTAGACTAAGCCCATGAACTTCAGTGGACTCCAGACTCTGCCCCAGAAGCCAAAGGAGTACATTGGAAAGAGTTCCGATTTCAGTGTGTGCCCAAAAGAAATTAATAATAGCGTATTTTTTAAAAAATCAAAAGCTAAAGCCATTCTCACTAGTAAGCATGCTTATGATTGCAGCCTTTGTGCACTAGGTCTGGAGGGAAATTTATTATATAATGGAGGAGGACAGACATCCTTGATTCCAGCAGATCAACCTCCCCCCCAATATTTCTAG
>NW_015162700.1:0-2957 GCF_001447785.1 Gekko japonicus | reverse complement strand
TTTATTTATTTATTTATTATTCGCATTTCTATCCCGCCCTCCCCGGAGGCTCAGGGCAGCTTACAGGGCATAATGCCAGATAAAACAGTAAAACAATACAAAATATTAAGTTACAACCCTATTAAAACAGATTTTGATGCTCCTCTCAGCAAAATTTCCAATCTCCTAAAATTCCTAAAAACAAGATGGCTATCCCTGACCGTCCCATTCTTGCCCAACAATGCAGCTACTGGATATGCGTGCCCCATCCTGATATCCGAATATGGGGGATAGATGGTACTAGTATGATCGTAGTGCACTAGTGGTGGCGGCTCCTATTGTCTCTAGTTCCAGCTCCTGCCAACCTAGCAGTTCGAAAGCAAGAAATTGCAAGTAGATAAATAGGTACCACTTCGGTGGGAAGGTAACAGCGTTCCGTGCGCCTTGGTGTTTAGTCATGCCGGCCACATGACCACGGAAACGTCTTCGGACAGCGCTGGCTCTTCGGCTTTGAAACGGAGATGAGCACCGCAACCCTAGAGTCGGATTCGACTAGCTTTCGAGCAAGGGAACCTTTACCTTTACCTTTACTCTGCTGTAGATAAGATAAGTTGAAGTTGTCTCCTTATTATGTTTGAAAACTTATAAAAATATTATTTAAAGTGCCCTTGGGGGAACATGTGGGGCAAGAAAGGTGAGAGTGGGGAGATGTTCCCGACAGAGGCTTGTCTGAAACAATAACCTCTCTCTATGTCATCTCTTAACTCCTGCTTTTCTATTGCTTGTAACGGATGGAACAGTCCATACTGCTGATAAAATGAGTTCTGACTCTTGAAAGCTTACGCTGAAATAAATGTCATAAGGCATCACAGGCTGTGGTCGCACACGCTCAATTATCCACTTCCAGTGCACTTTCCAACTGGATTTTTACAAGAACTGTAAAACAGGAACTGGCAACGCCCAATTCGAAAGTGGATTGATAGTGGACTGAAAGTGGATCATTTCGTGCGCGTGACCACAGCCTCTGTCCCGCTGGGCTTCTGTTTAATTTCGCTGTTGCAGAGGAGTAGGGCTTTGCCTTGGAAATCATTGTCTGGGCAGACAGCCAAGCTTTGATGGATGGCACAATGTTCATTTGGTGTCAGGGAGGCACCAGTGTGAGGTCATTTGGTTGTTCTCACTGCCAGAGCTACAGGCTGGTTTGTGTGGATGGAGCTGGCTTCCAGCCCGTGCAGGATGCTGCTGACAGGGCCAGGCACCCCTGAGCACTGGGGAAACGCCACAACCCAAGGGGCTTTGCTAGAATGGGGCTACAATCATATCCAGAGTTTTGCATACTTTCTTCAATGCAACCAAAAGCATCAGTAATGCAGAGGAGGGGGAAAGCACAAAGTAATGGAGGGAATGGAAAACGGTAGCTAATTGTGAATGCACAACTTTCATTAAAAAGCTGCTATTTTAAAAATCTCCTGTTTATTTTCTTTTATTTGTTTTTTTATTTCTTCTGTCTCTATGCTTATTTTTAGTGTTAGATTCTGCATTTGGATTTGTATTGGTTCAATCTCTTGCCTAATCAGTGGTGGTAATGTCATTTCTGCAAAGTTTTTCATTTCAGTTGCTAGATACTCCTGCATTAGATTTTTTAAACTCTTTCATATTTAGTTGTGTTGAACTCATTGTACTAGTTTTTAGATGACTTTGCACACTGGCTTGTCCTGGTGATTTTAACGATGTTCTCCTAGGACCACTAGCCCCGCTATTTCCTGTAGCCATATATTTTTATTTACTATTCTTCCTGCTGTGGCTTCTTGGTCGCCCTCCTGTCTGCCCTGCAGTGCTGACCTTTGGTCACTCAGGGCCTGAGTCTGCATGCTCAGAGCAGCTGCCCAGCTTCCTCAGGACAACCGCGGGGGGAGGAGGCAGCCTCCGGCCCCAGTGCCTGCCTGGGGTTGCCAGTCTCCAGGTGGGGCCTGGAGCTCTCCCAGACCACAGAGATCAGTTTTTCTGGAGAAAACGGCTCCTGTGGAGAGTGGACTCTGTGGGTGTTATGTATTGGGACTGAAACACTGCAGGACTGTGCTGCCTGAGACAGGGTGAGCTTGGAGCCACATAACAATAGACCAACAGGATTCTGGCAGGAACCAATCAAGGTGTAAAGTTCTGTAAATAGCCTATCGTTGGGCGTGGTGTGTGTGTGGGGTGTGGCCATTGCAGGCAATATAACCGAGCTGAGGCTCTGGTCCACAGTCTTGTCCATGCTGAAGTCACTGAATAAAGTAGAGCTGATCACTCGACTGGGAGTCTGTTCCTCCGTGGAACCCCCACTATTTAACAGTGGCATTGAACCCCACTGAAGTTCTTCTGCTCCCCAAACCCTGCTTCCCCCAGGCTCCGCCTCCCAACTTCCCAGAAGTTTCCCAACTTGGAGTTGACAACTCTAGGTTTTGCTCCCCCTCCCCCATGACTACCCTCTAGAGCCGTCCCCGTTTGTATCATGAGCCCTTCCCATCATGTTATAACCCACTGGCTTCTTCCCACTCCACAGGTGGAAAATGCCACCAGCGTTGGAGACATGGATCGGGCCTCCAATTCTTCTCGCACAGCCCGCATGCTGAACATCATCGGGATTGTCCTCGGAGTCATCACCATCATCTTTGTGATTGTGATTTACGTGGTCGTACTGAGTAAGCGGCAATGAGCACCCTGGCCCACGCCCCAAGAGAGTGGCACCCCGCCGGCCCTCATGGGCGGATTGAATACCCCCTGGCGAGACTCTCCAGGGCACCCCAACCACCTGCCGGCAAGACGGCCACTTCCGAGCGTCAGTTTTGAGAGTGGCCACGCACCTCTGGTGGCACAGGGACCGCCGAAGTTTTGTATCAAGAGATTAACCGCTTTGCTTTTTTAAAAATACTCCGTTGCCTGTTGTGTGCTTTCAGAGTGTGATGATGTTGTTGTATCGTAATAAAATGCCTCCT
>NW_015162699.1:13005-15062 GCF_001447785.1 Gekko japonicus | reverse complement strand
ATCCTATCCCTAGCTGACTCGGGGCTCACGTACTCCTCGTTGAAGGTTTATCTGGCCGCATTATCAGCTTTTCACGTTCATGTTGATGGTTGCACCCTGTTTTCCCATCCCGTTACCAAATGTTTCCTGAAAGGTTTACTACGTTTGTACCCTCGAGTCAAAGCTCCAGCAGCTTTATGGGACCTTCCCTTGGTCTTGCGCCAGCTGACGAGAAGGCCCTTCGAACCCCTCGCCACCTGTCAGCTGAAGCTCCTGGCGTGGAAGACGGCTTTCCTCGTTGTCGTCACCTCGGCCAGGCGAGTCGGTGAACTCCTGGCTTTCCGTCATGACTCGCCATACTTGTCCTTCCTCCCGGATGGTGTCCGCCTGGTGCCGGACATTTCATTTTTGCCCAAGGTGGTCTCTGAATTCCATCTTCAGTCTGAAGTCTTCCTCCCTGATTTTTACCCTGACCCGAAATCACAGGAAGACAGACTTATGCACACTCTAGACGTGAAGCGGTCCCTCCTCTTCTACCTTAGCAGGACACGCTCCACCAGGCAAACCCCTAAGCTGTTTGTCTCATACGTTGCACCTCGTGTGGGCACCCTAATCACTGCCCAACGTCTATCCAAGTGGATCGTAGGTCTGATAGAACTCTGTTACCTACTAGCGAAACAGCCATTGCCAGGCCCGGTACGGGCCCATTCCACTACGGCTGTCGCTACATCCACTGCTTTCCTGAAGGGAGTACAGCTGCAAGACATTTGCAGAGCCGCTACCTGGGCCACGCCTAATACCTTTATCAGGCACTACGCCCTAGACCGCCAGTCCACCAGTGACAGTCTGGGACGTCAGGTTTTATCATCGGCTAAGCAGTAAACACCTGACAGCACCCGCCTCCAGGTAGGCTACTGCTCGCTAATCTCCCATTGGTGTGAAGCACAGAGACCACGAAGAAGATAAACAGGTTGCTTACCAGTAACTGGTGATCTTCGAGTGGTCATCTGTGCATTCACACCACCCGCCCTCCTGCCCCGCTGCTGTCTTCTTCTACCTGTTTTATTAGGAGATTGATGCGCGGCGGTTGGTAGGAACTGGCGGGATGTCCGTGCCTGCCCTTCTGAGCATGCTCACTGGGGCTCCTGGGCATGCTCAGTTGGGCCAGGCACGAAAATCCTTTTAAGAGAGCTTGCTAGGCACCGGCAGATCCAGCACAGGCGCACTAGATCCCATTGGTGTGAATGCACAGATGACCACTCGAAGATCACCAGTTACTGGTAAGCAACCTGTTTTTTCATGGAGAAGGAGGCCCAAATGGAGTTGGGGGTGTGATGTTCGGATCCAGAACATACACAGAGAGATACTGGTGGCTAGATTCTCTTACTATAGGGCAAAATGGGAGCTTCTGGTTTATGGCGACATGCTGGCAGACGCACCTCCTGGACCTCCCGAGAGTGCGATCTGCATGCTAGCAGTTAGGAGGGGGGGACGATTGTTCGTTACCCCCCCCCGGAGCCTTTGTGAAAGGCTCCTAGCCATGGGGCTTTTGAAGGGTGGTCTCTTCACCAGCACGATGCTGGGGAATTGAGGCGCTTTTCCACCCCAACGGTCCTGTCGCTATGTGTCCAAATGGAACTAGAGCCGCTGACCGGGACAAGTGTCGGAGATCGAGCGTTTAAAACGCATTTTGAGTGAGGTCGTATGACCAACAATAAACAGTGAGTCGCATGAAAGTGAAACACTGGCAATTTAAAAAGAAAGTCCCCCCCCCCGAGAATGGCGAGAAAAGCGAGCAGGGGAGGGGCCCCTCCCATACGCATGAACTAAAAAGCAATTTAGCAAGGTGGGGTGGAATTAAAAGCGTTGAAATCTGTTTTAAGAACCTTACCAGAGCACAGATAGGTGTTGGGCAATTTTCAGAGACTTTAGCAAGTTTTGACAAAAGTAAACAATCCATAAAAATGGCGTGGAAAAAAGCGGAGAGAGACAAATAGCCAAAAGTGAAAGCATCGGGGAGCATGAGCCCACAACCGGAAGAGACCACTGAGTTCTCTAAACTTTTGACAGACTCTTTG
>NW_015162699.1:3944-12129 GCF_001447785.1 Gekko japonicus | reverse complement strand
CTTTCCTGTTCTACCTCAATAAAACACACCCGACTAGACGAGACTCACAACTGTTCATCTCTTACGCGTCAGCACGACTGGGCACTCGAATCACGGCCCAGCGCCTGTCAAAGTGGATTGTGGGTCTCATCCGTCTGTGTTACCAGATCGCCAAACAGCCATTGCCTGGCCCTATCAGGGCTCATTCTACCAGGGCTGTCGCGACTTCCACTGCCTTCCTTCAGGGAGTGCCACTGACGGACATTTGCAAAGCTGCTACGTGGGCCACGCCTAATACCTTCATAAGGCATTACGCCCTAGACGTCCATATGAACACCAATTCCAACATGGGACGTCACATTCTGTCTTTGGCTACACAGTAAAAGACCTGCCAGCACCCTCCTCCAGGTAGGCTACTGCTCGCTAATCTCCCATGGGTGTGAAGCACAGAGACCACATAGAAGATAAGCAGGTTGCTTACCAGTAACTGATGATCTTCGAGTGGTCATCTGTGCATTCACACCACCTGCCCTCCTTCCCCGCTGCTGTCAGCTTCTACATTTTTATTGGGGGTTGATTTGCGCCGGTTTGTAGGAACTGGCGGGATGTCCGCGCCCACCCCTCTGGGCATGCGCGGTGGGGTTCCTGCGCATGCCCGAGGGACTGGGTGCGAAAATCCGTTAAAAGAGCTTGCTACAGCACTGATCGATCCAGCGCGTGCGCACTAGATCCCATGGGTGTGAATGCACAGATGACCACTCGAAGATCACCAGTTACTGGTAAGCAACCTGCTTTTCCATTTTTAGGAATCTTGTCTCCATAAGGGTTTGCTGCTGTTGTTCCTTTTCTTCAGTAGACTCATATTTTAGCAAATCAGATTCCTTTTTGGTCCTCCCTAGATTTTCCTATGATGGACGATGGAAGCAAAAGCTACAAACATCTGTCGATTTCCCTCTGGAAAGCCTTGACCTGCAGCAATACGTTATTGGTCCAAAGAGCAACTTGAGGAGATACAACCTCTTTGCAGTATCTGTAAGTGACTCCACAGCTTTGTGCCTTGCAAAGTATGAGCTGAGACTTGTAATAGTAATGTAGATAATCTCCAGTTTTCTTCTTATGTTTTTGTGGCTTGTTCTTAAGGTAAAGGTAAAGGTTTCCCTTGCTCGAAAGCCAGTCGAGTCCGACTCTAGGGTTGCGGTGCTCATCTCCGTTTCAAAGCCGAAGAGCCAGCGCTGTCCGAAGACGTTTCCGTGGTCATGTGGCCGGCATGACTAAACACCAAGGCGCACGGAACGCTGTTACCTTCCATTTGTATCTATTTATCTACTTGCAATGTCTTGCTTTCGAACTGCTAGGTTGGCAGGAGCTGGAACTAGAGACGGGAGCTCACTCTGTCATGCGGCAACTCGGGTCTCGAACTGCTGAACTACTGACCTTCCACAGCCTGCAGTTCAGCGTCTTAACCACTTGAGCCACCGCAGCTCCTGCCAACCTAGGAGTTCTTAGCTGAATCTTATTCAGTGATCTACTGAATGTGATCATGTTTTTTATACCACTTTGGAGGGCCTTCATCTTTTTGATGGTTAGTTCTTGTAGGGTCTTCTCTCCTCTCCTTTTGGCATGTTTGTTTTGTACCTTATCTGCTAGTGAATTCATACAAGTAAAGAACTGCAAAGATGTAGCATGCCCTCTCCCCCAGCTGGTTAATTCATATGAACAGGGTTGTTGTTTTTTTGCTTTTAATTGCCGCTTGAATGTACCAAATCTGTAGAGCCCTGGGCAGAGGGGATCCTATAACTGTTATAATCTCTGGCTCAATTTGCAGAACAATTTATCTCTGATTTTTGAGCTTTCAGGCCAAAAAGCAAGTGAACTAAGTTTGGTGTAGTGGTTAAGAGCACTACTCCTCCCCACTCCTCCACAAGAAGCCTGCTGGGTGACCTTGGGCCAGTCACAGTTCTCTCAGAGCTGTTCTCTCAAGAACAGTTCTCTCAGCGCTCTCTCATCCCCACCTACCTCACAGGGTGTCTGTTGTGGGGAGCGGAAGGGAAGGAGATTGTCAGCTGCTCTGAGACTTCTAGTGAATGGGGTATGTATAAATCCATCTCTTCTTCTTCTTCTTCTTCCTGTTCCCCTTAGAATCACTATGGAGGGCTGGATGGAGGACACTACACAGCGTACTGTAAAAACGCTGCCAAGCAGCGATGGTACAGATTTGATGACCATGAAGTGTCTGACATCTCCTCATCGTCGGTTAAGTCCTCAGCTGCTTATATCCTTTTTTATACTTCTTTTGAACAGCGAGCGGCTGACCTAGCCACATAAAGCAACATTACTGGAGATGGTTGGTCTCTGTCACTTTTTCTGAAAATAAATGCACCATAACGCACTGAGCCACGCCACGTATAAGGTCACCGGCTGAGTAAGGAGACGGCTGCAGCAGTTTCTCCGCCAAGACCCTCTTTCCTCTTAGCGCTGTTGCTTAACATCCCAAAAGCCAGTGGTTAACAAGGCTGTTTAGTACAAAACAGTTCATTTCAAAAGTTTGATTTTGTAATGCTGCTCCAAAACTATAGATCTAGCTTAGCCATTCTAAAGCCATTTAACATACAGGGTTTGTGAGATGTCCCAAAACCCAAAACATATCTTTTAATTTTCTCTCTCCACGTTTATGGCCTTTTCACACTTCTAACCTTAAAAGCTTGATTCTACTGTGAATATCTTAGAAATGATGTAAACAGGTAGGAATGTAATGTGTATATATTGATTGCATACTTGCACATCTAAACTATTGTATATAAGAGGTATGTGGTCCTTTGGTGAGCACTACTAGAATAGGAAGGTTGGCTTCTTTTTGTTTTGTCAAAATAACTTTAATTCTTACAGATAGGGAAGGGCAGAGCTGTATTTTTCTGTTGAGCTTTTATCAGTCTGTGCACACATTAATGTATTCTGAAGAATTGAGATGACTTTTCCTTTTTAGTATTTAATATAAGAATTTCATGTATTCATGCATTAAAATCTTGAGAAAAGTATTTGAAAGTAGACCATTAAATGTCTGTTCATTTCAGACTGAGATGTTTGGCTGTCTCTTGCACAGGGGAGAAGAGTTGGTACAGACCTCAGTTTGGTTTTTGACTAACAAATGGCCAAGTAAGTTTAGCAATGAGAGGGTAGAGCCTTGACTGATGTCCTGCCCAGCCCCGATCACACTTGTAGCTACCTGGGGAGGCAGAGGGTATAGATGGGAGCCTAGGGCAAGTGCCCCCACCCCTTTCCTGAGGTTTAAGCCCCCACCCCCCACCAACTGATCTATCAAGGCCAGTTTGATGACCAAGAAAAATTCTTTGTCACTGAATGTAAAGACAGCTGCTTGCAGAGCCAGGTTCTCACTAGCCATGCATTTGTATTAAAAGATTAGTTTTGTCCTCTGCCTTCTTCCTGTCTTCTACCTCCAGGTTTGTTGTGGGTAAGCTACTAAAATATATATATAGTTCATCTTGGATTCTGTCACAATAAAAACCAACTCTTCCACTGTGGTTGTCCAGGAACCGTTTATTTAACTTGGACTATGCTACATCACGTGGAGAATTAATAAAACCGTGTTCACATCCAGCATCTGTCACTTCACTGCAGAAAACAGCAGTGCTGCCTGGACTGGTTTCCGATTCACTTTCTTACAGACAAAACACAGTGAAAGAAATGCAGATGGCGCTTCTTTGAATGATCACTCAAAACCCGACTCACCAGCTGTCTGCACGTTCATGCTAACAGCGTCGCTGCTTCATACTTGTTCTGTGTGTTCTTAACCACTTTAGTTTTTCACTGGCACAGAGAAACTTTGGTTGCTGTAGAACAGGAGATAAGCTGCAGGAGTCTGGAGAGCAGATTCTGGAATCTCACTGATTTGAGAGTCATCAAAGTTGTACCAGCTCTGGGAGACGGTGTGCTTGCAGAATGCGGTGTAGTGGCCGCCATCTAGATCTCCAAAATGATTCTGCCACAAACAAACAACAGTAAATCAAAGCTCTGTGAGAGTAGGCACTTTATGACTGGCATTCCAGTCAGTGGGATTAGGATATGCTTGGTGCGCTTCAGAAATGCGAGTCATGAGGAAAACCAAAAAAAGTCCAAATGAGCCACCAGGAATATGCAAAACGCAGCCTTGTCAGGGGAAACAGATTTCATGCAGCCATTCATACTTAGACATTGAGCTCTTCAGCCCCAGCTCTGAGAGCCCCCCCCCCGTATGTTTTTTCTTATTCTTTTCAGTCATTCTTATCTTACATTTCCTGCTAAGGTTTCAGGGCAGCACACATGGATATTTATTTATTTACAGCTTTGCTGTCAGTAGCTTCTATTCACAGGCCAGACTAGCCCGATCTTCACAGAACTTGGAAGCGAAGCGGGGTTGATGCATGGATGGGAAGCCACTGAGAAAGACTCTGCAGAGGAAGGCAATGGCAAACCACCTCTGCTCATGCTTTGAAAACCCCATAAGGTGGAACTTCATGGGGTTGCCATGAGTCAGTTACGACTTGATAGCACAGTTTACTTCTTTTCTTTCAGTAAAGTTTTCAAGGGGCATGACAGCAAGATAGTAGTGCAGTCCGGTGCAGAATTACTCCCATCTAACCCCCTAGGTACCAATGGGCTTTAACTGCAGTAACTTGGCATAGGATTGTACCATAAGTAAATCCAGTAGGGTAGGTGAGCCAAACAGCAAGAACTGCTTGCCTGAGACCACCCAGTAAGTTTCTTGGATTTGAGGGTCCCCAAGGGAGACAATTCCTCTCAGGGAGTAAAGCACCTGCCAGAAGGTGTGAGTTTCAGATGACAGAGAAGGAAAGAGTTAAGCATTCCATCCCTACTGATTCACCTCTGACTTACCTGCATCTGCTTTCAGCTGGGGGGGGGGGGGGATTTGCAGAATTACAGTGTTCTTTTATCTGTCCAGACGTTGAAATCACTTACCACCACAGCAAATAAGCTGTATTTTGGATTTTTCCGAAAGAGTGGATAGATATAGGGGGACAGATCCAAGTTGTTTAGAGGGTAGTAGATGTCAGTTTTCAGTTTCTTTTTGTAACTTCCTTGACAATCAAACCTGAAAATAAAGAAAGGCCTTTTTAAACAACTGAGTTCTTTTTTTCAGGTTGGGGAGCTGGTTGCTATGTTGCAAGCATCCAAATTAATAGATATAATAACTTGAGCATATTTCCAGGCCCTAAAACTTGAGCTATATGGAACCGTGATAAACTTTGATACAAACGTTGATACACATTTTTACATCCTTTTCTACAAATCAGAGTTTATACAGAGAAATGTGGGCTGCCGTACTGTTCATTTGTTCACATGCTGCTCACATCAGAGTTTTCCCTTGGTGGAAATGTCCTAAACCAAAGCACAGCAAGAGACAAGAGCTGTTGCAGGACAGCTCTCTCTTGTCTCAGACAGAGCAATTCAAGTATATCTTTGCTGTTGTCAGCATTATTGGGAACCATAAATGAGCAAAAAAAATTATATTGGCAAGCAGCCCTAGACATTAACCTTGGATGAGGTTGTATTTAATCTTTGCCTTTAGCTGGAGATGAAGATATTTTACTGAATTCATTTCACATCTCAGTAAAGGGAGGTCTAGTCTGATCATCTAGACTGATCATCTTGACTAAACATTTAAAAAGCAGCCGACCACGGGTTAGTAACACTCTCCCAATCGGTGTGGGGGAAATCTTGTAAATGATCCAAAGGGCAAGTCCTGTACCTCTTCAGGTGAAAGATCACTATCTTGGGTGCCTTGGCTATGCTGGCTTTCACTGCAGCGTCTTGCTTTGTCCCGCAGCAGGAACAGGTGATCTGGTTGTTCCAAGTCAGCATGTCTTGCTGAAAGAAGCATTCCAGGCAGTCCTGAGGACCCAAAAAGTTTCCATGAGACAGGTGGGCATCCTCAGTTCTTTCATGGTTCACTCCCTTGAGATCCTGCCTGCAGGATGTTGCTGTGGTGGTGAAGAAGGGGAGCTGCCAAAGGCCTTGAGTTATATCCCGCCACCCTGCTCGGCTGAGCATGGAGCCACCTTCTGTCGGTGTCCCCAAGATCCTTCGCTTCATCCCACAGACCTTCCTTCCAGCAACGGGCTCTTCCTAGAGAGGAAAGCTCCTTGGTCTGGAGGAAGTTAGTTTGTGGATAGTGATTTTGAATGGGTTTTTTTTTAAGGGTGTCTAGGTGAAATTTCTAAGCATGACTGGTTAAATTCAGCCTTTCCAAAAGCAGTGCACCCAGTGAAACACCCTCAGTTGGGAAGTGCATGTACAGAAGGGTGCTTTCAATTACAGGCATTTCCTGGGGTTGGGTATTTGCAGCTGCTGCTGAGAGCCCAACTAAACTTTTAAGCGTCCAGCATGGGGATGTCTTTGCCATCAACTACTGTTTACAAAAGCTACAGGGGCCCAATCCTGAGTGGGACCACAGCATGTGGGGGAGTTGCTTTCCAGACTGAAAATACGGTGGACTTGGGGACGCTGACACATCTAGTGTACAAGAGCCAGTGCGAAGCAGTGGTAAGAGTACTAAGCTAGGCTCAGAAAGACCCAGGTTCAAATCTCCCCTCTACCACTGAGATTGCCAACAGCCTGCACCAGTCCCTCTCCATCTAACCTACTTTGCAGGGCTGTTGTGAGGACAAGAGGGAAGAGAGGAGAACCCTGTACATCACCCCTGTGCTCACTGAAGAGAGAACAAGATAAACATCTGACGGAGGCACCTGGTTTGTACATGCAAAAGAAGCCCACCTGGACCCTATGATGTAGATCAGTGCCCACCGGATTTATTATGCCCACACATAAACTTTGGAGTCAGGACAGCTGAAGAGAGAGGGGAAGTGTGCTTTTGCTCCACTCCATGCATGAGGGGCACATTCCACTATGTATCAATGCATGGGGTTCTCCAGTCAGGGTCTGAGCATCCTGTTGCATAAGAAAGACTTCTGTGCATGAAGTGATGCATAGGAGGAAAAAACAGGGCAAGTAGTAACTGCCACCGTCATCAGACATCCAGAGAGAAGAGAACCTAAGCCATATTTCTCGAGCAGGAAAAAGCCATACCTCTAGTGAGCATTCAGTCTCATAAGGGATAGGGAGAGATAAAACAGTGAAGATCTCATTTTTGTAGGTGGTGGTTTGACATTCCAAACACATGATGTAGTAGCTGAGGTGTCCTTCAAAAAGACGGGTGATTATGGAGGACTCCGTGACAGAAGGTCTAGACTCCCAAGCCGTTGATGTGGTGCCCTGGTTCCTCCTCTTAGTCGACTGCAAGAAAGAACAAAGCCACCTATCAGTCATGCTGCCCTCTCAGGACTAGACAAACATAAAGAAACACCGCGTTAGAACAAAACACACTCTGCTAGTATGCACTTGTGTCTTCATATAATGATTTACAGGACGAAATTGTGGAACTAATTGGCTCTCTCAAGTCTAATAAGGCCCCCGGCCTAGATGGGCTCCCTGCGGAGATACTGAAAGGCAACATTAATTGGTGGTCCCGTTCCTTAGCCCACCTGTTTACTTTGATTGATCAGTTTGGTATTCTTCCTAACTCCTGGCTGAGTGCTGTTGTCATCCCAATTTTTAAGAAAGGGGATCCCAATAATATTGACAATTATAGACCCATTAGTCTGCTTTCTGTTTTGGGGAAGCTATACGCTAAACATTTGCTTGTCAAATTAACTAAATGGATGGCAGACCAGAATCTCCCCGGGCGAGAACAAACCGGCTTTACAGCGAATCAATCCACTCTTGATCATTGTACCACTCTAGCTTTTCTAGCTGAGAAGTACTCCCGCCATCTGCGTAGTAAGCTTTATGCAGCTTTTGTGGATCTCCGCAAAGCTTTTGACTCTTGTCAATAGATCTTTATTGTGGGATAAACTTCTTAAATTGGGGATTGACAAGCGCCTCTTATTTTTGATTCGGAAACTGCATACGTCCAACTTCTGTCAGGTGAGATTTGACGGGAAAGGTTCCCTTACCAAGGAAATAAGTGTTTCCAAAGGGGTTAAACAAGGGTGCGTTCTTGCCCCTTCACTTTTTAACCTCTTTATTTCTGATTTGTCATCTTCCTTGGATAGGGTTAATGGCCACCCGCCCAAATTAAACATGACTCCAGTTCCGGTTTTGCTTTACGCGGACGATGCGGTTATCCTCTCCT
>NW_015162699.1:0-3823 GCF_001447785.1 Gekko japonicus | reverse complement strand
TTTTTTTCCACAAGGGCAACCAATTTGTACCGGCTGCGCTTAAGATGTTCCAAGCGGCTGTTATATCTCGTCTGCTATACGGGATTCCTATCTGGATTCAGTCTTTTACTAGGAGAGTTGAGAGCATCTACTCCACTTTTCTGCGCAGGATTCTTGGTGTTTCCAACTCAGTGTCACTTTTTGCCCTTTATAAGGAGCTGGGTCTCCACTTGATAGAATCTCGGGCTTGGATCATTACGATCAAATATTGGCTTCGGCTCCATTTTCGATCTCCTCCTGCTAGCCTAATGGTCCAACTTTTAGCTGACCCTTATACATCAGAGTGGTCACAGGCCATAGTGAAAAAGGTGGGTACCCTAGGTATTGATCTGGAACCCCTCTATAACTGTGGTGAGGTAGCAATCTTGCAGGTGGTAAGGAGGAGAATTTGGGATATAGAGGCACAGATCATTAATGCCGGTAGTCTTGGAGTTTGTTCTCCCTATTCATTACCCCTCCTCCCCTTGCATACCTCCATGGTACCATAAACGATTTCTGAAGTCAGAGTGACTTCCTCATTCAAAAGCCTCTTCTTCAGTCAACACGGCTAACTGTCCCCCAAAACCAGAAGCTCAGTCTTTGAGAGCCCAAGGTTTATAAAGTATAGTGAAGATTTAATAAATACGTCTTCACATGCAATTGAAAATTGAAAAAGGAAAATTATAAAATACGAAGAAGATAAATTTCCAGTCATCACCATCTGAGATACAACCTCCCCACACCTCCCAAGACTAAAATGCTTGCAACTTAAAAGTTCTTTCCCGTCTTCAAGGGAGTAAGTATATAGTTGCTAATTTTTCTTCCACCATTTCTTATTTTTGTTGTTCAGTCACACAGTTGAGTCTGACTCTTTGCGACCCCATAGACCACATCATGCCAGGCCCTCCTGTCTTCCATTGTCCTCCGGAGTTTGCTTAATTTCATGTTCGTTACATCAATAACACTGTCTGACCATCTCATCCTTTGCTGTCCCCTTCTTTTACCTTCAATCTTTCCCAGCATCAGAGTCTTTTCCAGTGAGTGCTTCCTTTTCATTTGGTGGCCAAAGTATTTGAGCTTCAGCTTCAGTATCTGGCCTTCCAAGGAACAGTCAGGGTTGGTTTCTTTTACGATTGACTGATTTGATGTCCTTGCAATCTAAGGGACTCTCAAGAATCTTCTCCAGCACCATAAATCGAAAGCATCTGTTCTTCAGCACTCAGCCTTCTTTATCGTCCAACTCTTGCACCCAAAAATTACTACTGGGAATACCATTGCTTTGACCATACGGACTTTTATTGGCAAGGTGAGATCTCTACTTTTTATTATGCTGTCTAGGTTTGCCATAGCTTTCCTCCCAAGGAGCAGGCGTCTTTTAATTTCATGGCTGCAGTCACCATCTGCAGTGATCTTGGATCCCAGGAACTTGAAGTCTGTCACTGCTTCCATGACTTCCCCTTCTATTTGCCAAGGAGTGATGGGGCCGGATGCCATGATCTTAGTTTTTTTGATGTTGAGTTTCAAGCCAACCTTTGCACTCTCCTCTTTCACCTTGAGCAAGAGGCTCTTTAGGTCCTCTTCACTTTCTGCCATTAGAGTGGGATCGTTTTCCCCAGCAATCTTAATTTCGGCTTGTGATTCACCCAAGGCCAGCATTTCGCATGATGTACTCTGCATATAAATTAAATCAACAGGGTGACAATATAGAATCATAGAATGTTAGAGTTGGAAGGGACCTTGCAGGTCATCTACTCCAACCCCCTGCACTCTGCAGGAACATAGCCGAAAGATAGCCCTACAACATACCCGAAAGATGGTCGTCCAGCCTCTGCTTGAAAATGTCCAGCGAAGGAGCATCCACCACCTCCCAAGGCAGACTGTTCCACTGCTCAACCACTCTTACAGTTAGGAAGTTTCTCCTGATATTTAGCCGGTAACGACTCCCTTGTAATTTCCACCCATTAGATCTAGTCTTGCAATCTGGAGCAAGAGAGAAGATCCACTCCATCTTCTACATGACAGCCCTTCAAATACTTGAAGAATCATGTCCCCTCTAAGCCTTCTCTTTCCCAGGCTAAACATACCCAACTCTTTCAGCCTTTCCCCATAAGACTTGGATTCCAACCCTCTCACCATCCTGGTTGCTCTCTTCTGAACACGCTTGAGCTTGTCAACATCCTTCCTAAAATGTGGTGCCCAAAACTGGATACAGATACTCCAGGTGAGGCCTGACCATAGCAGAATAGAGTGGAACTACCACCTCCCGTGATCTGGACACAATGCTTCCGTTAATGCATCCTAAGATTGCATTAGCTTTCTTTGCAGTCACATCGCACTGCAGGCTCATGTTTAACTTGTGATCAACCGGAACACTCAGATCCCTTTCACATGTGCTGCTGTCAAGCCAAGTCCCTCCCATTCTATATCTGTGCCTTTGATTTTTTGTACCTAAGTGTAGGACTTTGCACTTCTCTCTATTGAAATTCATTTTATTTGTCTCAGCCCACTGTTCCAGCCTATCTAGATCATTTTGAATCCTGACTCTGTCTTCTTCAGAATTAGCAATCCCACCCAGCTTCGTGTCATCTGCAAATTTGATAAGCATCCCCTCTATGTATTCCTCCAGGTAATTTATAAAAACATTGAACAACACCAGGCCTAGGACCGAGCCCTGCGGCACTCCACTCAAAACTTCCCTTCATGTAAATGCAAGGACGAGGATACTCGGGAGCAACCCAAAAATCACCCGGGACGCCACGCCATTTTCCCGGCATCTTCACATCCCTTGTTAAGGCTTGACCGTCTTCCCCTAGCAATGAGCTTACCCCATCCCTGTTCTTTTTGCTCCAAATATAGGCATAGAATTTTTTTTGTTATTTTTAGCATCCCTCGCGAGCTTCAGCTCCATCTGTGCTTTAGCCTTTCTGACACCATCCCTACAGATTCGATCCTGCTTCTTGTACTCACCCTCAGTAATCTGACCCTCCTTCCATTTCCTATACATTTCCCTTTTTAGTCTCAGCTCTTTAGAGAGTTCCTTGTTCAGCCACCTCAGCTTCATTACCCGTCTCCCACCTTTCTTTCTTACCAGAACAGTTTGAGATTGTTCCTTAAGCACTTCATTTTTCAGCACCACCCATCCTTCCTGTGCAGATTTCCCCCTCAGCATTTCCAGCCATAGGATCCTACCAAATATTTCTCTGAGTTTTTTTAAATCAGTTTTCCTGAAGTCCAGGATACAAGTCCTACTATGTCCTGGTTTCACATCCTTCTCTATGTCAAATTCCAAGCTGACATGGTCACTATTCCCCAAGGATCCCACAATGTTCACTTTATCAACCATTTCTTCCCTGTTAGTCAGGATTAAATCTAGGATAGCAGATCCTTTGGCCCCCACCGCCACCTTCTGAGAGATGAAGTTGTCCACAAGACTATTCAGGAATCTGTGGGATGCCCCAGGTCTAGCAGAGTTAGATTTCCAGTAAATATCTGGATAGTTGAAATTTCCCATTACCACTACATCCTGTCTCTGTGAAAGTTTAGCAAGCTGTTGTACAAATACATCATCCAGTTCATCTGGTTGGTTTGGAGGTCTGTAGTATACCCCCACAATAATAACCCCCCCCCACACTCTATCCTTACCCACACGCTTTCAACAGGGCAACTCTCAAAATCCTGAATTTCAGTGCAAGTGTATTCATTTTTGACATATAGTGCCACCCCACCTCCTTTGTTTATTCTGTTCCATTTGAACAATTTCCTTTATTTCCTTTATTTCCTTGTTGTACTTTTCCTATGCTAAACC
>NW_015162698.1:13220-14662 GCF_001447785.1 Gekko japonicus | reverse complement strand
TATAAATAAAGCAATTCGGCTAACATCCCCCTCCTCTTCCTGCCCCCTGGGGTGAAGAAGAAGAAGAGGAGGAGGAGGAGGAGATTGGATTTATACCCCGCCCTTCACGCAGAATCTCAGAGCGGCTTACAAACTCCTTTCTTTTTCCCTCCCCACAACAGACACCCTGTGAGGTGGGTGGGGCTGAGAGAGCTCTTGACAGAAACTGCTCTTTTTCAAGGACAGCTCTTATCAGAACTACGGCTTGCCCAAGGTCATCCAGCCAGGTGCAAGTGAGTGGGGAATCAAACCCCGTTCTCCCAGATTAGAGTCAGCACCCTTAACCACGACACCAAACTGGCCTCTCCTGTGTCCCTCCCCCAGATTGACTGCCAGAGCCAAGGCAACAATGGCCACCTCGCTTCTATTAGGAGTCAAGCAGAGGGAGCCGTGTTGGCCAGACACATTCAGGCCTACCAGCAAGACTGCGTCAACGTCTGGATCGGACTGCATGACCCACAGAGGGTGAGTGTCTGCCAGGCTCCTCTGTGTTTCCTCACTAAATTTCAGCAATATTTTTCTGCAGCAGGACTGAAGATTATGTTCCGCACAGAGGGCTTTGAAATAGATAAAAAATAATCAATCAATCCCATCGATTAAATGGGGTATCATGGATATAAAGTAAAGGTAAAGGTAAAGGTTCCCTTGCTCGAAAGCCAGTCGAATCCGACTCTAGGGTTGCGGTGCTCATCTCCGTTTCAAAGCCGAAGAGCCAGCGCTGTCCGAAGACGTTTCCGTAGACGACAGCAAATGAACTAATGGATATAAACTACAGCAAAAGAGTTTGTGCCTACATTTGAGGGTGGAGCCTGAGGTGGGTGGGGTTTGTGGAAGGACAGGGACTAGAGATGTAAAATTTCCAGAAATTTTGAAGCTTGGGGGGAAAACCCCAGGTTTTTTTCCGGTGGAAAAATGGAAATTTTTGGAAAAATTGAAAAAATAATACAAAAGCAAGCAAGTTGGATATAAGGCTGGATGCAACCGGGATGATACAATGAGTGCTAGAAAGAGGCTCTGGGAGAGTGCCAAGGCCGTGGGTAAAGGTAAAGGTTCCCTTGCTTGAAAGCCAGTCTAATCCGACTCTAGGGTTGTGGTTCTTATCTCCGTTTCAAAGCCGAAGAGCCAGCGCTGTCCGAAGACGTTTCCGTGGTCATGTGGCCGGCATGACTAAACACCAAGGCGCACGGAACGCTGTTACCTTCCCACCGAAGTGGTCCCTATTTATCTACTTGCAATTTCTTGATTTCGAACTGTTACTTTAGGAACATAAAATATGACTATGGACAATTTTACTTGGCATGAAATTATCACAACTAGTATATTAAAAATATCGTGTATCCAAACAATTATTACAAACAGAATTTACTTTTTTATAATATCTATTTGTAATTCTAACAAATGGA
>NW_015162698.1:12996-13181 GCF_001447785.1 Gekko japonicus | reverse complement strand
TGTTTACTAGTTTATGTGGAACAGGAGAAAAAACCTCCACAAAACAATTTTTAAAAATCCAGAAGTAACAATTATTTGAAAACCTTGCCTTAAAATGTTTTATTCATCATGTTAAAATAAAACGTTTCATAATCAATTTCTTTTTCTTTTCTTTTTTCAATTTTTCGGGAAAAAAACCCAAAAAA
>NW_015162698.1:4529-9412 GCF_001447785.1 Gekko japonicus | reverse complement strand
GATGGGAAAGACCTCCGCCTGAGACCCTGGAGAGCTGTAAAGAGGGGCTGTGGCTCAGTGGCAGAGCCTCTGCTTTGCACGCGGAAGGTCCCAGGTTCAATCCCCGGCACCTCCAGTTAATAAGGACCAGGCAGGAGGTGATGGGAAAGACCTCCGCCTGAGACCCTGGAGAGCTGTAAAGAGGGGCTGTGGCTCAGTGGCAGAGCCTCTGCTTTGCACGCGGAAGGTCCCAGGTTCAATCCCCGGCACCTCCAGTTAATAAGGACCAGGCAGGAGGTGATGGGAAAGACCTCCGCCTGAGACCCTGGAGAGCTGTCAAGAGGGGCTGTAGCTCAGTGGCAGAGCCTCTGCTTGGCATGCAGAAGGCCCCAGGTTCAATCCCCGGCATCTCCAGTTAAAAAGGACCAGGCAGGAAGTGATGGGAAAGACCTCCGCCTGAGACTCTGGAGAGCTCCTGCTGGTCTGCATTGACTAATTCTACCCCTACCCCCTAACCCTAAACCCTATCCCTTCTCAGGACTATTTGACAGGGGGCATAGGAGACAGCATCCAAATCTGCCAAAGGAATATTGAGGGTAGAAGCAAATCTGAATGTCAACAAGGAGAGGAGACGGATGTAAACCTCTTTGGGGGCCCCACTGGGGAGGAAGGTATAAATGAAGTTAATAAATACATAATTTGTCATTGGCTGTGATGAAGCCCATCACAGCCAATGACATATGCTCCCCCAAATAGTTCAGTCTCCAGTCTGATAGGCAAGCTGTGTCGAATCCAAGATGGTTCTGAGGGAAGACAGACATTTTTACACTCTATAACTGCTGATCTGCATTGACTAATCCTAACCCTACCCCCTAATCCTAAACCCTATCCCTTCTCAGGACTATTTGACACGGGGCATAGGAGATAGAATCCAAATCTGCCAAATGAATATTGTGGGTAGAAGCAAATCTGAATGTCAACACTTGTTTGAGGATGAGAGGAGAAGGATGTAAACCTCTTTGGGGGCCCCATTGGGGAGGAAGGTATAAATGAAGTTAATAAATACATAATCTTGCGAAAAGAGAGCCCCTAACAGCCCATAAAAAATGCTCCCCTAAATAATTCCATTTCCAAACTCTCTCTGAAAGGCAAGCTGTGTCGAATCCAAGATGGTTCTGGGGGAAGACAGACATTTTTACTCTCTATAACTGCTGGATATGTTGCCTTCTGATGCTGCCAACCTCCCCTAGAGCACAGGAAGAAGCATCCCACATCCTGTTTCTCTTTTCCATTCTAGAATATGTTACTTGGAATGACCTGAACTGCAAAACAGAGCTCCCATACATCTGCAAGTATCCGCTTTAGTGCCGCAGCTGCTTCTCTTACATTCCAGAAAGGACTATGATGAGCCCATCCTTTCAGACAAGAGAATCTTCAACAGAACGAGTCCTTCCTTCCAAGAACCTGTATCTGCTCCCCTACGTCATAATGTGCCCTTCCTGTAGATTGCCTGTGTGCTAACTCACTTATGAATCTTGGCTGTAGAACTGCATAACGGCAATAAACTCTGTCTTTGGCTGTTTGCATACCAAATAGGACTGCCATAGTTATTGTCCGTTGTATAGCCCAGATGAACATCAAAAGTCTGGCTTGTTGTAGAGCATGGCTCCCAAACATGGTTCCTGCAGGCCCCACGGTGCCTGTCGACACATTTCCTGGCGCCCACCAAGTGCCTTTGGAAACTTGGTGGGGCAAAGTGCGGCTTTCCCCCATCAATGCTTTTGATTGGCTGTGCAGATTTTGAAAAGCGTTGCTCAATTCAATTTATTACGGGTCTATATGACCAAAGTCTTGACCAAAAGAGAATGCAAAAGGGGTAAAATAGGTACATAAAATTGACATAAAATATGACAAGTACATAGTCACAATCAGTAAACATATAAAACCCAGGCATAGCCCAGAGAATAAAAAAGATCTAACTACACTTGGGGCGGAGCCAACTAACTAAAATCCTCCAAAGATTAAAAATCGGTGTAGGGGTTTGCAAAGATGATAAAGCTTTCAGTGTTTCTTGAGAGCGGCAACCTTAGCCAGGAACCGCGCCACATTAGCTCTTATCAGTCCATCGGCATTTGAATCAGTTAACAATACTGAAAGCACCTAAGGTTGCAAGGGAAGATTCATCTTCGTAAGAATAGGAATAATATATATCCCTCTATCTTGAGTCCAATGGGGACAGCGAAACATCAGATGGTCTAAAGTTTCAATTTCGCCAGAGTTGCACAGACAGAGGGGATCTGAGTAAGGTAAGCCTCCAAATCTGCCCAGCGTTACCATTGTTGGAAATGCATTTAAGCGGGCCAGCATAAAGGCGCGGCGGTGGGATGGAATTGGTAGCAATTAATGAAAATCCAGAAATCTCTCTGGAGGGGGCAACCCCAGAGCCAAAGGAGAACAGGTGCGTCTGGCCCTGGCCACGGTGCTAGCCCAATCCAACTGTTTGAGTTTCTTCAAGGTTTCCTCGAGCTGGGAGGGCAACAGCTCTTCGGTAGGTGAGGAAATCGGAACTCCCAATGTCTTGAGTTTACCCGCAAGAAGGGACAACCAAGGGTTGGATGTCATGTCCTTTAGGATGAGACAAAGAAAATCGGTCAGCGGCTGCCACCACAGCACAAGGATCTTCACTGTGGGACAGAAGATGAGCTGCAGCAGCCATTTTGTGGCTCACTCTGCCTCCTATGGCAGCCATTTTGTGACAGCCATTCAGCTTGTTATTGGTGGGGGTGGGCTACAACTTGAGAATGAGAACAGGGTGGAAAAGGAGGGCCACGTGAGAAGACCGACGGGCTACAGGAGGTGGGGACCCTCGGAGACGGAAACACAGAGAAGGTGTCTGTGGGCCCAGGACTAGAAGCCTCTGAGTCAAGAGGACAGAGCTGGAGTGCTTGGTGCTGAATAAAAATTTAGATGAGGTGGGTCTTTCAGGCAAAAACTGGGAAAAAAGGGGGGGGAGAAGGGGAGAAGGGGAAAACTCAACCCAAGATAACACTGCGAACCAGAAGGGTTAAGTTGACCATATATATTATAATACATTATTTTGTTTAAAGGAAATTCAAAATTTATTAAGGTGTACACATATTAAAATATATTCGGGTTAAAATTTTTTTCAAGTATCAGACTAATAAAAGCGTATCAATTATTAATACACATGATGGGTTAACACTTTCCAACTGAAGACCAAACACGTTTCGGCCTCAAAGGGCCTTCCTCAGTGGTCACTATACAACATAGTTATTGTGTAGTGGGTTTCCGCATGGAAGAACGACAGACGACGACGTGGTGCATAGCACGCTTTATTTGGTACACAATGAAGACAAAAACAACGGCCGGCAGGCCAACTATATACACAGCCAGGGGGGCCGCCCCTGGGTCCCATTGGCGTGTTTGAATTTCCCGCCACGGTCCCATTGGTTCCCCTAGTGGAGGGACTAGGATCCTAGTCCCCATTGTTATACCAGACTGAAGCTCAAGAGTGTGTGCTGGCCTCCAGTGGTGGTCAGCGGACACAACAATAGTATAAACACACATTCAAACATATGTATACTTATTTAAAGACCAGATGTTGTATCCTGAAATTATAAAAATAGTTGGGGTAGCAGCTGCCTTGGTAGAACATCCATCCCGTCGGGCACGACAAAGCTCCCACACCTACTCGGGGCATGGGGGAGATGGAAGGACGGGGGGGAGGAGGGGTGATGTTTTACTGTCCCTCTTTAAAAGGCAGGGACAATTCAGTGAGTGGTGGCAGCAAAGTTAAGGAGTGAACTGAAACTGGAGCCCGTTTCCTCACAAAAGCGATTGGAGTTGAAGAGAGGTGGGGGGAGATGGGACCATTGGTGCAAGGAGGTTAGCAAAGAGCTTCTTTCTCTCCCCCCCCCATTTATTTTCCAAATTTTCCACAAACAGAAATAAAAACATTTCATTTTCATCGATTACATAGATTTTTAGAGTTATTGAATCAATTTACATTTCTTATACAGATTACTGATTATTTATTTGATTAATAATCCGTTACTTGTTTTATCCAGTTGAAAACCCTTAGCCATCTAATATTCTGTAATTTGTGATCTTTACCTTGAAGTATTGAACTCAAGTTGTCCAATTGTGCTAATTCTAAAAAATTTAATATTGTCCTCCTTTGAGGGTATTTTATCTGTCTTCCAATTTTTGGCCACTAATATTCATGCTGCTGTCGCAATATATACTAATAAATATATATCTTGCTTTACATAACCTTTTGGGACCATATTCAATAAAAAGATTTCAGGCGTTAACTCAACCTCTCGATTCAATATTTCTGAAATAATTTTTTGCACCATTTTCCAATATTTTTGCATTTTACTACATTTCCACCACATGTGGTAAAAAGTCCCCATGTTCGATTAACATTTCCAACATCTATTAGACGTTTGGGGATAACACTTTGCAATTTTATCTGGGGACCAATACCACCTGTGAAACATTTTATACATATTTTGTTTAAAGGAAATAGCTCTCATAAATTTAATGGATTTCCATATTGTATCCCATTGCTCAATTTCCATATTTTATTTTATTTTATTTATTTATTTACATGTGACTTCTATACCGCTCATGACCCCTACTGGGTCTCAGAGCGGTTTACAGGTGGCCTACATTTTTGTAGTCAGATCCTACCTAGGGCGACAATTGTGCAGGGAGGGGTTGCCTAACAGCACCCGGACGACAGGCTTCTCTCCGTTCTCGGTGGCTCCGGCGTAGTCTCAGCATTCCGGCGAGCGGCGACCATCAGCGAGCTGCAGATGGACCCTCCATTGATGCACACTGCTCCTGGACTGCGGCGTTCCCGGCTACTCGTCCCTTCG
>NW_015162698.1:0-4454 GCF_001447785.1 Gekko japonicus | reverse complement strand
TCTAGCTCGTAATCGTCTAATAAGAACCTATACAACTTCTGAATTAATTTATCACTGAATTAATTTTTCTAGAGTAGTCAGACAGTTACCGTTCCAGAACCAGAGAATCATTTCAGTGTCTGGGCCTAGAGCAGGGCTCCCCAACATCCACAAACACTTTTCTTGACCTTGCCCCCCATCCAGTGTTTTTCGAAGGTGGGTTCTGATTGGCCACTGACAAGCCAACTGGCTTTGCAGATTAAAATAATGTTTTCTAGGAGCAGCTGCCACTACAGCATCTGTTTTATTCTCTCTCATTCCTCTTTCTTGGTGTCCCTTTTAAAATTGCCCCTCTCCTCTCTTGCCTTTCAGCTTTCTCTCTGTGTTTGTCTCCACCTCCCAGGGCAGCCATTTTGTGGGTGTGCCCACCGCGCTGTGTCAGAATTCCGAAGGCGCCCATAGGCTCAGAAATATGAGGGGGGCCTGGGTCTAGAGGGCTCCCATTGACGCTGTTCCTCTTCTCATGCCTGCAGCCATAGGAAATGAACCCAACAGCAGATTATTAATTAATATTAATTAATAATATTAATAATAATCTCATTTTTATGTCACCCATTGCCAAAGCATAAACAACATTTTCTGGAACCCGCCTCTGAGTGAGAGATGGAAGGATTCTGCAATATACACATTTTCACATCTCTGGGAATCATGACAGAATGTTATGTGCTGCCCTTCACTTGGAGTCTCAGAGCGGCTTACAAGCTCCTTTCCCTTCCCCTCCCCACAACAGTCACCCTGTGAGGTGGGTGGGGCTGAGAGAACTCTGACACAAACTGCTCTTTTTCAAGGACAGCTGTGCCAGAGCTTGTGGCTGACCCAAGGTCATCAGCCGGTGCAAGTGGAGGAGTGGGGAATCAAACCCGGTTCTCCCAGATTAGAGTCCGCACACTTAACCACTACACCAAACTGGCTCCAGAGTAAGTTAAGTTGGTCCTTTGCGGAAACTCAACTCTTGAGAATGGAGTGGCGACCAGGTAGCCAAGGAAGGCCAAACTGAAACCGGAAAGAAGTCCCATCTTCTCTTTCTTCTGGTCCTGTGGAGGGCAAGGACAGATGATGATGATGATGATGATGATGATGATGATGATGATGATGATGATGATGATGATGATGATGAAGAAGAAGATGATAATGAAGAAGAAGAAGAAGAAGAAGAAGAAGAAGAAGAAGAAGAGGAGGAGGAGGAGGAGGAGATTGGATTTATACCCTGCCCTTCACTACCCAAGGGAGTCTCAGAGCGGCTTACAAACCCCTTTCCCTTCCCCTCCCCACAACAGACACCCTGTGAGGTAGGCGGGTTTGGGAGAGCTCTGACAGAAACTGCTCTTTTTTTCAAGAACAGCTCTGCCAGAACTATGGCTTGCACAAGGTCACAGCAGCAGCTGCGAGTGGAGGAGTGGGGGATCAAACCCGGTTCTCTCAGATTAGGGTCTGCGCACTTAACCACGACACCAAAGAGAGGAGGCTGAGAGAGAGAGACGCAGATAATGACAACCCCTTGAAATGTCCCCTGCTATCACTTGTGGTGCCAGAACACAGCTGGGAAAACCTGGCTGGTGCTTCTAAACATGACATGGAAAGCAGCATTATTGTAGCCAGCAATGTAGGTATAAGATGTTTAGTTTTAGCTATGTTATCTTGTCTCGAGGTTTGGCTGGATCACTGTGTGTTCGAGGCCCAGTGGACTGAAATCAGCCTGCTATTTCTGTGAGCTTGATGATGGATTAAAAACTCTTCGTAAGCAAGCCTCCATCTTGCATACCATTTTCTTCAGATTGCTGCAAATGGGTCTCCTGTGGAGGTTTCATAATGATTGGAGAAGCCATTCCTACCACACTTCTCCATGTAGCCCTATTATTATACACGAAACAGTTTTATACTGAATCACACCATCAGTCCCTCAGTGTCAGCATCTAGTCCATAGCTACAGTGGGGCTACCAGAGGAGGGGGGGTCCACCCCCTTTCTTAAAGGGCCAGCCCCTCAAGATTTCCTTCCGAAAAAGTTTTTAAAAATTATGTTAAAACATTTTTTCAAAGGCTGCAGCTAACCTCACAAATGTCAGCTGGTGGGTTCTGCTGCAAAGGGCTGATTTCCTTTTTCTCTCTATGGTTTTGAACAGTTCTGGGCACAGTATCCTATCGTATTGCTATAGAACAGAAGGTATGCACAGCGTATCTGAAGTACGAGGAAGTCGCTTCTGATTCTTTGCCTTTAGTCCCACCAACCCCACCAGAAAAAAGTTTGCTCCACAAGTCACAAAATCCTGCTTCCGGGGCTGGTCAGCCTTGTCTACTCAGTCAGAGGTCTTTCAATCACCTTTTGCCTGATCCTTTCAACTGGAGCTGCCGGGGATCGAACCTGGGACCTTCTGCATGCCCAGCAGATGTTCGACCACTGAGACACGGCCCCAGACAACTCTGTCCCACTAGCCACCCACCCTAGGGCCTTTCAAGGGTTCACTACGGCTCAACTCCTGAACCAACTGTTACCTGAACACCCATATTGGCGCATGCATGTAACATGTGAGTAGCGCTACAGCAACACTGTTTTCAGTTCCAGACCCCTCCAGCACCAAGGGATTACAATTGCCAAAAGGGAAAGATCCTTTGGGCATGCTGAGACTTCTCTTCCCCCTCCACTGGATCCTGATTCCTCTGTTTTGGACTCCTATCAGTGTGGAGTCCACTAAAGGATGCAGCAAGGTCAGGGAATCCATTTTCAGAGCAGCAGTTTCAGATGCTGAACTCCAGTGACAGGGAATCACTCGCGATTGAGCATCCAAGCCACAGGAGTTCAGGAGTTGAGCCGTAGTGAACCCTTGAAATGCCCTAGGGTGGCTAGTTGGCTGGATCCTTGGCTGGTTCCCCTTGGGACAGAGTTGTCTGGGGCCCTTTCTCAGTGGCAGAGCATCTGCTGGACACGCAAAAGGTCCCAGGAGGGCTGGTGCAGGTGCTCACCTTTCCCTCCGTCCAGCAGTTCAATCGGATGAGATGAGGATTCAGTCTCCCTCCTATTGAGATATATGTCTAGGTGATAGAGGTAGCAAGCAGTTACTAGATCAGTTTGATCTGTATGACAGTCCTAGCTGTCATGCTAGTGATTGAGTAATTACAGCCAGGTGTTAAACTAGCAGGTGTTCTCTATCAGGCATTGTTAGAGTAGGTAATTAATTCACCTTGTTAGTGATTGGCTGGGTTTAGTATATTAGCTATCAGCTTGATAAGCTGGGTGGGGGCCTTAGTTCTCTCAGACTAAGGCATGGTATGCTGTATGATAGCCTGTATATCTCTGTGTATATATTCACCATTATATCTATATAAACTTTCTATGCACCTTCATCACCAGTCGGTCTCCAGCTTCTTATTCACTACACCCAATACCTCCCACCTGTGCAAATGACAAAGTTTCTTGGGGGCATTTATAGTCCGTATTTTTGGTTGTGTCTATACAGGGTGTCGAGGATATGAAACGAAAAGCAAACACTTGAGGTCTGGCCCGTTTCTCTGGAAGTATTTTGCATGTCCTCTGATACTTCAAACACACCTATCTTGAGCAAACACGTAGTGTATTCATGGGGTTGTGCCCCGGGAGAGAGAATTGGCTCCTTTGGTGGTGGTGTTTTAAATCGGGGAAGGGGAAGATGAAGAGACTGGAAGGCAGGCTGGAGAAGGGGCCGTCTGGTACTGGCGATGGCTACTTAGGGGTGGGGTAACAGGTAGCAGGTCAGATGGGCTTGGAGAGCAGCAAAGTTATGCCCCATTCATTCTTTGCCTAAGGTTTGGGATGGGTAGCCGCATGTGAAGAACGAACACAATACCGCACTGCTTTTGTCAGAGGAAATTATACTAAACAGCCAGTTTGGTGTAGTGGTTAAGTGCGTGGACTCTAATCTGGGAGAACCGGGTTTGATTCCCCATTTCTCCACTCACAGCTGCTGGATGACCTTGGGCAAGCCATAGTTCTGATAAGAGCTGTCCTTGAAAAAGAGTACTTTCTGTCAGAGCTCTCTCAGCCCCGCCTACCTCACAGGGGGGTGTCTGTTGTGGGGAGGGGAAGGGAAAGGAGTTTCTCACTGCTCTGAGACTCACTTGGGTAGTGAACGGCGGGGTATCAATCCAATCTCCTCTTCTTCTTCTCTCCTGAATTCTCTACCAGCCTACCAACATCAGGCCAAAAGGACAGTTCCCGGGATACTTTGGAAGGTCTCTGTGGCACGGCTGTGATAGGCAGCTGCTCTCCAAGGTCTCCAGAGCTCCCCATCCCTGCTCCCTGAGAGACATTTCTTGATTCAGGATGCTTAGAATCAGAGCTGTAGTTGGCCATAGAGGCCATCCAGTCTGGCTCCCCTGCAGGATCAACCTAAGACTCCTTGAAAGCAGCTACTGGAGCCCACCACCTCCCGAGGCAGCCCAT
>NW_015162697.1:12620-15402 GCF_001447785.1 Gekko japonicus | reverse complement strand
TGTTATTTTACTTCATTTTCCCCTAATGGGACCCCGTTCATACATATATGGACCCTTTCCCTTCACATCCATGGGTAGGCTTGCCAGTCCCCTGGTTGAGGCTTCTGTGAGAATTTAAAAACAAACAAACAAACAGCAGCTACATGTACACCATTCCATCACTTCCAGGAAAAAAAAAACAGAAGTAACAGAGGATAGGTCAAGGAATTGCTGGAAACTCTGGTTTTACCATAAACATTTCTAGTAATTCCTAGAGCTACTCTATGTTACTTCTGGGTTTCCCCCAGAAGTGACATAACAGTACAGATAAGGTGGCATCCCCCAATGTCCCCACCCCCAAACACATGTCACCACCCCTATCCCACGGGTAGATGTCCTGCTAGAAGGGCCAACACATAGATAGAAAGAGATAACTGAAGAGAATCGATATATTTAGAAGAAGAGAAGAGGGGACTGGATTTATACCACACCCTTCACTACCCGAAGGATTCTCAGAGCAGTTTACAATCTCCTTTCCCTTCTCCTCCCCACAACAGACACCCTGTGAGGTAGGTGGGGCTGAGAGAACTCTGAGATAACAGCTCTGAAAGAATTTATGACTGACCCAAGGTCACACCAGCAGTTGCACTGTGGAGGAGTGGGGGAATCAAACTTGGTTCTCCCAGATTAGAGTCCGCACTCTTAACCACTACACCAAACTGGTAGAACACTACACCTGATGGCTAGAAAATACTGGAGATGGGGCACATTGAGCTCTCTCTCTCTCAAAACAACAGGACATAAAATTCTGCTTCAGGCCTTTCACCAGAAATGAAAGCAGTAGGACTCTGCCACTGACAATCTGTAGCGATCCTCACATAGCCTGAGACTTCTAGTGGGTAGCCAGAAGCACGTTTGAATGCATGGATTACTTAACCATTGAACTGAAAGAGTACCACAATATGGATTATGAGAGAGCTGAAATCTCCAAAGCTTTTCAGAGTTTACCAGCCCCGAGGGTTTCTCTCCTCCATCCCCTAATCCAAGTAAATCAATTATGTAATTGGCCAAAAAAACTTCATCTACTTTAACTTCAGTTTGCCAATTTGTTCTAGTGCTCTCAGATGAACTTTACAAACGAAAGATAAAACGAATTTGTGAGGGAAGGTTCTCTTTCATACTGGTGAGTTGGAGCTTATTGAAATAATAATTCAGATCTAACATGTTATGTCTATTAATTTTTATCCAGGCTTTAAATAATTTACCTGGTAGCTTCTTTCATCCATAAAGATGGCAGAAAAGAGGGGAAATAAAACCTTCAGCAGCTCACTCTGTCTACATAATGCTGCAGACTTTTCCCTAGTCTTTAAGGGTTTTGCAAGTCTGCCTAGCAATCCAGGTGGCATCTAGGGTTGCTAACTCCAGGCTGGGAAATTCCTGGAGATTTGGGGGGTACTTCCTGGAGAGGGCGGGGAACCTCAGTGGGGTACAATGCCATAGAGTCCATCCTCCAAAACAGCCATTTTCTCCAGGGAAACTGATCTCTGTCATCAGGAAACCAGTGGTGATTCTGGGAGAACTCCAGGACCCACCTGGAGATTGGCAGCCCCCAACAGAAAGCTTCTGTTGCAGAAATGAATCATAGAATCATAGAGTTGGAAGGGACCTCCAGGGTCATCTAGTCCAACCCCCTGGCACAATGCAGGAAATTCACAAATACCTCCCCCCCCCACATCCCCAGTGACCCCTGCTCTATGCTCAAAAGAGGGCAAAAACACCCCAAACCCTCCAGGATCCCTAGCCAAACTGGCCTGGGGAAAATGGCTTCCTGATTTAGAAAGGTATAACTCAGCTCAGGATTTCAATTTAAGTGCTTGCACCCAGGGGTCATTTCGTAGAAAAAGAGCTAGGGGAACTCATTAGCATAACTCATTAGCATATGTCACACCCCCTGACATCAGGGGCCCGGCGGTGGACCTGCAAGGCCAGCGGGAATGCGAGGAAGCCCCGCCAAGGCCCTCCCTGGCCCCAGGCAGGCAGGGGTGGGGAGAGGCGGGGAGGAAGCAACTTACCCTCCCTCTTCTCCTCCCTCCCCCTGGCTGAATGAGGGCTGGAAGCGGGGCGGCCGGAAGCAGGGGGCGGGGCTTCGTCATGTGCCCTGCACCTCACCCGGGGGAACTGCGTTCCCCCGCGTGCCCCCCCGAAATGACCTCTGCTTGAACCATACTGGCTTTGTTCTTATTTTTATTTTATTTTTTGCTACATCTCTCTCTCTCTGTGTGTATGTGTGTGTGTGTGTGTGTGTGTGTCCAGGAGGCAGAAAAAGTGAACAGGTCAAGAAGCCATGTTTTCTCCCAGAGAGCTGTACAGTCAGACAGAGAAACATTTCTATTTGCATGATTTCTGCACAAGGTGTGCTTCTCAAGGACACTGGGATTCCATAGCTTATTCGGCTGTGAGTTTAAAAGCGGGAACACACACACGCCTATCAGACCACTAACAACTCCTTTGTGTCCCCATTAAATGCATGTCCTTTTTTAGAAGAAAAAACCCTCTTTGCATAACATGAGAGGATATGCCATGTGAGCCTGTAATGTATACTTGCTAAAAATGTGATGCATCCCTAAGATATGCCGCCATCTATTAGCAGCGGTATCACACTAATCAGGAAGATAAATTGGGTTGGATCTAGGCAGCTTTTTGTTCAATTGTGGCAGGCTACCTGGCAGTGACCTGACTGGTGGGATAGGACCAGGGGTCATTTCGTAGAAAAAGAGGTGCAAGAGCTCATTAGCATAACTCA
>NW_015162697.1:3003-12511 GCF_001447785.1 Gekko japonicus | reverse complement strand
TGCAGATCTGTCCTCGCAGAGGAGGGAGAGCTTGTACCGAAATAAAACTTGGTCTTAAAGGTGCCACTGGACTGTTTTGGACTGGGGGGCCAGGGGGAGCTCTGCAACTTACCTGGCTGCTTCTTGCTCTGACTGAGGGCTGCTGGGAGCAGGGGGTGGGGCTTTTTGCATTTGCCCCCCCCCTGGGCTCTTTACTGCCGGAGCTCCGCTCCTGTGCACTCCTGCAGGAAATGACCCCTGGATAGGACCCACCCCTGGGCCCAGCACCAGGAATCACCTAGGTGGAGCGGTGTGGAACCAGGGACAGGAGAGTGCAGCCATGGTAGCCTCAGCAACAGGGTAGCTTTGGCAGTCTGCCCCAGGCAAACTCAAAAGGTGTGGAGACAGGGCCCTGACCTGGATAGCCCAGGCAATCCCGATGTCATCAGATGTCAGAAGCTAAGCAGAGCTGACCCTGGCAAGTAGTTGGATGGGAGACCTCCAAAGAAGACCAGGGTGGGGACGCAGGGGCAGACAAGAGCAAGCCACCTCTCTGAACATCCTCCATGCCCAAGTAGGGGTCACCAGAAGTCGCCATGACTTCCAGGCATGCACACATACACGCACACACACAGTACAAAAAATACTTTAAGAAAAGGTGTGGAGGCAGTGAGCAAGCCTGGAAAGGCAAACAATGGCTCTGTGAGCCCAGGTATTTTAAGACATGGGCTGCAATCAGACGTGCCTTTAGATACGACTTTGAAGCCGATGCCTGATGGATCTAAAGTGCACAATTGGACAGCAACTTCTGGGAAAGCTTCCACAGTCATCGGCACCCTGTCCTGGTCCGCCCCTGAAATGGAGTAAAAAGACTCCTGGGAAAGTCCGGTCCTAACACTTGCCGATGGGCCACGGACAGATTTTCCCTAGTCTGATCACTCAAGTACAGTGATAGTTTGCTCCATCTTGACTGGGCGCCATTTATTTTTTCTCACTTAGTGATATGCTCAGAACCCCATAATTGTCCCCATCTCTAGGCCAGCTTTGAAAATGAGCAGGAAAGGGAGTGATCTTTGTCAGGCAACCATGGCTCACTGTGAACCAAAGGGATCACAGTGCTTTGTGGAAGGATCGGCAAGCAGTTAGAGCGGAGACTTGACTCCTGGAAGTTGGAAAGTGCATGTGCAAAAAATACGTCCTCATTTATGCACATGTGCAAAAGCAGGCAAAAAAACCCCACCTCACTCGTCTGTGGTGTCTGATCATGCAGTGACAGGCTGAGCCCACAGCGAAATGGATTATACTGGGATGTCTGATCGAGTGACTCAGTTTCAAATACCAACGGATTAAATAGGAGCGCTTCCCGACCATGCCAAATGGTACATCTGACCGCAGCCAGGGCATGGCTATGAAGAGCAGGGAACAGAGAAGGAGAGGGTGGAACTTAGCTCAAGGGCCAGGTGTGAAGGGCCAGGCTATAAAAAGAGAGAAAGGGGGACTAGGAAGAGGCTGGCTAGAGGAAAAAGAAGGCACAGGAGCAGAAAGGAAAGCCAAACCAGGTAGGGGAAGAAGAAGAAGAAACCAGAAAGGGAGAATAACTGTTTCAGGGAGGTTTCGAGGTAAAGAATCAGGTTGCAGTATTATGACTCCTCTCCTTTGTAATGTCTTGTAACCCTGAGGTGGGTGAAGATAATACACTTTCAAGCATCTGAAACTATCAACTGGACATAAAAAATCCATCCATGCAAGGAAGAAGTGACTGGGCTGGTGCTGGAGCCAGTTTGGTGTAGTGGTTAGGAGCACGGATTCTAATCTGGGAGGACTGGGTTTGATTCCCCACTTCTCCGCATGAAGCCAGCTGGGTGATCTTGGGTCAGTCACAAGTTCTGTCAGAGCTGTTCTCTCAAGAGCAGTTCTCTCAAGAGCTCTCTCAGCCCCACCTACCTCACAGGGTGTCTGTTGTGGGGAGGGGAAGGGAAAAGAGATTGTAAGCCACTCTGAGACTCCTTCGGGTAGTGAAGGGTGGGGTATAAATCCAATCTCATCCTCCTCTTCCTCTTCTTCTTCTAGGCCCCATGGACCCTAGGTATGGTGCTCTTTTGCCCCCAGAGGGCATCACATCAGTCTTGAACAGTTCCACTCCCTACTGCAGGCTGCATCCCACATGGCTTTGGTCCATGCATGTCCCAAGATCTGCAGCATTGCCTTTTTGGGTGTTCTCCTTTCTTTTTCACTAGTAGGAAAGCTGGCTGATCCATACGTTTTGAACAAGTAGAGAGGAAGGGCTGACACATCCTTGATCTATGTTGCTGGCATTTGGTATCCCATCAGGCTGTGGTGTGTGATTCACACTCCACTTAAGAACCACATTAACTTTTCAAGGCTCCCTGACCTTCCGAGAGGCGCACTTTGGGCTAAAGCCACCAAAACCTTATGTGCTGCTCAAAACAAAGACTGACCTGAAAGCTGTGGAAACGTAGTGTTGCAAGTCGCCGTGAAATCCCCTGGGTGAGCAGCAACTTAAAAAAAAAAAAAAGGTCTGGACATGCCACCCAAATGGGAAACCTGTATTTGAGAAGCATGGCCGGAGTGACATTTGATCGTAGCTATCATTCAAGAGGAAACAATACCATTTATAGCCAATACTGCTTGTTTGTTTTGTGTATATACCCATGAAATACAAAAAAACAAAAAAAAAAATACCCTGGCCAAAATAGCTCAGCAATGCTATCTTGTTTTTCCAGTCTAAAAGCTCTACAAAATAATCAGTGATGACAAGAAGAATGAAACCACCTAAATAACCTGGAAGTTCACAGAGCTGTGGAGGCAAATGAAGGCAGCAGAAATCTGGGAACTGACAGTGTACTCCTAAGCGGAGTTATGTTCTTTGAAGCCCATGACTTCAATGGACTTAGAAGGGTGTAACTGTGCTTGGGACATGAAAGGGTACAGTATAGCCCAATCCTGGAAGCTGAGGAGGTGAATAATTGAGAGGGAGACCACCAAGGAAGACTCCGTGGAGGAAGGCCATGGCAAACCCCCTCTGCTTCTCACTCACCTTGAAAGGCCCTTGCTGGGCTCCTCCTAAGTCGGCTGTGACTTGTGTTGGAAGTTCCAGGTGTGATGTCCCTGTGTCTCAGACCTCCAGAAACCAGTGACAAGAGAGGCTAGAGAGCTAGATAGGCACACGGACCTTTCCTTCCTGTGTTTACCCTTCTGCCACTGTCCCCTTTGAAATGTAGATTGTGTTCTCAGGGACAATGCCCTTCCTTCCGTTCACTCTCTTGGACGAAAGTCCCCCTTCTCCCTGCACGCTCCAAGAGAGAAAACATGCAGTCCTCTCTTGGAACCATGAGGCAGATGGTCCTCTCGCCATCTGCTTCCATCCTTGGCTAGTATGTTAGTGCTCTATCCTATCCCTACTCTTTCCTATCCCAAGTGGTACTTCTCAAAGAGAGGAATATTTATCTGTTAAACTTGCAACGTGGCTTTGTGTAGCTTTATATGCTGAGTAACCTGGTAAAGTGATGCTGCTGCACTTGTAGCTTTATTTAAGCACTCTGCTAACTAGTGGGAACTGGACTGACCACACCAGTTAACCCCAACAACTTGATGGCACTTTACATGCATAATTATGTTTAGGATTGCATTTATTGTGCCGCCAAGTCACAGCTGACTTATGGAGACCCCGTCGGGTTTTCAAGACAAGAGCTAAGCTGAGGTGGTTTACCACTGCCTGCCTCTGCATAGCAATCCTAGACTCCCTTGGTGGTCTCCCATCCAAGTACCAGCCAGGGCCAACTCTGCTTAGCTTCTGAGATCTGACAAGATGGCTCTAGCTTGGGCCCATCAGGTCAAGATCCGTATTTGTTCATTATTGGTCATTTGCCTATTGTTACAATGAGCAGGGTGCATAGGGAGAAAGGGATGCTTGTAGATCAAGCTTGCCACTTGCTCCTTATAGCAAGGATGTGCCATAACTACAAAAAGCAACTTACATTTAATACTTAACAAGACTTGTACGTTCAAATAAAACCCTGTTAATGTTCTAAACCAGGGGGGTCATACTGATCTGACATAAATGAGACCTAGTTGGGCCAGGCCATGTGTGTCATAAAATGTAATGTCAGGTAGCAGAGACATAAACTTTTTAAAAGACACAAACACAATTAAAGATTTTTAAAACTTTAAATAAAACATTCTTGAAACACTAGCATTCTTGCATTATTTTGTTTATTTAACAGTCTCTGATAACTGACACCTCTTGCACTGCAAATCTATTCTTGGTTTATTGACATTCATTACAGAAATCTCATGCTCAGTGTTCCTAGCCTAGGACCCAGGGAAAAACATGAAATGGCTGGGCCTTTGTTTATTATTTATTTATTTATTAACATTTATAGCCCACCCTTTAGCAACTGTTTGTACATAAGTTGCTTCTTGTGCTGGTCAAGAACATGAGAAGGCATCCTAATACAGACTGAGGGCCATGTATTTGTCTACAAAACTATAGTCTTCCCAGAGAAATATTTCCACATTTCCTACAAAGGAAATGTGCTGGGTGAACTTAGTCTGGACACACACTCTCAGCCTAATCCACCTCACTGGCTTGTTGTTATTCCTCCTCTAAAATAGTTCACATTGCTTTCTTACTAAGAAAGACTGGATCATGAGGGCATGAATACAGTGAAAAGGGAGAGGAAACCCAGTTTCACGCAGGAGAGCCCTGCCATAAAGAGCCCAACAAAACACACACAGACAGCATAAGGAGCACAACAAAACACATACACACTGTAGCAAGGCACACAAAACCTCATACCTTGAACAATGTTGATCTTAAAGGTCCTTGGTATTTATCCCATGCAAATGAGGCAGCCCAGCAAAGCAAGCTCTCCCTCATTCCCTCCCTCCCTTCAAGAAGGAGCCTCAGCCAGTGGAAGGAAAGAAAGGCTTCCCTTTGTCTCCTGCAGCCTGGCCAGGAAGCAAGCTCTGGCTGTTCCCTCCTTCCCCGTGAGAGCCTTCTACTGTCTCAAGGACCTAACTAGCCAAGGGCCTGGAATGCATCTGTGGCAGGTAAAGGATGGTTCCCAGGTGAACAGGACGGAAAGTTCACTTTATGAGAGTGGGGTTTCAGATTTATAGGATGTTGGCATGCCACAAAGTATGCATGAGTAGGTGGGTTAGTGAGATTTTTGTGGCAAGGTATGACTAATGTTTAGCAACCCTTCCTGATGCTAATCAGAGACTCATCTCCCACCTTTTGTCTATATTTGGGAACCTATTCAACTGCCTTCGCCAGGACCATTAGTGGTCAGATAATCCATTCAACTAGCCACTCAGCACCTCGCTAATCGAATCAAGAGACTGTCAAATCTCAGCATAGCCTGACCCTGCCTCTCTGGAACTTCATTGGCTATATCCAGGCCTTGCCCATCCTGATGTCACACACCCCTGGGACCCCAGATAGGCTCAGGTAATCTTTTGTTCTTACCTGAGACCAGCCCCCAAGACCTTCCATTGGTCTGCATTGTTTTTCAGTGTCTATATCTGTGAACACATGGTCTCAGACCATGTGCTTCTGCCCTGATGCCAACTGGCAGTCCACCCCTAAACCCTTTGGGTTTAGGCCATAATTCCTTCTTCATGGACCTCTGCACATCTGGACAGGTAGTATCACCCCACAACTGCCCCCCTCTATCAGCTGTCAATCACGTCTGCTTCCTTAATTCTGTATTGTGTATGTGAATGTTTGAATATTGTTTGTATGCATGAGAATATTTAGTAATGAAATCATTATTTTAGCCACCCAATCTCTGTGTCTGTTCCTGGGTTCCTGGGAATTCTAACTCTGGTATACACAGGTCTGATCCTATAGTTATGCCAATTGCTAATTAATATCATAATTCCCCAATCTATTATTAAGAAACAGAGCAATTTGGCTAACAAGCCCCACAACACAAATAGATAGCACATATCTCCACTATGACTTTTTGGACACCTCTGTTCTTATGGGCTTATTAACTACATCTTACTTTCTGCTGAAGGTACTACTGCAGAGGATGGCTTGTTGGAATGCTGTCAATGTTGGGTTCCACATGGTATTTCTCATGTGTCAGGCATGCCAGTGTCACAGTCCTGAAACCTGCATGTCACCTACTGACTGATTACCAGACCATTTCAATCAGCAAGCCAAAAGTTAATGGAATCCACATTGGTTGCAGACATTACCCAATGAGAAATGACTTCCTAGATTTTAGGTTTAAACATCATGCAGGGTAAGCACCCTAGGTGCCTAAACACCACATTACCAGTTTAATATTTTGCCTTCCCATACGTTTCTAGACACAATCAGAATTTCTGCTTTTATTAAGTATTCAGTAGCTCTGATCTTAAGAGACTGATTTTGCCAAAGAAGAAGAGGGAGTATATGAAGGAACATTTGACCCTATACAAACTTATGACAATACAAATTAGTAGAATGCCTGTGCAGATAGGATTAGAGATAAGCACAAAAGGCACTTCCAAGCTTGCAATTTCTATAACAACCCTGTTAAGTTCCAGCAAACACACCAACTCACAGCTACCTGGAGCAAGCACTTTAATGTGGTAGGTAAATAGGGATGCTTCATCCAACAAAGGGTTGGAAATTACAGTTTAATTTGAGGCTTTCTGCAGTTCAGTAGTGGGCTCACATGGGTTCCATGGGGTCCTTCCCAGGGGTCTCCAAGCACAAGCTGTTTTAATCATAGCCTCTATGTTTGGCTTCAGTACAACAGAAGAACTTCTTGGTTCCAACTTTCATAATCCCTACTAATGCTACTTCAGCTTTCACAGGCCTGCTCCTGGGCTGCAAATCTCTCTCAGACCTGCTCTGTATTCTTCCTCCCTCCCTCTCTTTTTCTAACCCCTTCCTCTCTTCAGAAAAGAACTGGCTGTTTCTTCCATCAGAGCTAAGAACTATTTGGAAATGTCCCTTATCTCAGAACTACTGAGTTTTCTTCTGCCTTCCCTGGATACAGCTAATTTCCTTTATTTGTTTTGATAAAGCTAAGCCAAAAGTTCACAGCTTTCCACCCCAAGCTTAACATAGTGTTTTTTTGGGGGGCAGATTTCATGATCCCCCATCCAGCCCATATTTTCTGCAATTCTTGACCCCTTTACATCATCTTAGGTTAGTGCTAGGAGAAGTCCATTTCTCTTTTCTTGTTTTTAAACTCTAACGATCCCATGGTGGGAGGAGGAAGGGACAGACATTAAGGTTCCCAAATCGGGCTGGGGGGGTGGGGAATCCCCCGCTTTGACGGCCCGATTTTTGACGGGACGGAAACTCAATTGTTTTACCATAGTTTTGTGATTCCTAGAGTGATGTCACATTGCATGCACCACCAGTGCCCCATGTACCTAAACTCCCATCTCCCGATGGCTGGCACCCCTAATCCAAGCCTAGATGCTGTTGGGAAGGGTTCCCCCCCCCACTGCTTCCCCCCCAGTATTGTAGTGCTTCTAGATCTTCCCTGTCTTCGTTGCAATCTTTCCCAAGCATCCTTTGCTGCATGGTGGCAGCAGCAGCCAAAGCAGCTTATTAAAAATCTGCACAGCCAATCAGTTCTCCAGTGGCCAACTAGAAGCCCTGCTGGGCAAAATAATAATGCTATTAAACTTCTATTAAGGGGACAGGCCTGTTGACAACCCTACTTTCATGTTTAGATTATTCTAATTTTCCTCTCAGCCCTCTTTTTCTCTTTTCCCTTCTGCTGCCCAATCTCATTTGTGTCCCTTGCTATTGTGTTCCATGTTTTCCCGTTCTGTCATTCTCTTGCATTGGCTTTCTCTTCATGCCTGCATTAAGTAGTAGCCACACCAGTTTATCTGCAAGTCCTTGCAGACGTTTGCCGTTTTTTCCACAATCCCCCTAGGTCTGTACTCAGTCCCTCCCGTGTCTGATTCTAACCTTTGGTTTAGGTCTTGTTGTACATTATTATGCTGTGTGAAAAACAGGCACGATCTGAAACATCTCTGAGTTTACCCAATAACTGGTGATTTAAAAGAATGACCTGGAAAAGCCAGGATAAAACTAGAGCAGTCAAATAATGAAGCGTCTTATAGCAGCCTGAAAACAACAACCGGCTGCCGCAGGAAAGCAGCGTAAATCATTCTGACTCATAATAATGCTGCACAAGTGCTACAAAGCAGGATGAAGTCTGTAGTGCTGGCACAAAACCACTCTGTCACAAAAGCACACTACTGGGGGGAACGGGAGCAAATCACAACCGGGGCTGCCAACTCCAAGTTGGTAAATTCCTGGATGTCAGCTAGAAGTTTTGTCGACTGCTATGCATCAGTCAATAGGAGGTTCTGTGAACTTGGCAGGTTCTTCTGGAAAGTGGCTTGAAGAAAGGAGAACTGAAACGAAGTGAACCTAGGCATTTGTCGCCACTGACCACTCTAGAGGAGACTTTTGGCTGTACAAGAAAAGAGCTTGGCTGTGTTCTAATATATCGAATTGTATTTGAAGTTTGGAAAAGAGCTTGGCTGTATTCTAATGTACTGAATTGTATTTGACGTTTTTGGACGTTGGAATTTATCTAAGGAATCCTGTATGGACCATATTGAATTAGATGTTAGCTGAGATATTAGCTGTTTATACTACACATTTTCAATAAGACTATCTTTAGGACTTTACAGATCGATTTGTATTTCTTTACACAGTGCTACAGCCTCAGTGTTGTGCTTTTGTACTAAAACTTGCAAACAACAACCAGCTGCTGCAGGACAGCAGTGTAAATCATTCTGACTCATAATAATGCTGCACAAGAGCTACAAATCAGGATGAAGTCTGTAGTGCTGGCACAAAACCACTCTGTCACAAAAGGACATTACTGGTGGGAAATGGAGCAAAACACAACCTGAGTTGCCAACTCCAAGTTGGTAAATTCCTGGATGTTTGGGGGTGGAGCCTGGGGAGGGTGGGGCGTGGGGGGGCCCCTCAGTGGCAGATAAAGAACATAAGAGCCCACCCTCCAAAGCAGCCATTTTCTCCAGGCGAACTGATCGTCTGTCATCTGGAGATCAACTGTAATTCTGGAAGCTCTTCAGGCCCCACCTGGAGGTTGGTAACTCTAACTTTCTGTTAGTTTTTTTGCTTAGAGTTCCTCATTTTTGCTATTTCATTTTACTGCTACGCTTCTTCCATGAGCTCTGTCTGTTCCAGGCCATCAATTCCTCATTGGCTGTGCTTCCTTTCCGCATGTGGTTTAAGGCCACAATAGCCAGGAGAGTGCAAAGTTCCATGAAGGGCGGTTCCATTTTTTAAAACGAAGGTGAGGAGGAGAGGGGAATTCTGATTGGTACTAGAATCAGGGCAATTCACCCTTTCTCTGCATGAAAAGCAGGGGTCGTTTCGTAGAAAAAGAGCTAGGGGAACTCATTAGCATAACTCATTAGCATATGCCACACCCCCTGACATCACTGGAAGTGTGTCATAAGGCCACACCCCCTGACATCACTGGAAGTGTGTCATAAGGCCACA